>NW_022900935.1:435814-453613 GCF_012274545.1 Fukomys damarensis
CTCAGCACACTTACATGGTGGTCCTCAAAAGCCTGGGCGGGCAGTGGGGACTCGAGGACTCTGCACTGAGTGGGGCTGCACTGGGGACACCTGAGGCCCAGCCCCGGGGAGGTTTGGGAGACAGTATAGAGCACGTAGGGCGAAGGAGCTAAGGTACTTATCTTCCAGCTCGCTTCTGTCACTCCTAAGGGCCCAGAGTCCCCACGAGATGACAGGAAGCCCCCAGCTCAAGTGTCACATGTATTTAGGAGTGGGTGGCATGCGCTGGAATGGTGAATGCAAATGTAATCGGGGCTGTGACAGTATCAGCCACACACTCAAAATTTAGAAAAGACCCTGCCTAGCTACCTTATTCCAAGCCCAGGGCGCTCCCTGAGCCCAGTGACCGACAACCTGGGTGGATGAGTCTACCACCAAAGGCCATGAGAGAGGTCCGTCCAGTGGTATCTGAGAGGAGGGTAGATGGAAAACACCTCAGTTTCTGCCTTCACAGGCTTATAGTTGGTCAACACCTGAGTCTGGAGTCTCCAATCTATATGAATTCTTAATCCCAGCGTGTGCTTAACTTCAGGCGAAAAGAGCATTCATGACGGCCCCGAGGCACTTGGTTTACTTTAGGTAACTTCCTCCTCATCCAACCATTCAAAGCCCCTTATTTCCTTTTCCCCTCTAAGCTTTGGGCTAGTGGGCTCCACTTGGTCGTTCATAAGTCACTTGGCCTAGTGAAAGCTCTTCCAGGTCCCCTTGAGAAGATCAAGTCCAAGTCTTTTGCAACAGTCACAGCTGCTGCACCAGCCAGTCCCATGGAGTTGCTTCCACATGGCGGCCCTCTCTCTAGGGACCCACCTCGTGCCCCACCAACACAGCCATGCCCAGCTGGAAAGCCACCTCCACAGACTCCTGGACAGAGGTACCACTGAAACCAGCACCCCTGGGCTGCCTAGTGGGCACCAAATATTCTCTCAAGGCTCCCATGAAACCCTTTGTTTGCGCCACATTTCAGCAGTCCAGATATATAAGTTGTTTTGTTTTGTTTTTGTTTTTGTTTTTGCTTTCTGTATCTGTGTGTACCATAGTCCCTGTAATTCAGTCTTTCCTGTTGTTCTCTGGCTGCATAGCTACTTTCAAATCTCACACCAGCACGGAAGGGTGGATCTGATCAGCATCTCACAGCTGAAAACAGAGAAGCTTAAAGAAATGAAATTAACTTGGGGGAGGTCACTCAGCTACGAAAAAGATGAAGAGAGATTAGAAACCCTCTCCATTCTAATCTCATCTAATCACTAAGCTAAGAACTCTGAAATAGAGGCTTGACCAGGTGCAGCAGGATAGCAGGAGGGAACAGAGGCTCTGATTTGAGTCGGAAAGGTAAGAAGCAAGATATCCTTCTGCATTTTGACCACAGGACAAATTGTGACATGGCCACTCTCAGCAGACCCTGGTGTCATCGATCAAATAAATAATAACACGGTGCTAAGATTTGTTCTAAGCATTTTTTGGTCACCTACTTCAACCCTTGCACAACACCCCTCCCCCGTCTCACAGAGGGGGATCCAAAGACCAGAGAGATCAGGCCACCAGCTCATGGTGACACCATGGACAAGTGGCAGTGTGGCTCGTGTCCCTGCATGAACTCTGAGCTTTCTAATCATAGCCAGCGTGTAAGGCGCCACAGTATGATTTTCCCACATCTATGGGCTGCAGTAGTGACGGAGACCAAGGACAAGGCGTGAGAGGAGCAGTCTCTCGTCTGATACTTCCTGTGTTTAGGTGACCCAGAAGAGACCTGGAACACAGCCTCCCCTCGGTGAGATGGACTGCAAAGTATACCTGGCTATTCCAGCAATATTTCTGGAGCTTTTCTCTTACAATGCAGGCCCCAGAAACCTCGGCAAGGGCTCTGAACACCACTGACTTAGCAAATCTACGTAACACACGTACTGAACTGGATCGCCTCCTGGGATTTCCTGACAACTGGACCTATCACCAACCCCAGAGAGGAAGCAGCAGATGGTGGGTCCAGGAGCAGCGGTGACAGAGGCAGTGAGTCTGACCCAGGGCTCGATGGAGGCAGGCACTCAGGACCCAGGTGACTCATCCGAGCTGCCTGCATGCTGCACAGATAAGCACTATTTCAGCTTCTTACCTCTTCTGATACCCATAGGTGCCTGATGCACACAGTCACACTTTGGTCCCTTGTCACAGATTTGAGTACTGGAGCAATCTGGCCTGTGAAATTGTCATCTTGTCCAGCTGCCTTATTAAACAGATGGGAAAACTGAGCAGCCAAGAAGAGACCCAAGGTGGGTGTTGGTGATTGGACTTGACCTAGGCTAAAGTCTTCTAGTCTAGACCAAGTACGTGGTTATAATTCACAGAAATTCAACTCCAGCAGGCTTACACCAAAGGGGACTTATTACTTTGCATTTCCAGAAAGTTCAAGGGGAGGCTGGATTCAGGATCTCCGACCATGCCTTCAGGACTTAGACCCTTCCGCTTTGTCTCTCAGATTTCTTCTGAGTTAGCTTCGCTTCTTGTCATCATAGTCAAGTAAGCTGCTCCATGAGCTGCCTAAGTGGCTGCTGCCAGCCCTGGGCTCATCTCCGCATCTGGCCTTGACCTTCTGCTTTACTTGTGTGAATCTCTTCCTAGAGATAGAGGATTTTTATAGAACTCAAACACCAATACAAAGGAATCTGGAGCCATTGCCCTTGGAATCCTAAATGTTCTTGACCTCCAGTTCAAGCAAATCTTCTTCACTAGGGTGTGGATGGAATCCACATTTCCCTAGGCTACAGGAAGAGAAATATTGTCCTTGGTGGAACCCTATGTGAAACTTCGTGTGTGTGTGTGTGTGTGTGTGTGTGTGTGTGTGTGTGTGTGTGTGTGAGAGAGAGGGAGAGAGAGAGAGAGAGAGAGAGAGAGTTGTGTGTGTGTGTGTGTGTGTGTGTGTGTGTGAGAGAGAGAGAGAGGGAGAGAGAGAGAGAGAGAGAGATTTTTCAGGAGGTGGAGTATATAAAACTCTTAATACTTGAGAGCTCATGTTACCCAGGAGATAGATAACTGGTACTTCTTGGGTTAGCTGGAGAGTTTCACTTAGGATCAGGGTTGAACTTGGAATTTTGTGACCTTCCACCAATTTATCTAACAACAGGGATATTTGCCAGATCCTATGTGATGTTTTTTTTGTTTTGTTTTGTTTTGATTTTAGCATTAGCTCCCTACAAAGAGACCATTCCTCCCTGACCTCCTCTCCATCATTTCAAATCCATGTGGAGAAATTTGTGAGTTCAACGAGCCCCTTCTGACTCTAAGTTTGAAAAACACAATGGGTTACATCCCCAGCTTTAAGTAAAATCATGGTGAAAAGAATTTTCCCCAGTTTAACTCGTGATGGCCTCTCCTGGGGAGGCTTTGTTGCTTTGTGCCTGGATCCAACTTTTCCAATTTGCTGTTTCTGGGAAAATCCTCTCATGCAAATATGAGCCACAGCACGGTCAGGGAGATGCCTAGGAGGGCGCTGGACCCTACCTGCAGCCCGCTGGTGCCTGTTCTCTCCCAACCTGTTCTCTCCTTTCCCGGCCGTTTTCCACCCCTCATCCTTTATGCTGAATTTCTGTTTCCCAGTCTCTGGATGAATTGAGAATGGAGTGCAGCTTTCTGATAAACTAGCAAGTGAGGCAGCAGGAAAAACTGTCCAGCCACCACTTTTCGACATCACAAACCCTGGGCATCAAGCACAGAGGAAGGAGGTCTGGCTGTTTGGATTTGCAAAGGCCAGATTGGAACGAGGGATTGGCTGATCTGCATCCTGAAAATACTACTCGGAGTACAATTCCTGCCTCCTCAGAGCTTGCTCTGAAACGGGGTCAGAGCTCACACACCCATTCATTATTTGTGAGCAAGATTTGCACTCAGCCTGCTTTCCTGTGTCCAGCTCTGGGCTTTGTTTCTGTGGGAGCATATAGTTACAAAGGACTAAGTGAAACTAAAAGAAAAGGCAAGTTTCTGGAAGTTCCCAGGGGATCAGGACTCACAGAGTTGAAAGAAACCTGAGTGTGTTAGTCCAGGTTCAGGACAACACAACAGGAACAGATCAAGCAGAAGGTTGGTGGGGGAGAAACAGTTTATGATCACAGTCGGTAAGCTGTACAAGAGAAAGGATGACTTAATTCTAGCATAAGTATAAAGGCCAGAGAACCAAGAGAACAGGTGGTATAATTTCTAGTTCAAAGCCAAATCCTAAGGCGTGAGATGACTCAAGTCCCAGTCTGGAGACAAGCAGAGAGCAAGTTCTCCCTTTCCCAACTTTTTTGTTCAACAGATCAGATGAGACCCACACACACCTACTTTAATCAGTCCACAGATTCTAATCCTAATCTCCCCCCAAAACACTCTCACAGGCACATCCAGATATGTTTAACCAGATGTCTGGGCACTCGGTGGCCTAACAGACTTGTCACTCACTAGATAACCAGGCTCAGAATTGAGCAGGAGCCAAGGTCTGAGTGAGAATCAGGGAGCAAGAATCCCAGCCCTGGGCTCAAGAAAGGAAAATCTTGTGAGCAGGTTGTCATGGCAATAGGTGACCACCAGCAAGATCGTTGGGCCTCAGAAAGGAGCATCCAACAGGCTGTGTTTAGATCACGCGCTCAATTCTGCCCGTCCTAGGATGCTGAGAAGGGGAAGCCAGCCTCTTCAGTACCCCAAGTGCAAGGTCATCATCCATAATTAGCCTTCTTTCCAAAGCCATAATAATATGGTAATTCCTCGAGGGGAAACTGAGGTGCTTCGGGAAGGAGGAGGATGTTTCCTGGGAGCACACAAACATGATGAGTGTACATGAGAAACGAAGTCTGGGACACCATCTCTGCACAAGAGAAGTGGAAGAGACAAATATTTCTCAGAAGATCATTAAAAGATTAGGCGGCACTATATAGTATAGAATTTTCCATTGATGTAGTAAAGTGCTACATTGTGCAGAACAGACATTTACAAGTCGGGCACTTCTTCAAGCACCAAAGTGGCTGGAGAAAAAGGATGCCAAAGTGGGGCTGATGTTTCGGGAAGGTTTACCAGAAGGTAGAATTGATTTAGTTCTATAAAGAAGAGCAGGAAACAGATATAAGAAGTAAGCAGATGAGAAGATTCTTGGAGGAGGGAAACAGGCAACTGGTATGGAAGAATGGACCAAAAGTCTAAACGCTCTTCCTAGGAAGATCATACTAGGTTGAAGCCTTCATTACATCCCTTGGATACAGAACAGTTTGTCTAACACTTGTGAGTCCCATGTTATCTATAGTGGGGAAAGTAATTCCCACATCACAGGTGTGGCAAGTGTCTGGTATCGTGTTGCCCCGCATCAAGTACTTAGCAAATAGCTACGGTGTCTTTGTTTCTCCCTTTTATTTCCCATTCTTTATATAAAATTACACTGATTGATGAGTTGAAAATATTTTAAATTCAGAATTTGAGAAATAAAGCCCCACAGAGCCATTTCTCCATAATTGCAGAAAGCGTTGTGCTCGCACTTCTGCCCTAAGTGCTGCGTGGATGTGGTCACTGATCCATGTCCCGTGACAGGCACTCCCTGATCTGCACTTTCTCATTTCAGAGACTTTTCCAGGGCCACTGGTGTGCCCCGAGTCTTATCTCACATCTAGTCACTGCAGTGTTTTTTTTAAGTGTGCTTTTGCTTCTTAGCCATAAGAAATTACTTATCAAGGCACAATGCACCTGGGCCCGCAGTCTCAAAGATCAGTCACTGTATTTGTCAGCTTTTTGTTACTGTGACCAAATTCCTAAGAAAAGCGACTTAGAGGAGGAAATACTTATTTTGGCTCACGGTTCCAGAAAGTTCAGTCCAGGGTGAGCTGGTTTGGGGGCCCAAACATCATGACAGAAGGGCGTGGTAGAGGAAAGCCACTCCCCTCGTGACAGCCAGGAATACAGTGAGCAAGGAAGAGTCAGCAAGGAAGGTGCCAGGAACCCAACATCGTCCCCAAGGCCACCCCTCCACGACCCACCCACATACACCCAGACATACACTTTACTAATCTCCTAGGTGACTCTCAAGCTAGCCAAGGTGACAGTCAAGATATTCATCAAAGTCCCAGTAGACCTATAGGGCGTGCACGGCTCTTCATCGGGGCCCTTGGGTGTATCCAGTGGGCAAGTGACAAAAGCAGGACACTGATGTGGAGCCAGTGTACACAAATGAGTCTGGCAGCCCCTAAGTAAACCCATCCAGCCACGCAGCCGAGCAGCTTCCCAGGATTCCTCTCCACTCACTTGCACAGGTACTCAGGGTAAGCCACCCTCGGCTGAGTTTCACAGAGGTTGTGTGTGTGCTTCAGTGAGGACCAGGCATCAAGGGATCCCCTGGAGTCTTAAGAAATGGCCTTCTTGAGGTCTGTTGCTGGAGTAGTAGACTTAAATGCCTGCAGGGGCCAGACAAAGGACAGTAATGAGTAAAGCAGGCCAGGGATTAATGTTTTCCAATTGCCATTCTTGAAATATGCACCTCTTTTAGTCTGCTTTTAATTTTCTCATTTTCGATGGAAGCATGAGTGGAGAAAAATATTTTTGTATTATAAGAGATTTTTTTAAAGTGCTCCTTTAAAGCCACAGCATAACGATAATAATTGAGGATGCTAATTTTCAATTACTTCCTAATTAAAAACAATAACATCAACAACAACCACATGGCCCATGCCAAATTTAGTCTAAAAAGAAGAAAGTACTAGTCTAAGACATCTGGTCTACCGTGGATGTCACGTGGCCCCCACATTGAGCAGCCTGCCTACCATAAGTCTAAACCAGGAACATAAACAGAGAGGGGAGGCTACGTACAACATCTACTGTAGCTTCTTCTATTGCCATATTCAACAAAGACAAAAGGGTTTCTCAGAAAAGGACTTTTACCACAGGCATTGTTTTTCATTGTTTATTGGTACATTTTAGGTGTACAATATGAAGACATTTATCATTGAAAATGTGCACCTTTACATGATATATCTTGGTTATTTTCCCCCATTCCCCTGCCCTCCCTTCAACCCTTCTATCCCTCCCTATTTCCAAAGATTTTCTTTCCATTTTTCCTTTTCTTATACGTTTTCCTTTCCCTTCTTTCCTTTCCTTTACTCCTCCCGCTTCCTCCTCCCCTTTAGAACTTTTTTTTACCAAAGGCATTTTTAGGACAGTTTTATGGAGAGGTTCTGGTATATTTCATAAGCAATAAACCCTTTGCTTCAACTGGACAATATAGGAAATCCTCCACAGAGCTTTACAGAATTCAGACATTTTGGATGAATTTTTCTCAATGTGCAGCAGGGAGCTGGGAGAAAGGACATAACTTCTCTGAGGAAGGAAGTAGTTTTTTGGGTGGTTTTATTTGGTTTTGTTTTAGGGAGTGTTTTTCTCCAATAAATTGTTGAAATCTAGGGAAAGAAAATAAGGATTTTCTCATCTAATTTCACACAGTTTGGTATATTTTAAGAACCATATATCTATTCCATTGTCCTAAAATTATCAAGTCCCCAGTAAGTGCTGACATTATAATTCCTATTTTTTTCTGATTTTGAAGTTTTCTCTCTTTAGTGAGATTCTAGTAAACAATTTGAGGACAGAGGTACTATGATTCATTATCTTTTGAATTCCCCAGATCTTCTGGAACCTTCTTCCTCCAGTATGAAAACATATTTAAAAAGAGAAAATAATATGGTTATTTATCTCTGGACCCCATTCCGTGTGCACAGTCTTTCCTTTATTTAGTGAAAGCCCAGAGGATGTTTGTTGATTGAATCCTTAAACGACTTCTTTTGGCCATGGGACATATATATCATTGAAGGCTGCAGTGGTACCCATGAAAATGTTCACTGGCAAATAAATCACCTATGCTGTTCTCACTGTATTTTGATGTTTAAAAGAAAAGAGTGTTGTCTCGGCTGGTTTGCAGAAGTCCTGGCTATCCTTTGTCAGAGAGGAAAATAAGGGAAGTATGTGTTAGTTACGAGTTGCCAGAAGGTCACATCCCTGGGGGCCATCTTGGAGGCTATGCTTGTTCAAAAGGGATATTCAGTATTCAGAGTTGTTTTCAAAGAGGCTTGGGGGCTCCTAACTTGGAAAATTGTAAAATTCTCCACTCTACCAGGATAGGAGATATTCACTTATTTGAGTGAATGTGAATAGTTATCTGAAAGGAAAACTTGCATCAGTGCCCTGGCCAGTTCTGTCCTATAGAAAACAGTGGGTGGCTGTTCGTGTTCTCCTCACCTTCCAGGGTCAGTCTGAGGCGCATGTGTAGAACTGTGCCTGAAAATGATCCGGCCACACAAATGGCCAGCTAGAGTCACTCGAGGACCCAAGTCCTCAACAGCAACAACTGCTCATCCCATCTCCCTCTCGCACTCTCGTTCACAGATGTGTTTTGGAAAGGCCGAATGTCCCTTTTCTATGAACTATTGGAAAACAGATTTTGCTGACAAACAAAGAGCACTCACTGTTAGGACTGATATTCAGTAAAGATTGCAGCGTGAACAAAAGGCCGCAAGTTGGATGCCACCAAACGGGCTGAAATCTCTGATATTGGTTTGGTCCCAAACATCGGTCCAGGCCCCCAACAGCAGAGTTAAAAAATGAATATCTCTGTGCCCTTAGGACATGCTGTGAGTTGGAAGCACCTTATGAAAATGCGTATGTGTATGTTTATGCAGATATATGCCTTCAGTTTCCCAACTTCCTTTGTGGATCTCACCAAATTTCATGGTAATTACATGTTTATTTCAGCCTCTCCTGATGGCCTGGAGGTACCCTGAAGGCAGGTCTGGACTCTTCTTATTTATAGAGGCATATCTACTTTGTGGTACCACGCAAGGCTCTTTGGGAGGTATTTGAGACGTACCTGTCAAGAACGAGTGAGCAAGCAATCCTAGAAGCACTTCTGGCTTACAATTTGGACTCAGTCTTGGAAGGATCTGAAGTTAGCCAACTCTGAAAACTCCAAAGCGGAAGGAGAAGGCAGCTATGGCAACCCCTCTTTCCCTTTTGTTTGTCAAGCTGGGTGGCCCTGTTCCTTGCTTCCTGCCTGGCAGCTTCAGGGACTGGACTCCCCAGGCTTTGGCCCATTTCCTTAGCTCAAATCCAGAGAGAAGCAGAGGCCCTTGGGCAGGGTGGTTCCACCTTCCTGCTCATGCACCCTTCTGATACCTTACTGCACTTCCCCATCCTGTTATCCCAGACCTCCTGCCATCCTGGGAGGTACAGATGAAGCAGAGCACAAATTTACATGTGTGTTTGTGTGTGTGTGTGTGTGTGTGTGTGTGCACCCGCGTGCGCACACAAGCTTGTGCATGCATGGACTCGTGTTGTGTGTGCACGGCATGCAGCATTTTCTGTTTCCTCCCATCACTCCACAGTGAGCCAAAGAGCTCTGCTTGATTAACGTGAAGCACACATGGTGGGCAAGGGGAGCGAGCAAGCTGAGCTCTGCACTTCCTCTGTAATCAGATCAGCGGAGGTCAGAGGATTTACACTGGGGGTGACACATCGTTTTTATCTCATACCAATTCCAATCATTTAGTATTGCTGCCCAGACTGGTAGTGTCCTGAAGGATTCTGAGGCTGGGTTCCAGCTCTACAGGAAAGTGCACAGCGATCAATTAACAATGTCTGCTATGGGCACAGGGAGGGGGGGCAGCAACTCACAAGACAAATACAAGTCAAGGCAGGAAACAGCGGTCCAACACCCCCAGGGCAATGGAAGGACTAGCATTTTGGACAAACATGGGTCCTCATCTACTGCAAAATAAATGCAGTTCTGTGCAGCCTGAGTATGGGAATAGCTGGGCAACCTCTGCCTGCGCAGGAAGGGGGTCGGCGTAAAGGCAAGGTTTCAGCTATGCCTAGGTTTTAATTTCTGTGGG
Organism: Fukomys damarensis; assembly: GCF_012274545.1. Taxonomy (NCBI): domain Eukaryota; kingdom Metazoa; phylum Chordata; class Mammalia; order Rodentia; family Bathyergidae; genus Fukomys; species Fukomys damarensis. The sequence goes on from NW_022900935.1 coordinate 445,738, forward strand.
CTTTTTTCCTCTTCCTTCTTGTTTTCCCATCATCCCATGGAAAGCAGAGCCCTACATGTAGAGCTGGCACTGGGCAGGAACAGAGGTCAGTTTTCCCCTGCCTACCAGCTCCAATCTTCTGGTGGGGGCTGCTTTCAAGCTCCCAAATTCTGAGCCCAGAAGATGCTTGGCTGCCTGAGCCCTGGGGGTGGACAGCTGGCACCGCGGGTCTGTGCACTTGCCTGTGCAAGAGCAGAGGGCGCCTGTTTCTCCCAAGACACCATCTGGCCAGAAGCTCAGGGACACATCATCCTCTCTGCCTTTGCCATCCCACCCCATATTGGATGCTCCGCCTGCTCTGCCTACAGAGCTGTCCCTCGGACACTGGGCTTTGTCCAAGACCTGCCCTCATTCACATGGCAAGCACGCTTACCCCTCTGGCAGCCCCACACACAGCCAGCAGCACCCAGAAGCCCAAGCCTAGTGCTGAGGACTCATTCTTGGGGCTCTTTGCTCCCCGAGGATATGGGCTGCTCCCTCTGGCTCTGCTTAGCCTCTAAAGGACACAGGCACTAGGAACCAACTTGGACCCCGAAGAAGACACCAACACACAGTGCCACATTCTGAGTCTGTCCCCTGACCTGCAGACAGTTGATTGGTCTTTACTGCAGGCCTGGGACATCCCTCCCCTCCCCACAATCCTGTCCCCAGTTTCAAGTCTCTGTCCTGGGGACCTCTTTGTCCCCATACATCAAGCAAGAGTCCTACAAATGGCTTAAGAGGATGATGAGTCCCTTCCTCCTCCATACACTTCTAGCAAGAAATCAGGAATACTGGCCCCCTTAGAGGAAAACAGACCTACAAGATCGGTGTCCCTGATTAGAAATGTTTGACAGATTTGGGACTTTTTTGGATTTTGCAATATTGTCAGATATATACAACAAGGAATCTTGAGGATGGGACCCAGATCGAAACACAAAATTCATTTCTGCTTCATCTGCAGCGTATACACATGACAGGAGTTAAATTTATAGAATAGTTTTAATAATTTTGCGCATGAAACAAAGTTTCACGGTGTGGGGCTTTTCTACTTGTGGAGTTGTGTCAGCATTCGGAAAGTTTTGGATATTGGAGCGTTTCAGATTTAGGGTTTTCACATCAGGCCTGCTCAGCCCATACTTTGCTTTTCACATGGCTCCTCCCCAAGGGCACCTTAGCTAATCTGATTGCATCACAAGTTGAACTCACTGAGGCACCAAACATCCTCAAGGGATGTCTCAATGGCCAGATTTGTACTCATTTCTCCAAGCAGAAGCTGATTCTTAGAAATCGAAAAACAATTTGCTGTGCAGCTTGTCCAGAGCAGAGCTGGACTCCTGGCCCACCATGGTCTTCTCCCTGCCAACAGGTGACTAGGTCTACCCTGTCAACTGCAGGTGTGGTAGGTCATGGTCCTCCCTCACTGTCATCCCTCCGCTCAGTGCTCAAAATTCCTGGGAGGGATGCAACACTGAGATAATCACACTGGAATTCGGATCAGTTTGTTCGATGTCATTCCTGAACTAAGGGAGTGGGGCACAGTGGGAGTCAGCACGCACGTGGAGGGGAGGGTGCTGAGCGCAGAGGGCGGGTGCCAGGTCCATCCAGAAGCCCGCTTGTCTCGTACAGAGCCAGGAAGGAGTTAAAACAGAGCAAGCTAAGAAAACATTCCTGGGAGGACCTGAGGCCAGAGACCAAATTTCAGAAATGCTCTCTCTGGGGGAGGTGGGAGGAGACGTCCAGCTTTGAATACCATTGTTCTTCCTGGTTTCACGGAACACCAAATGGCTGTGCTGTTTCACTTTTTGCTGAGAGAAAAGTAAACCACGCTGGCTTCTCCCTTTTTTTTTTTTTTTTTTTTTTTAATACCAAAGAGGATTGAACTTGGGTCCTTAAACTTGGGTCATGGCACTTGCAAGACAGGTGGCAGAACCACTAAACTAAATCTCCAGCCCGGGTTTCTCTTCTTTTTGTCCCAAGTTCCTGGCTCTCAGGACAAGAAACTGAGAATAGAATCTGTCTCTGATTTAGAGAAGGCAGGGGCTCTTAGATTTCCTCCAGATAAACCTGGATTCGGGAAGTTAGCTATGCCTAGGGCAGATTTGCTTCCTCCTGCCTACTTGCCAAAAGCTGTTCTGCTTGTGTATTTCAAAGATAATAGAAGCCAACATTTTTAGCAACCCCACTGACAGGAATCTCACACTGTTGGACCTAGATCTTGACCTAGGCCCTCCATCATAGCTTTGATCCTAAAGTCCTTCACTCATCTCAACCCCCCACCCCCTCACCCCCATGTCAATGTCCTCCACCTACTCAGGCTTTCCCTGACCTGAAGCTCTTGAGATTAGTTTATTTCTGCAAAGGGCTTCCATCAACAATTCCTGACACACAGTAAGCACTCAATAAATGTTAGCAAAGGGCTGGGGATTTAGCTCACTGGCACCGCGCCTGGTTTGCAGGCACAAGGTCCTTAGTGCAATCCCCAGTACCGAAAATAAATAAAATAAAGGTTAGCAATTATTAGCAACATGGCCCTTAGGGTCCAAACATGTGTGGCCCCCTTATTTATATCCCCTCGAGCCTGTGATACATATTATGACAATTTCCAAACGCATATTCATTCGTTAATAATGTAATAATTCTATAATTAATTACTATTGCTTCTAAAGTCAAGACAAGATGAAATCCAGGCACAGTTCTCCACCCATAAGGTGTCTCTGTGGCAGACACCACCACCACCACAGGCAGCACTACAGTCACTAAAAGGCCAAAGAAGCTTGAAAATAATGCTCCTGCTCCATCCTCTAAGGTCAACGGCTTTCGACATCTGCCCAGCCCAGGTACCTATATGAAACCAGCCCCAGGGAACAAGGCACACTGCGATGAGAGAGCCTCCCTTCTTTATTTTTTTTCAATCTAGACTCCACTCCCCAGCAACGCTTGTAGTGAGCGGGATGTGATCACGTGACCGTGTTCAGGCCAATAGGAAATGAGCAGAGCTGAATTTAAGGGAGGGCTGGGATGAGCCGATTAAACAACAGCAAACCTAAACTCCAGCATAATCCTCCTAGTGTGAGCCTTCCCTGTGCATGATTCCGGAAATCAAACACTCCAGGGTAGCATTAGAAACACAGATAGATAGACAGAACCTGGCTCCGAGACTCCTTATGAAAAGAAGGCAGAAAAGGGCAGTCTGCCCTGCACACCTGAACTATTGAATGAGCTGTTATTATTATTATTAACTATATATTGTAATGGCATAATTTATTATTATTATTTTAAGCTTCTGAAGATCTGAACATTTTAGTTACAGCAGTTAACCCACCCTAAATAATACAGGTGCCTTTAGGGCATCCAGGCTGGAAATGTAAATTAGTTCATGATGGGGGAAGGGAAATCTGAGCTAATGGAGAGCCTTCTCCGGTCTGAAGAAGGCGGATTGGAGATGGGTTAACTCTGCCAATTACAGAGCGGCTCCCTCCTCATCAAGTTCTGAAGAACTAAAGCATCAGATTCTACGCTTTTCCACAAAAATGTGCGGTACGTATGGAATATGAATGGCAGCAAAACATGAAAGAGAAAAAATCCCACTGCTATCAGTGAATCCCTGGTGTAGGATTAGAGCTCCTTCTGCTCTATCACACTGCGACCTTGGCGCCACCAAGGCTAATTCTGAAAAGTTCACCCAGACAGTGGTGTCATTTACCTTCAGCTAATCCAGAGGGCCTCCAGGAGAACCACCTGCCTGGAAATTCCCTATTTTGACCAAGCATGCAGGGCAGGGACAACAGCCTGGGTCCTGAAGCTAAAGACCTAGCTCCAGGATGGTCTAGGACATTGACACATCCTGGACCCTACAGCAGGACAGGTCCCTACCGGACTCCTGTTTTCTCACCTACACCTGAGGTCACTGAACCTCGTCATAAATCAAAAGGTAGTAGCTATGGAGAAAATACAGCCTGCAAGCCTTAGTGATTTGGCTTGGAAGGCAATGTTATAATTTTCATTAATTAGTTCTCAGCAGTTAAAAATTAAAGATTTTTTTCCCCTAGCACCACAAAAAAAATGTTTTTGCACTAAAAAAAAAAAAAAAAAAAAGAAAAGAAAAAGAAAATCTAACTCCTCTTAAAAAGTCTGGCAATACCAGATGTGTGTTCCCCCGGGCAACAGTTGGCCCTTCCTCTCCAGACGTGACATATGCTCTCCGTTTACATAAATCTTCTCCTGCCCCAGACCACTCATTCATTTATAATACTTGCTGGGTGGCCCTTACTAGCACTTGAGTTTGAGACACCCAAAGTAAATGACCTCTAGTGGTCCCTTCTGCCTGGTCCACAAGAGCAAAGTCATCACGTCATGATAAGTTTATTGCTACTATGCCCAAAGCAGTGGCTCACAACCACCACTGTACTATATCTTGTGACCACGTGGGCCAGGAATTCAACAAGGCTTCAGCAGACATTTTTCTCTTTGGTTCCACTTCTGAAGTTATTTGCTGCTATCCTCTGGTAGGTGAGCAGACAGGCAGGGACTGACATGACTTCAGCACAAATCTGATGCTGGGGACGGGTGGCCAGAAGCCAGGGCTTTCAGCTGTATTGCCTGGAGCACCAGCATGCCCTGGAATTGAGATGGGAGGATTCAAATGGTGACTCAGGAGCCCCAGAGAGAACATTCCAGGGGAGCACATAGAAGCCACAAGTCTCAGAAATCCCAGAAGACCACCTCTGCCGCGTTCTACTGATCAAGGAGGTCACTAAGACCAACCCAGTTATGAAGAGGGCAGTGGGACTCAGCAGAAATACTGGGCAAGAATTTGCATCACCACCAATCTGCCCCAGGTCTTATTACTCCAGTGCTGCTTTTCTGAATCAGAAGATATGATTACTCAGATCAATAGTGACTTATAATAGCCCACTACATTTCACAAAAATGATGTCCCTGGCCCCAGAAGCAAAAAGACAGGTTTACATAGGAGATATTCATTCTATATACTGTCTCCTGCCCTCTTTAGGTGTCTCCCTTGGCATTCATTTCTTACACAGCACACTTTGGGTTACAAGGAATTGAATTTCCAAGCTCCTATAAGAAAAAGTAAAAGGAATTATGAAATCACACCACAAATAAATATAAAAGACAGTATAAGTGTTCTTTTGATAATTATTTCCTTCTATCTGATTTAAGAGACAACTACATAAGGAAATAATGATAAAACCATCATTCATGACATATAAAAATGTAATTTGTATTATAATTACTGGACAAAGGAGGACAGAGGGAGTGGTGCTTTATTCAAAGCAGAGTTTCTAGACAGTATTAAAGCGAAGTTAACATTAAGTTGAATCAGATTGTTTTAAGATGCTATTTGCAACCCCATGACAACCACTAAGAAAATAATTCAAAGTGTATTGTCAATGAAATGACAGGGAAGTAAAATACTAAATAGAAAATATCCACTTAACCCAAGAGGAATCAATAATGGAGAAATAAAGAATACAAGAGGGAAAAATGAGAACCAAGACCTGTCATGTGAAGGTACAGGATCCCAACGATGAGTGTAACTGTACTGTATCCCTAAAATGTACCAATAAACTCATTTAAAACAAAAAATATATATGAAAAGTACATAAGGTATACTGAAAATAAATAACAACATGGCAGATTTAAATCTTTCCTTATCACTAGTTACATTAACTGTGACTGGATTAAACACTCCAATCAAAAAATAAAGAGACTGGCAGTGTGGATTTTTAAAATGACCCAACTATAGAAAGCTTACAAGGGGCACACTTTAGATTTGAAAATATAAATACACTGAAAGTAAAAAGTTGTAAAAAGCAAGACTTGGTTCACGCACCCCAAAACAGAAAATAAATAAATAAACAAGAAAGTGGATCTTACATCAACCTCAACTAAGTCTGGGAGTACATATGGTTCTGCCCAGACTGTCCATTCATCTAAGCTTTCTTCTGTGTTAGCAGCTCAGGTAATTTTGCCTTGCCTGGTGGCCTGCAGAGGCTTTCGGCTTAGCAACTCCAACGGACAATAAGCTTCTTTTTCTCCACTGTACCAGCAAACTTTCTCGTTTGTGTTTCATTGGCCAACTTGGGTCAAATATTCACAGCTGAGCCAGGTGCTGTGACTAGGCCTATGCCCTGACCTAGATTCAGGAGCAGTTTGGTTTAGCTCCTCCTGAGAGCAGGAAGAGCAGGCCTGCAATAAGGCTGGGAGCTGTAAACCGTAAATAAATAAATAAATAAATAAATAAATAAATAAATAAATAAATAAAACTACACATCAAGCACCTGTCGTACTCACACTGGTGCGACTTGGGCCAGATGGATATTCCGTGACTTAAAAAAAAGAAAACCTAGGGTCAAGTGTATGTACATCTCTAAGTTCCTATTTTAATGGCCCAGGATTTCTGCACTAACTTCTAAGATCTCTGGCTCCCCAGAGACATGAGCATGCTTCGTTTGAATTCTAAGGAAATAGAAAGTTTGCATCATGAAGCCCCAGGCCCCCTTTAGGTAACCACTCATCTCCAACTAGAAACCCTGTGAAGTGGAGCGAACTCTCATCCTATTGAAGATGAGGAGACAGATGTACAAAGAGATCAGTAATTCACCTGATGTGCACATCTCACAACTGGTCGAATCTGCATCCCGTGGTCTCAGAGCCCAGGGCTCCTTTCCCTGCATGCTGTCCTGCACCCAGGTGTACGTAGGACAATGCTGCACCTCCTCCTCCATGCCCGCGCTTCAGAACAGGGAGGACACCACAGATGTGCCCTTGGTGGAATTTGGCTGTACTACAAATCTGGGCTGGAACTTTAGGGTTAAGCCTAAATCGGGGGATTGAAAAAGGAGCAGCGGCAAAGCACCAAGTCAGAGTTTCTTGGCTTTCACATCCCTGGAAAATTATTTCACCCTCAGAGTCTGATTGTTGGTGATTTGTGTAACTTCTACACTCATATCTTGCCTGCCCAGGCATCTCTGTGGGGAGGCACCATCAGCAGATTGAGAGATGATCTCTCCTTGGCAATGGCTCATGATTCCAGCTTCTATTTGCCTCACACCAAACTTTTCCTCTTGCTGTCGGGGACTGATCATGATGGAAGCTGGGACTGTTACCACTGACTTTCTCTCTTCCTTTTCACTCCTTTGCCTCTGCTGAGGCAGAGGTTGATAACCAATGTTGAAATCAGATAGTCCCTTTCATCTTGATCTTCCTTTGAAAAAGCTTCTCTCATTTTTGACGGATTAAGGCAGCAATTCCCATAATGTGTTCTGCTGCACACAATGACTTCAAAACTCACGCATAAAAAATGGCTGCTGCTATCAGATTAGTGAGAAAAGGGACTCAGGCAGACCAAAGGACAATCTACTCTGTTCCCCTTAAGTTATAAAGTATTCTAATAGATCTTTTTTATTAAAATTACTTAGCCAGCAACCCAAGGACATAGCAACATCACTTTTATTTGTCAGGAATAAAACACTAACCTCCACCCATGGCCAATGAAAACTGAAAATTAGCAACTTGGTTTTGAAGGAGACATGAAACCTCTAACATTGGTTTCTATTCCATTCCATTTTTTTTTTTTATAAAATGAAAGGTTATTTTGCTAGCAGAAAACTGTTATTGTTGCTGAATTTGCTAAGGAAATTGGGCAATTTATCAGTGAAGATGGCAACGGCAAATATACAGAGTTGCCAGAGGTGTTATTTTGCCACCTGAGTAGCACTAACAAGATGCAAAAAACATTCCAGGTTCCAGGTTCCAGGACGAATTATTGACCCTTGGGCAACAACATAGGTGATGGTTGGGCTGGGTATGGAGGAGGAGGGGGAGGGGAAGG
>NW_022900935.1:453680-484229 GCF_012274545.1 Fukomys damarensis
AGGAGGAGGAGGAGGTGGGTGATGGTCGCTCCCTTGGTGTGTCCTGATGGACCCTGGACACTTCTGGAAAAGAGGCCATGGCAGCCAACATGTCAGATTCTTACGAGCATCACTAATGGACAGCCGGCCCAAATTTCTGAAACTTACCCTACCAACCTGCCTGGAAGGTTTGGGATGATGAAAGTCAGAATTAAAGGACATTTTCTCTGCTCTTGCTGAGTGAGGTCTTCCTTATCAGCATTCTGGGTCTGTTTTTGGCTTTGAATAATGTCTTGTTTTGTAAAACACCAGAAGTAGTGTCATGATTGGGCACAAAACGCATGGTGTTGCATTGATAGGGTGAATGCTACTGGGAGGGGATAAGGGAGCCTGGAAGGTGACAATGTTGAACAGCAAAGCTACTGTTATTGACTGTTTTCTAACAGCAGGTGCTTTTGAAGGCCTCGTGCTTACATATTTCATCAACAATGTGCTTGAGAAATGTCCTGCAAGGCACAATGGATAGAATAAGAATGAACAGTGAGTCAAGACAGATAGCCAAGCTTGAAAGTCTGATTTTGCGAAACAGGAAATGTAGATACCAGAGGAATATGATGTCAGCTGGACTGATGCAATTCAAAGAGGTGTTGTCGTGGTCCCCTCTGCAAACACTTAGCACTTGGGGACAGAAACAAATTGTTGGGAAGGTAGAGAAATGTGATGCTGTGGGAGTGAACTGGGGCATAAGCAAGAAGACAAAAGGAAGGAAAAATCATCCGTGGCAGACACTGAGGCAGACAGAGACCCAGCGGCACATCCGCCATCACACATTGAGCCTGCCCATCACAGTGGGAAACGTTCTTGGACTGAGTATGAGGCTGTTCATTTAGATAGATACGCCATCAGCCCGTGCGAGTGTGGGAGCACTCTTTCCATGAGTTCCCTGGGTGCCTCTCCATTGCACTGCCACCCTCTGCTCTGTAATCAGTGGCCGAGATGGAGCCCATAGATCCCTGTCTCTCAGTCCCGTCCTTCTGGAGTTCCCTCCCACACTGAATAGAGAGGACTTCACAACCAGTTAGCCACTGAAATGTGAATTTCATCGTAGAATAGGACCTCTGAGCCTAAGCTCAGCAGCTGTTGCTTCTATCTGGCTCCCTTGAATCGTTTTCTTTGGGGGAAAGCCAGCTGCCGGGCTGTGGGAACACTCAAGTAGCTCTATGAAGAGGCCCGTGTGGGGACGTATCTAGACCTTCTGCAAACTTCCACAGGAGTCCACCATCTTGGGAGTGATCCTCCACACCCAGCCTGCCCTAAGGTGACTGCAACTACAGCCAATATCGTGACTTTAACTTCATGAAAGATCCTGAGGCAGAACTACCCCACTGAGCCACTCCCACATTCTGACCTCCACACCCTGTGAAATGATAAATGTTTACTGCTTGAATCCACTACTTTTTAGAATAATTTGTTACACAGCAACAGTTAACTGATACAGCCAGTCCTAATACCTGCTTTGGGATTTGCTTCTATAATTAAAAAGTATTTCAAACTTTTACATGAAAAGAAAGTAGAATGAGTAGCAGAAATTCACATATCCTCAGATATATGATAAAAGCCAGATAAAGCAGTATCCTTATGTTCAGTTCATCTGAAAGTCTAATGCTGTATCACACACAAAATCACGGTACATACTTTACCTTCTGCTGGGGGTGACATGGAAGGGCCACAGGAGAACTTGGTCTGGAGGAAGGCAGGATTTATCTGGTATTCCAGAAGATAGTATAGTTGCTCAGCCCACTGCGTACCCAGGTACATTCTGGGGAATCTCTGGGCATCGAGGTGACCAGCTCCTGCCCTCAAGGAGTTTCCTGGCTCATTTATACCCAACCACCTCAAGAAAGTTATCAATTCTCTTTCCCCTTGGGCTATAAATTAGGGTTACTCCTAAAACAGGAAGAAAGAACTAGGAGGAGACTCGGAACATTGTTTGCCCACAAATGTTCAGAAAGTCAGGATTCTGTGTGTTGGCTCCAATACTACCTAACTTGGGTCTACATGAAGATGTTATTGTGTCACAGAACCTAGAACTATGCCTCAGTCCAAGCTGGCTGCTGAAACAAAATATCTTTGAATGGGTGATTTATGGCAATAGAAATGTATTTCTCATAGTTCTGAAGGCTGGAGAGTCCAAGACCAAGGTGCCGACAGATTTGATGGCTGCTAAAATCTCCCTCTTGGTTCCACAGATAGCACCTTCTTGCTGTGTCCTCACATGGTGGAAGGGGTAAACAAATTTCCTGGGGACTCTTTTATAAGAGCACCAGTCCCATTCATAAGGGCTTTGCCTTCCTCACTTAATCACTTCCTACTACACTGGGTATTAGGTTTCAACATGTGAATTTAGAGGGACACATTCAGGCCTTAGGAGACTTTATCAGTCAGTTACTCTGTGCTATCCAGCAACAACAAAGCTCAGCACAGAAAGCAATTTCATTCTTTCTGGGCTCCATGTTGGATGTAGTAGTATAGGGGACTCTCAACTCACCATGATCACTTGGGCTCCCAGACTAACAGCACTCTACTCTCTTCCAACACCATCATCCCAACGGGAGGCTCTGGTCTACTGCAGCAGGGGAAAGGGGGCTGGAACTAAATGTTGGGCCTAACAGGGGCACATGGCTTTTTTCTTTACACTTCATTGGCCAAAAATATTCATATGATTGTATCATCTTCCAAGGGGTAAAATAGTAAGATTCTGCATGTAGCTGGAAGTGAAAGAAAACAGAATACTGATGAGCATGAGTAACATATATAAGAAAGCTCCTGCTTCTCCTCCTCCTCTTCCTCCTCCTCCTCCTCCTCCTCCTGTTCCTCCTCCACCTTCTTATTCTTCTTCACAATTTCCTGGTAAAAGTAAGAAGAGAGAAACTCAAGCATCACAGTTTTATTCTCCAAGATCCCTGTTTTTCAATGAAATAGAGATGCATGAGATGAACCCTAAACTGGCTTTTACTGTTCCTAATGAATTAGTACTGACTTCCTAAGGACCCATCTGATAATCTTCAAGGTACTGTGCTGGGTACTACAGAAGAGATACAATTAGATATTGTCCTTCCCTTAAGGCAAGCACATGGCCTCTCATTTCAACATAATTATGAAAGCAAATTGTCTGGAATAATGGTCCTTTAATATGTTCCAACAACAAATACCCTTTGCAGTGTCCTGGTGGTTTTTTCCCCGCAAATAGATGGGAATGGAGTGATAACTCCACCAACTGTCAATTCTAATTTTTTCTCCACCATGATCACTGGGCGGTGACATGGTCCAGGATTCTGGGAAATGCCGTATATCGATCAGGTTTAGGGTGTTATCTTAGAAGATGGCAGGTGGATAAAATAAAAGATGTCCAGTTAAATTAGGAGTTCAGACTAATAACAAATAATTGTTTAGTATAAATATGCCGCCACACAATACTTGAGACATACTAATGCTAAAAAATTATTTGGTGCTTATCTGAAATTTTCATCTAAGTAGGAATCCCAGAGTTTTATTTGGGAAAACTTAGGAAACCTGTCTTCAAAACGCTTCTTCATCACAGAAGCTTCAACCACCTCTGATCTAATTCCAAACCACCCCCTCACCAACATACACCACTAGGCCATTAACAGCCTCATTTCTGTTCCTTGAACAAACATGGCCTGGATCTGCCTCAGGGCCTTTGCTTGTGTATTCCTTCTCTGTGGAACATTCTGGGTCTTTGAAAGATTGATACCTTCTCATATTCTTCCTTCTTAGCTCAAATGCTAGTATTTTCAACAACTGGGATCTCTTCTTATTAAAAAGCTTCAGCACTGCAAGAGAAACCAATAGAGCTAAGAGACAACCTATCATGTGGGAAAAACTTTTTACCAGCTGCTCCTCAGACAAAGGACTACTATCTAGAACATACAAAGAGCTTTAAAACATCAGACCCCCAAATTTAAAGACCCAATCTAAAAATGGGCATCTAAAATGAACAGACATTTCTTGGACAAAGAAGTGAAAACAGCAAATAAACATATGAGAAAATGTTCAACATCACTGGTCACTGGAGAGATGCAGATGAAAACAACACTGAGATTCCACCTCATGCCAGAAAGAATGGCTGCTATCAAGAAATCAATCAATAAAATGCTCTCAGGGTTGTGGGGAGATAGGAACTCTTCTTCACTGTCAGTGGGATTGCAGATTGGTGCAACCACTGTGGAAATCAATATGGAGATACCTCAAAGAACTAAGATTAGAGATATCATTTGACTCAGCTATTTCCCTGCTGGGTATCTTCCCCAAAAGAATTAAAAGAATCATACCACAGTGATATATGCACACCCATGTTTATAGTGGCACAGTTTGTAATAGCTAAAGCTTGGAATCAGCACAGTTGCTCATCAACTGGAGACTGGATAAAGAAGATGTGCTGTTTTGTTTTGTTTTTAATAAGATGGTGTAATATTCAGCCATAAAGAATGAGAAACTAGAGACATTTATAGCTAAATGGATGCACATTGAGGCAATACTCTTAAGTGAAATAAATAGGACAGGCATGTGTAAACACCAAAGTTTCTTTGGAGTGAAAAACTGAAAGTATAAATAAGGATCAAAAGGCATAATAGACAATGTGAAATAGGAGGAAAAGGTCTAAAGGAGAAGTAGGAGAGGTAGGGGAAAGGAATAAATAGGAGAGAAGGAAAAAATGGAAAGAAATTCTTTGTAAATAGGGAGGGGTGGAAGGGTTGAAGGGAGGGCAGGGGAACGGGGAAAAATAAGAACTAAGACATATCATGTAAAGGTACAAATTACCATGATGAATGTCATCAGATTGTACACCTAAGATGTACCAATAAACTTAATGCTTAAAACAATGAAAGAAAAGGAAAGGGGAAAAAATGGCAGCAGATTTTCTCCAGCCAGGTGGTTTGAAGCTGCACCCCCTTGCTCTGGCCCCATAACTCTCTCTTCTCACTGAGTTCATCTGCAGCAGTTGCCACTACATGCAGTCACCCAGTTTTATGTACATGTGTCTCTCTGTTGCCTTCAGTAAGCTCCCGGAGAGCAGGCAGCATATCTCTCTTGTTCTTTGCTGGGTTCCAGCCTGATGAATGGGGCACATGTAGTAAGTGAGCACTAACTAACAAATAAACACTCCTGAATTGAGCTATACTGTAGTTCACTCTGGGCTGCTACCATCTACTGTTGCGGAAGGAATTGGTAAGTGACACACAGAGAGGCGGCAGAATGGAAGTAAAAGAGAAAAGTTTACTCCATCGATGGGGATTGATCACACCTAATAGAAGTGTCCTGATCGACCCAGTGTTGGGCTACAACTCCTTCTTTTATGGGGTTTTACAGCCTTGATCTCATTCAGGTGGTTACATTTCATTTTCAGTTTGCATTGCAGATATTCAAAACATGGTAGTGAGGCAGTTGAATTTCAACCCGGATATAGCACTCCTTTGGTAGGGACATTACCTTTAAAATTCATCTAGTTATCTATTCTGGCCCAGGAGAAGGGGGCATGTCTGGTCAGCAAGGTTAACAATGGTTCTTTTCTCTTACAAAACTTTGAGGGAGACTAGATGCCTGTGGTGCTCTTGATTACGAACTAAACAAAGCAAAGGGCAGAAGTTATCTTATATTGTGACATTTCATAGGTTTTTGCTATTAAAATGTTCTCTATCACTAGTACTTGTGTATATCTTGTGGGCTAAAGCAAAGATTAGACGACCACATGATGTAATTTACAATAGAGGTAAATGTGGTGAAAACACATTCACACACATGGAACACTGGACTGAAGACCAGTTGGGGTGATGAGCAGAGTGGGATCTACTTTCACTATTGTGACCAGGGAAAATATCTCTGATGAGATGGTGTGAACCAAGTTTTATATAACTAGAAAGGAGGAGCCACACAAGAGAAGAACTTGGCAGGGAGGAGGGAGGGGGACATTGAAGATTTCCAAGAACATCCTCGGGCCATCTGAAGACTAGACAGTTGGCCAGCAAAACAGAAATAGCATGAGCTGGACAGAGGCCATCAGAGGGACAGCTGGAATACGTAGAGTCACCTTTGGGTTTTCCTTTGAATGCCATGCAGGAGCGTTAATGATGTTCTTGAGTAGCTGTGAGGAAAGTGAACGGTGGAGAAGAAGGGATGAAGAGAGCAGACAGGAAGCCACTGCAGTCATTCTGCTCAGAGAAGGCAGTGGATGGTCCAGGTTTTAGCTCTGGCACGAAGAGAGAAAGGGCCAGGGTCCGGGTTATAATATAATTGTGATGTATTACCAAAAAATGGCTTAATTATGGAAGAAATGGGAGCGTAGGTTCCCGGGTGCTGAAATAGATGACAGATTCATTTGTAGAGAAATAGAAGTAGTAGCTGGGGGATAGATGGGGGGTGGGTGGACGACAGTGTGAGATAGTTAGTGAGCAGATGGACATTGGGTGGATGATAGATGGGTTGCACATGGTGAGTGTCTTGTGAGCAGCTGGATGGATGGGTGGAAGAGATAATGTCTTCTGCCCCCTTGTACCCATGCCCGGACCCCAGTAGCCACTCTTATTTGTCTGCAAGTCTTGCACATCAATTTGTAACTTTCAAGTTATAATAGCATCACTCTCTCCACCCCTTAGTTCCATACCCTTTTGATTCTGAAATTGCAAAACCCAGCAAAACAAAAACATTTCCATCAACTAGTTGAAATTTTTCTCTTAATGAATTAAGGGAGAGATAATGCAGTCGGGGAACTATTCAGGGACAACTACAAGCTATTCAGTATTTCAACTTTCTAATTCATAACCCTGAATTTCCTCTGATGGTTCTTTAATATAGGGATGGCTCTTGTGAGTATATGTGCATAATTAAACTTTTTTGAGTTTGAACAGAAATTGGGGGAAGCTCATTTCACTGTCAATGATGTGAGGCAAAGGAAACCCCAATGGGCATCTTTTTAAAACTAAATAATTTGAGGGGATTTAAAAAAAATTCTGTCTTCTCAGTCTGAGAAAGGCTTTGATAGGTTCCTCCGTGCCTGGCTCTGTCTTCTGGGTTGCTTCGAGAAACTTTGATTGAAGGAGGAAGAGGACACTAGTGGGGACATAATGATTCTGCTGTCCTTATCTGGATATGTGCCGCCACCCTTCCTCTTCTGTGCTTCCTGGACCCATCAGGCAGGGGACCTGACCTTCCCATGTGCAAACAGGAGAGTCACACTTAGGCCCACCTGCTTCTGGTGCAAGGGGTCCTCACCTGCAGGGCACCGAACCATTCCTCAGCATTATTTACTGGGTTTATTCAATCTCCTCCCTCCTAGTTGGCTGACAGCTATTGATTCCTATGTGTGATTGTGCCCTTGGCCTCAAATAGTTGTGTAATTTCTTCCCCAGTTTCCAAGTGAACTTTATCATTTCTCTGCTTGGTGAAGCTCGGCTTTGTTCTTGGGGCTATAATGGATGATTCAGTAAATGGCATGTCACAGCACAGGAGAGATGTGAGGACGACCTTTATTAGATTAAATACGTTTTCCCCACCCAGTGCTCCATGGCACTGTGGAATTACTATCAGAAGACAGACAATAAGGAATGAGCCATATGTAGCCAAGATCTTCCCAAAATGGTAGTAGTAACTGCCTTTCTTGAAATAATAATAATTGCTGAAATGATTTCCTATAAATTGCAACCGTTAATATAACAATGCAGATATCACCAGTTCAGTTTGCTCGAATCCTCTTTAACAATATGTCACTGCCAACCACATACCAACTCCCAAGCCTATTCCTACTTAAAACGCTGCCACCCCCTCATGAATGGGAAACTGGTAGGAATTAGTAGATATAAGATGAACCAACTGGTGGTGAGGTTGCAGATTCTTTGCCATACCATGTAGGGTCTGCTCCCTGCCTATTTCCTTCCACCTCTTCTGTTTCTCTCTAGCACGATGGAATTCTCTTTATTCCCCTAAAATACTAACCTTGCTCCTGCCTCAGGGATATTTGCACCCTGCATTCCCTCTGCCTATGTTGTTCTTTCTGAGTAACTGCACCTGGCATCTTTCACCATGTAGTCTCAGTGCAAATGCTACCAACTCGGAAATGCCTGAGATCTCTCTCAGTGAGATCCCTCCTTCTCCCCTCTTCCCCCCTCTCCCCTGCCCTACCCTGCACTGGAAAGTCCCATGATTCCTTGAACCTGCCAGTCTCTTGGTTTACACAGCCTCCACTATGAGTTCAATCCAGTCCAGTTGACCCACCAGTCCCATGTCCAGAGTTTCTGCTACCTCCAAGTGGGACTGAAATACTGTGGTGCAGGGCACAGGATCCTCGAGAACCGCAGAAGGATGGGACATCCAAGGAGCTGACTCTACATGGCCCAACCGACCAGTGGGAAACAGAAACTCACTCACCTCTCCTTTCTTGCTCCCAGAAACTTCCCTGAGGCATTTTTCTGCACACCATGCAGAGAAGTCCTTGCTTCAACTAGATGTGCCTGCTGGGTGACTAGCCCTGACTCATGACAATGTGTCATCCACGGGAAATCAACTTGGTAGCAGACCACTCAGCCTTACTGACCTTGCCTTCTTGCCCTGTTCTCACTGCCTTTGGCTTGCACCTCCCAAATGAAACAGAATTTTAGTCTTTGTCTCAGGATCTTTACTGGGGAATCTAGGACGAGACAATTCCCAGGACAGAGAATATTTCCTGGTGCATATAACCGATGTGTGGGATTAATGGATGGATGGAAAGATGGAAGAGAGTGGGTAGATGGAGGCACGGACGGATGAATGGACGGATGGTTGGGCAGTAGTTTGAGGCACTCAAGGGGCAAGGGAAAGTAAAACGTCAAAAGGTTCACTGCTTCGCCTTCCTCCTTGCCAAACCATAAATACTCCTTGCTCATCGCCAGCATGCCTAGCAGTTCTACTCTCCTATTCCTCTTCTGGTGCATTTAAGCTCCATCTCTGATGCTCTGTGGCTACCGCCACACTCAGACCTCCATGTCCCACCTGCACTGAAACCCTGGCCACTCAGAGCCACCCACTTCTTGGTCAGTCTCAACTATGAGCAGAGTCGGTCTTATTCTGCTCCCTAAAAGCAGATGCTCAGACCAGCTGGTTTATTGGAAGAGGATTCTATAAAGCAAGATTGACAAAACAGAGAAGTGAATCAGGGAAGAAGCAAAAGCCAAGCAACATCAAATGCATTACCAATGCTGTTGCCATGGGTAACAGGGGATTGGCACCATTGGGACTGTCTGGGCAGCGTGCAGCGTGCCCCCAGCAAGTGTCCAGCTGAAGACCAAGAAGCCGTAGTGTTCATCTGCCCATATATCTTTCCATTGGTCCAGAATTGGTCCTGGTGGCATTGACTGTCCCACACATCCAGGTCATGCTTGTCCACAGGACAAGTGAGCTGTGCTAGTGCAACAGAAAGTCAAAAGACAGAAGTAAGTTTGTGTTTCAGTGACACCATTCCCTGCAACTGCAGCCAAATTAGATGTGGGCTGAGGGACATGTCCTAGAGCATTCAGTCACCTGCCACAGAATGCATATGTAGCTCTGGTTCCTACTGGCTAAGACTACCTGATGGTGCCCCTGAGCCCAGGGCCAAATGTTCTGCTTTCTTAGTAGAGCTCATAAGACACACTGCAATCTGACCAGCCTCACCGTGGCTTCTCACTGCTCATAGTTTGTGCACCACTCATGCTTTCCATGCCCAAGACAGCCTGTGTGGTCCCCTCTGCCTAGAATTCCCATGCCATTTGCATCCCTTTTCTAGACAGCCCTTCCAGGCGCATT
Source organism: Fukomys damarensis (assembly GCF_012274545.1). Lineage (NCBI taxonomy): Eukaryota > Metazoa > Chordata > Mammalia > Rodentia > Bathyergidae > Fukomys > Fukomys damarensis. Next base: position 463,494 of record NW_022900935.1, read on the forward strand.
TCCTGAAAACCCTAAGCGGAGTTAGACTGCTGCCCATATTTCCACCATGGCACCAGTTTTGTGATCACTGTCCTTTCAGGGCTGCCCTCCTCCACCACCATACCCAATGAGCTCACTGCAGACAATGGCAGGGCCTCTCCTCTGAGATTTCCAAAGTCCAGGAAGGGCCTGGGACCAAGGAGGAATTGCCGAGCAGGTGGCTGGTCAGATTTACATGTAATGCTTAGAGCTTTAGTTTAGACTTATTCAATGGAAAGCCAGACTGGCTCATTAGAGAGGACAGTAGAGGCCACATTTTGGAAGTTTCTCCATTTGTATCTTTCTAGGTCTGAAGCCAAATAGCACAAGCATCTGCTCAAGTCTGTTGCAAGATATACAGACAACCTCCCTTGTGTCCGTCAAGAAGGTGGCATCCCCATTGGGAAACTCAGCAAATATCTGTCAAACAGCCAAAGAGTTGAGTCACTGCTTTGTTAGCACAAGCATCTGCTCAAGTCTGTTGCAAGATATACAGACAACCTCCCTTGTGTCCGTCAAGGGCAGCCCCATTGGGAAACTCAGCAAATATCTGTCAAACAGCCAAAGAGTTGAGTCATTGCTTTAAACAGACAGGAGGAGGGATCAGAAGTCCTAAGGGGCCTGGGCCTCAGGCAACAGTGCTGGTGAGTCACAGGAGGACAGGGACAGACAGATAAGGATAACCCTGCGGATTCAGGTGGCCTTCCTGTGCCGCAGACCTGTGCCTCTCCTCCCCTGGGTTCCCAGGCAGGCACATCCGGGGACAAGGACAGCAAACTCACCTGTGATTCCACAAGAAGGCCATCTGCAGGGGTAGCCGCAGCCACCAGCAACACCTGGACAGACCCCTGGCACATGACTGCCACCTGCTCACCCAGGCACCTTCTCTGCTCTCAGTTTCCTCCCATCCTAGTAGGGGAGACAGTGGCAGGAGAGTGTTGTGACCCAGGAATATAGAGTTCGCACATGTGTGAGGGACGGCGGGCACTCTAGAAGCTTTCACACTGACCCAAAACCCCAGTACATACGTGTGCACCTACACCCACACAGACATGCACACAGACCATTGGAGGGTTGCCTTCCATCGGTTGTGTGCATTTCCTGCCTTTCATTCCCTAGACATAGCTTTTCCATGTTTCTTCATCCCATTGAATAAGCACAAGTTGGGACCAAATATAGGGTGAATGTTTAAATTTTTAAAAAATTATGATAGTAAAAGACACATTGCCACAAACCCTACTCCCAATTCTCAACCTCCCATGGTTTTTGGTGCTTTCTGAAGCAGTCCTGGAAGTCCTCTTTGGTGAGAGTCCCTGTTGCATTTTTATGGCTGCCTCAGTGTTCTGAATTGATTCAAAGTGTTTATTGTTCATGATCGCTTTGACTTTGGAGAAGAGCCAGGAGTCACACAGTTTCAGATCTAGTGAATAAGGTGCATAAGGATCCACTGGAAAGTTTTTATTTGACATAAATTGCCATAAATGTTGCGAATCAATGCAGGTTAATGAGGCAGGCACAAAAACACTCAGAAAATGGCCTGGACAGTGGCAAGAACAACGGGGCAAACACATTTCAAGTGTGGGGGATGATTTTTGAAAAAGGTGTGTCTTTTACTATAATAGCTGTTTTAATTTTATTCAGACATTCACCATATTTTTGACCACATCTCATTGATCAATCTGTGACAGCAGAGGGAGAAGGTTGCAGTGCATGACACTCTAACTTCAGATCCTACCTCTACCTCTTCAGTCCTGTGTCGTCTTGGGAAATTTTCCTGACCAATGTCCACATCTGCACAGTGAGAATGATAGAAGTTACCTACTTAAAGGAGACTGGGAAGGTGAAATGAGTTACACATTGAAAAGGCTTTTAAAGCACATGGCACGTAGCAAGACCTCAGTAAGGTCAGCATTATTATTAATGGTTTTATGGATGTTCTTTAAGGTTATTTGAAAGTGGGTCATTGCTATGTCAACTTTCTAGAAAATTCTATGAATATGAGCAGAGAGGTCTAAGTAAGTGGGAGGGTTCCAAGTTCCTCCCACTGAGCCTCATAGGTCAGTGCTGACCCACAAGATCTATCTGACCCCAAGCACTCTGCTGGTCAGGAGGAGGACTAGCAAAGTGACTTTGCTTAGGACTTCATCCACCAGGCACTTCATTTTTCAAAAATGATTAATAATTAACTGAGCATTTTTATGACTCTTGATTGTTTAGGAAAAAAAAATCCAACCTAACTTGGGAAAATGGGAAATATATGCACCACAGAGAACAACTAGAAAATAAGGACAGAGAATACCAAGCCAGTGGCATTTAAGCCTCGGGATGACTCTGTGAAAACTATTCTAGTTTTCAAAGTATAAAGACAGAGTATGAGCGGATGCTGAGTAATGCCCTTGAATGGGGCCCTGTTCCTGCCTCACTCCCAGGGAATGTTCTAGAACTCCCGTCCCAGGAACAGTACTGCAGGTGTATAAGTCAGTAAGAGCCACACAGGCTCAGGCTTCAGGGCCAAAGAATATGCTTCCATCCCATGAAGCAACCTGGAAGAAGGGAATACGAAGGCTTCCTGGCCTTCCACCTCTCTGAGTGGCAGGGACAGTGCAATGCCTCCAGGAAGCTGCACGATGTGGCCCTGAGAGCCCTCCGGTGTGAGGCACTGATCAAGGAGCGTATGACAGGGATTTCTGAATGATGCCAAATGCCAGACAGGAAGAAGAAGGCTGCCTCTGGCACAGGGCCATGCAGCAAGGAACAGGTCTTGCTCCTTCACCCTACCTAATCTCAGCCCCAGCCCCAAACTCCAGGGCCCAAAGAAAAATTAGATTTACATAGCGAAATGTAGAGCTGCATTTCTTGTAGACACTCAAACAAAAACAAAATCAGAAAGCCAAATGGGAAATTAATAGGTAGCACTCATGGTTGGGTGCTTTGGAGTTCAGCACCACCTGGCCTGTCTGCATCTGCTGAGCTCTTTCATGGCCAGGGACTTAGACTCGACTTGCTCAACTGCAAAATAGAGATGGTAATGATAACCCCTCCAAAGGTTGAGTGTGATCTATAAAACATCATGTGTCGAGCTCTACAGGGCCTGTTCCATGCTGCACACTCAAGGGATGTGGGCTAATTTCAGGAGGAGGTGAAGGAGTTGAAAGGAATCTCAGGGCAAGGGTTGGGGGTCTTTGTGGTATGATCCAGGGGAATCCTCTCAGCACATGTGAGGCAGGAACATCACTGATAGGCTGAGGGATCAAAATAAAGGGTTCCCATGAGCTCCATGCCAGAGGAAGATGATGTAATTATGCAGACAAGGGCAAGGATTCTGACATTCAACTGCCTGGGTTGATATTATTTCTGACTAGAAAAGCGTCCATGAGTGAGTTACAGAACCTCCAGTACCATAGTCTCCCCATCTGTACGATGGAGATGATAATAGCTCCTGTCTCACAGAGTTATCACGAGGCTTAAATGAATGACCAGATGCCAAAGCTTCTCTAGCCTTCTCTCGGTCTCCTCCCTGCCATGATAATGCTCACTCTAAACACTCACTATTACTGTTCTAGTTTTGTTCTCATCCATATTTGCCTTTCAACTGCTGAAGCAGAGCTTCAAGTCTGATTTCTCTTCCAACCATGAAACCCACCCCAAATCCAGGCCACCACCAAAGGAAAATCCCACCTAAACATGAAGGCCACCACTATTCAGAGGAAGATTGGGCAGGCTCTCCTCCACACACTCCAGCAATCTCTCTCACTTGTGCATCAGAGAGGAACAAACAGTAAGGGGGCTGCCCTAGCCAAGGTCAGGGATTCAGAGCAACAGGGGACGCTCACTGTGTACAACTAAAGGAGGAAGCCAGAGCAGCTTGTTTGCAGAAGATACTCTGTGCTCATTATATAGTTTGGATATTAACTCCTTATCAGATACATGGCTTGCAAATATTTTCTCCCTTTTCGTGATTTTTTTTGTACCAGGGATCGAACCCAGGGCCTTGCACTTGTGAGACAGGCAGCAGCACCACTGAGCTAATTCCCCAACCCACTCTTCACGCTGTTGGCTACTTCTTTTGCTCTGCCACAAAAGTCTGAGTTTCCTGTGATCCCATTTGTCTATCTTCATTTTTGTTATCTGTATTTTGGGGGATTTTATCTAAAAAAATAATTGTCCAAACCTATGTCACAGACCTACTCTCCTACTTTTTTTTTTTTTTTTTTTAGGACTTTTACAGTTTCTAGTGTTACATATAAGTCGTTTATCCATTTTGAGTTGGGTTTGGGCTATGGTGTGAGATACAGATCAAATTTCATTCTCATACATGTGCATAACCAGTTTTCCCAATACCACTTATAGCAAAGACTATTCTTTTCCCATGGTGGGTTCCTGATATCTTTGTTGAAAACCAATTAACCATGAATGCAATGATTTATTTCTGGGCTTTGTATTCTCTTTAATTGTTTCACGAGTCTGTTTTTATGCCAATACCATGCTATTTTGATTAGTATAGCTTTGTAGTATATGTTCACATCCAGTAATAAATGCCTCAAGCTTTGTTCTTGTTATTCAAGACTCCTTTCAAATAAGTAGGAGGGATAAGTTCAAGAGATTTATTGTATAACAAAATGGCCATCATTAATAGTAATTATGTTAATAACAATTATGTTCATGTATTTATATTTGCAGATTGCAAAGAATAGATTTTTAAGCGTTCTCTCCACAAAAATAAGTGCATGAAGTGAGTAAAACGCATTCATTAGTTCAATTTAGACGTTCCACAATGTTTTTCAAAACATCAGATACATTTTATTTCAATTGCGAAAAAAAAAGATATTCTATGTTCTATGCTCATTTCTTCCTTGAAACAAGTATGACAAAAAAGTAACTTACAACTTGTATTGGTAAGGTCTTTGTCACTTTGATGAAATACCTGACTTCCACAATTTAAAGAAGAAAATATTCATTTGAGCTCATGGTCTCAGAGGTTTCAGTCCGTGGCCTGCTGGCTCCATGGCTCTTAGGCCCATGAGGCGGCAGAAGCACCACGGCCAAAGGGCACAGTGGAAAGAACTGGTTACCTCATAGCGGCCAGGAAGCAGAGAAAGGGAAGGAGCCAGAGAGGAGAGGCCAAGGCCCTGGCCCTGCCATCCACTCCCTTCCACTAGGCCTCACATCCTGCTTTCACATTTCATAGTAATTCAACTGAATTATGACTTATGCTGTCATCAGTGGACTCCTTACTCGATGATATTAGAGTCTTTATAATCCAGCAGCTTTCTGAAAACCCCACCTCTGAGCACACAAAACTGGTGGGGGACATTTTACAGCTAAAACAACACGAAAGTCCCTCTAGTGCTGCCTCGCATAATCTCAAATCTTCACTGGCATACAGTAAACACATGTCTTCTTCGTGTGTCTGTGGGGCAGGTGTCTGGCTCTGCTGATCCAAGCCCGGGCTGTCCAGATCCACTCTCAGGTGTGTGGTCAGAAGAGCCAGGCTGCTCCATAGACTGCTGGAATCGTGGCTCTCATGCGCTGGACGACATCTGGGACACCTGGGCTGACTCAGCTCTACTCTGCAGGGTGCAGGCTCCAGCAGGCTGGCTTGGGCGTGTTTCCGCAGCAAAGCCAAAGGGAGAGGAAAAGCAGAAGTGCTTTGTCAAGCTTTTGCTCATCTCAGCTTTGCTATTATGCCCTCATCCAAAGCAAATTACATGACTGAGCCCCAAAGTCCAGAGAAAAGACAAGAACACCACACCCACATACAATAATAGGTATTGCAAACTCACATAGCGAAGGGGCTAAATCAGGAAGGGGTAAAGAACTCATGTCAACTGTAATCACCTTATCACATACTCCAAAGGAGGTTGCCAACAGTGATTGTAGGGAAGGAGAGAGGAACCTCATAAGCTCTTCTATAGTTTAGTCTCCTGAAAGGAAGATCAGAATCATAGAACGAGGAACTCTCAGGCTGTTGCATGGCATATCCTTTTTACAGAACACACACACAGAATTCAAAGCATCAGTTCTCCCATTCCATTCTTTACTAAAACCATCTTAATATCTCCTCCAATATTTCTAGTCTCACCTTGAATGAGTTGAGATCTGTCTTCAGAGTCTGATCTTTCTAGTGTCTTGCTCCAAGACTTTAACACTTCATGAAATACGTATCCATGTGAAAATAAATGAAAAACAAGTTGAAGGAAATTAAGATTTCTCCTCATTTCAAACAATTTTGCTCCAATTTATAGATGAAAGCTTGCAAGCCCTTATCATTCCCTTCCACCAAGTCAAGGTTAAGACTCACTGGGGAAGTCACAAGTGAAATTATACATGTTGTGGGGCAATAAGTCCCCATTAACCATAGCTTTTGGCTGAAATCTTAGTGCCTCCTCTAGATCCCAGGAAAATAACTGAAGACGGAAAGTGAAACTCCATAATGAAAACTTAGATTTGTCACTGATTATTGGGCCATTGTATGTTTCTCCTGTAGATACTGTCTTGGGAACACCCACACCCCATAGAGGAGCTGCCCTCTTTAATAGCCTGGATTCCTAAGATCCATCACAGATCATGCGCAGTGAAGATGGCTGAGCTGGATAGACCCAGCAGATAGACATTTTGAGAATCAACTTTTAACTGGTTAATACAAGTTGACACCATGCCACTAACACCTTCCAGTTTGGGAAGACAACTCTATCCTTTGCTGCTTGTGGTGAGCGTCACAGAACTGCCTGGCTGAATTCCAAATACTGATCACGGGGGAGAACCAGGCATCGTATTACTCTTGACAGGTTTGACCTTGAGCCTAAATTTCTCGATAACTCCCTACAAATTATGAGTTCTGACATTTTATCTGCAGCAATTATTCACATTCAGTGTGGTTTTACTTGTGGCCAAGTTAAACACAGGAACCCATCAGCTGTGTGCCTATTCAGGAGGAAATCTGGGGGGATGTGGAGCTGAAAATGGTCTAGATTGGCTTCCATAAATTATCACGGACAGCTACTTTGACAAATTCTCTTACGACACTTCAGGGTGCAGAGGCTAAATCAACAGGTTACTAATTTTCTTCCAAACTCGGTCAAAAGCCCTTCATGCAACACCAGGCTGAGTGCTCAGACCAGTTCCTCACTTCCTGTTTTCTTTCCCTTGGCTTTTCAGGACACCATCAAGAAGGAGAAGGCAAAGATTACTGCAGTAAACTTGTCCATACAATTAACCAAAAGACTCGCATTTTTAAGTCATAGCCAATATGCTACATTTTATCTAGTTTATTATCATCTTGTAATTATGAAGTCAACTTGAATTCCCAGCCATCCATAAAATAATTCAATCATAGGAGAAAAACATCCCTTCCTCACCTCCTTTCTCACCCCCCGCCAGAGAATCTAAAGTCACCAATACCGCCAGCCAGGAAACACAAGTATCCGGGTCTCCACGACCACAGCCAGCCAGGCCTGAGAACAGGGAGAACGGAGCCTGGAATCAGAGAGGTCTCCAGCTGTCCCAGGTGTCAGGGCAGAAGCAGAGGGTTTTCCTTGGACAGGGAGGGACAGTGTTATATTCTTGCTGTAGCGCAGATTCTAGGATAGAGCAAGGATACCTCGGAACCCCTGTGGTTGTCTGGAAGAGACGACGGCGGCAAGCAGGGGCCACCATGAGTATTTGGGAGGGTAGACCGGAAGAGGTATGAGGACGGGACAAATCCGTAGGGAACAAGGTCCTTTCTGGCCTCCCCATCTGGACAGCCGATGCTGCTCCCTGGAGAAGAGATCCAGGCATGGGGTGTAGGCAGAGCATGTGACTCAGTGTGGGATGTGCTCCGGGGCCCTCTGAGCCTATCAGGAAGGGAAGGGGCCGGTGTGGGCAGCTGGCTCACAGGAGAGGTGTGCGCTGGAGGACACCCCCAGCACCTCTTAGGAAATGTTCATTACACGTGTCACTTACAACAGGGACACAGAAGAGCCTCTGGAAGAAATCTTGCTCCCTCCTAAGGCCCCCGAGGCCCAGACACCAGGCTCTGTAGTGTGGTGTAGAGAGAAGGCACTTGGCACAATGCGGGATCCTTTAAATATTTGTTCCTCGGTCACTGTCTAAAAGGAGAGGCTCAAAGCTGCCTATGACAGGGGAGCCAGGGGAAAGAGGGAAGGAGGAAGCATGAAAAAGATGGGTGACCCCATCCTACCGAAGCCCGCGGCAGTTCATCTCTGGCCCACAGCTGCATGCAGCACTCCAGAAGGAAGACGAAGGGGGTCTGGGGCCAAACTGCTCGGATTCCCATACCGGCCACGGGGACGCAGGCACAGTACATCACTTCTGGGCCTCCGTCTCCTCTTCCAAAGCACAGGGCACGTCCTCAAGGCAGCCTCAGAGAGGGGCGGAGGACTCGGTGAAACCACAGGAGAAAGGCCTGGAGCACAGCCCCTGGCCACGGTGCGCACTCTCTGAATGGTGGCCGCTGCTTTCCCCAGCCACCCAATTGCTTCAGTGGCCATCCCGAGAGGTGCTGTTCCCCAGAGGGGTTCTGGAAAATGAAAGCTTGCCCCGCCTCCTAGCAGTTCCCGTGACCTCCAAGATGCGCGTGAGATTTCTTCCCTGAGTCCCCTTCCCTCGTCCTCCGCATCGGCCCTGGCTTCCATCAGCTCCTGGCCTCTCCGCGTGCAGTCCGTCTCCTGTCACTGAGAATTCCACTTGCGGGGTCAGGGTTTGTTTCTCGTCCACCTTGGCGTTGTCTCACGGCCCTCAGCCCTGTGCCTTATGCACCAGAGGCCTTCTTGCGATGAACTTAATTATATTTTCCTGAATCGAGCTTGAGAGAGACAGAGAGAGAGGTAACACTTGAGTTAACTTGTGCCCCATGCCTCTGGAGCCGGATTCCTCAGGCTTAGCAACAGTTGGGGCTGTTATGTTTTATGTTTTTTAAATGTAACTCTGGGCTTTACTTACTAGTGAAGTAATTTTATACACTATAGAAAAGCTGGAAATCCAAAAACTAATAGAACAAAAATAATAATTGACTGTAATTCAACTAGAGAACATCTCTTTCAGGGATTCTACCTGTATCTATTTCACATACCTATATGTGTTCCTTCTAAAATGACTTTTTTTCATTTAACATTATTCCAAGAGACTTTTCCCATAATTTATGTATTAGTCAAGTATTATTTAAAATATGGTTTCATCTCCCAAAGTAGGTATCCCTGCATGTAAATATTTGTCCACATTATCTCTTTCTCCAGAACAAACTTCCCAGGGATGGGATTTCTTTGTTAAAGGGTACAATCCCAGATAATCAGGAGGCTGAGGCAGGAGGATCACAAGTCCAAGGCCATCTCGGGTGGTATAGCTCAGTCGTAGGGCACTTAGCCATCACACGTGAGACCTCCACTCCAAGCCTAATACCTAAGGGGGGAAAAATAAATTTGAGCTCATTTTAAATCATTGGTATGTTATGAAATTCCTTTTGAGAACGAGCATAGCACTGGAAGCCACCAGCAGCCAGAGAGGAGGAAGGCACGGACGTCCGCACCCTCTTAGCATTCAGGTGTTTTCCTTTTCGCCATTTGGCCTGAAAAGTCCGCGCCAGTATTGTTCATTCCTCTGATCACCGGTGACAGGTCCTGCCTTTGGGAGCTGTCTGCCTCACTTCCGTCCTGACAGGTGAAGTCCTTCTTGGTCTTGAGAGCTCTGTGTAAGGAAGAAATTTACCCGACTTCTGAATCTGTCACAGGTGCCGTTTCTCTGCAGCTTGCCTTTTAAATGTTTCTGCTTTCTGAAATTCGTATTTGAAATTTTCATACTGCTGATTCCGTCACCCATTCCTTACTCCTTAGTATCTTGATTGTGTGTATATTTAAACAGTGTTTGGATAGCGTGAGATAAATGAGCTATTCACCTATTGGGGGCTGTTTTAGGAGTCTATTTTCATAAGTAACTCGCTGTGAATTTTAGCTTAAAAACCTTTATAAAATTTTTAAATTATATTTTTAGATTAACTTATAAAATTATATATCAATATACTAAAATTCGTATACTAATAAAATTACATGTAAAAAATGTAGAGTAGAAAGTAAAATTCATCCACCATCCCATTCCCATACAATTGGGATTCCTGTTTTTGAAATATTGTTCTAATCCTTTCTGATGTTTTTTCCTTACCTATTGATCCTTCCAAATAAATGTTGGCATGATTGTTGTGTTTCAAAGGAAAATTGATCCCAAAGTCTATTGATTAAGAAGGTAAGTTGATAGATTAATTGGAAAAGCACTGATATTTTCACAAACTTTTTAGATTTTTTGTCCCTTCTATAAAAATAACTGGTTCATGCCTTATTCTGCGGATATCAAAACACATTTTTCTAGTTTTTACCATGTAATGTTTCTTATAATGTTTCTCCTAGGTATCTTGGGTTTGCTGATGATTAAGGGGATTCCTTTCTGATGTTTTTTCCTTACCTATTGATCCTTCCAAATAAATGTTGGCATGATTGTTGTGTTTCAAAGGAAAATTGATCCCAAAGTCTATTGATTAAGAAGGTAAGTTGATAGATTAATTGGAAAAGCACTGATATTTTCACAAACTTTTTAGATTTTTTGTCCCTTCTATAAAAATAACTGGTTCATGCCTTATTCTGCGGATATCAAAACACATTTTTCTAGTTTTTACCATGTAATGTTTCTTATAATGTTTCTCCTAGGTATCTTGGGTTTGCTGATGCAATTAAGGAAGTGGGTGGATTCTTTGTTTTTTTAACTTCTACCTGGTTATTGCTGGTAGAGGTGAAGCCGTTGCTTTTTCTCCACTGTGTGCTTAGCTCATCCTCTCCCACACACTGATTAGAGGCTTTATGGGTTACTCTCTGACGTCACCAGGGACCCTGGGTTTTCTCCCACTTCTGCAGCCACCTTTAAGTGTACATATTATTTACCCTGCTGCTTAAGTGACTAACACTCCTAGCTTTCAAGGAGGTTCTCTCCCCCTTTTAATTAGGAGTGGGTGTTGAATGTTATCTAACACCTTGGTAGTGCGGGCTACTTATATATTCTGTGTAATTATACCTTTTATCTATATAAACGCCCCCTTTGTTCTATTTAATAAGTCCCCCCCTTTGAATCTTCCTTGTCTGAGATAGAATCTACACCTCTGCTTTTTTAAAACAAAACGATTTTTTCACTTACATTATTTGTTAATTTTTTGGCCTATCCCCTCATTTTTAATCTCTCTGCCCCCTGCTTTTCAGTATCTCCAGCAGTTAAACAGCTAATCAGTATTGGCCTTGTGCCTACTTGGTGCCCAGCCTTGGATTAAAGCCCTGAGCTGTGGACAGGGGGACGAAGAGAGCCTAGCTTGAGGCAGGCACCACTGCGGCCGGTGTGAGGCAGCCGCAGTCCCTGGGAAGGCCTGGTTAGCATGAGGGCCCAGCAAGGCTGCCAGAGGTGACAGATTTGTCACGCGGATGTGCACACAAGATGACCGGAAAAGAGTCCACCCGTCAGGCCTCAGGCAGATAGGGAGGTGGCAAGCTTTTGGGTCCAGGCGGGTCAGCACCCCATGGAGTTTGGGGATCACCCTAGGACACCATCCCACATTCTGAAAACAGGATGCTTCTCCTTTACTCTGTCTGTCTCTATCCCCAAGAGTTTCTGCTACCCATGGTTTCTGTTTTGCTCCTTTCTTCTGCATGAGTAACACCCTACACCAGCTGAGTCAGGGGCCCTGCTGGGTACTGGCAAATCTGCAAGGGGGAAAGTAAAAAAGACTCATCCTTGAGAGGAGTATTGCCTAGAGGGTGGAGAGGATGACACGACCCAGCACCAGATGGCTTCAAGTGAGAGAAAGCACTGCCCAGGAGTCTCGCTCCGGTGGCTTCTCATTAAATCCAAAGCTTTCCCTGTGTGCCCTTGGCTTACTTCCTGTACCATCCCTGGCTCCCGGGCTCCATCCTCCTGGCCTCCATATTCCTCAAACGCTGCCTCCTCCAGGCCTCTGTACTGGCTGATCCGTTGGCCTGGATACTGCTGCCCCTGTGTCTGCGTAGCACGTGCCCCACCTCTCTCCAGTCTGAGTGCCGTTTCCTCCACGCATCCTTCTCCGAACATCTCTCTCGTGAGGCAGCACCCCTCCCTCCCACCGGTCACTCTTAAGCCCTGCCTGGCCTTGTGCATATATTCACCTGAGCTCATTCATCTAAGACCGTCAGCACAGGGAACAGCAGATGTTCAATAAGGACTGGCTGCAAGAACCAAGGAAGCAGCAATGAAGGGGCAAGGATGGCTGGGCTAAGTGACCTGGACGAGAAAGGCACCATCTTGGGTTGGGGGCGGGCCCCAAAGGATCCCTTCCTCTCTCAAACTCACCACTCAGGTGGAAGAGTGTGGGGTGGGGCGAGGAGGATGAGTGGAAACCACCCTTCCATCCCACAACACATTGTGTTCCATCTTGTCTCGGGCTCTTGCTGATGTGATTTCCGTCTTTGTCCTTATAATTTAAATTGTGCCAAAAACATGTCTGAAAGTGGCACCATTTCCCCCCCGCTTTTTTTTCTGAAACTTGATATGCTCCATTTCTTTCTGCCCCCTGAGGTCCTCTCCGATTCTGAGAAGACAGCTTACATCTTGCATTCTTCTGTCTGCCTTTTCTTTGGAGTCCTCCCCTTACTCTGAGTTCTGGAAGAGCTTCTCAGATTCACATGCAAGTCATTGATCTGGGTTTCTGCAATGCTGGTTCTGCCCTTTTTCACAAGGGTCCATTTTAATTCTGCTGCTCCGGTGCCGGTGTCCCGTGGAAGCTTTCTTGACTCCAGGTCAGGTTTGTGCTCAGTTGTCTCAACCTCAGCCTCTCCTTTCCAAGGACTTTCTACTCTTTTCCCCACAGGCTTTGTTTGTCTTCTTGCATGGTCTACTAAACTTTTCTTCTGGTTGCTACAGTAAGTCATTTTCAGAAGCACATCTTTCCTCTGAACTTTATGAACATTTTTTTCACTCATTCAGCAGTATAATTTACTATCTACTGCTGATCTCTGAGCCAAGTCTTTGAAGCAACCCAAGGTCAGCAGGTCTGTGTCTCCATAAATGGTAGAATCGGGTTGGAAAACTAGGCAGTAGAAGGGGTGATTTTAATCGTGACAAGTGCCATGGATAAGACGTGTGTGTTGTGTTATCAGAGCACATACTAGGAACATAGAGCCTTGGTTAGGACAGAAATGGAGCAGGAAAAGGATACTATGTTCTCCTATTTCTTATAGCCCATTCTACTGAGTTTTTCCCAACTGCAGTCACTCTCAATGAGCCATGATTGATTCAGGCCTCTAGTGTGTGACAGATGCAATACTGAGCTCCCTGTGGTTCTTGACACTGTCCAACTGAGTGTTGCGCCCGTCCTTTCAGATCTACAAGCAGACAGAGGCTGACACACACAGTGTCTGGCCCAGTGTGCACTGTAGAGATACGAGTAGTTTCATGCCTGTCCTTAGGTAAAGTCCTCTATCCTCACTGCGTTGCCTCTGACACCCTGAACTAATCTGTCCTGTCCAGGTGAAACTAAAATCCAGTAGGCAATGCTTCTGGGCCTTTTCCGGAGGACATAAGTCCAGAGTGAACAGTTCTCACACATGACCCCTCCCAGGACAAGTCAACATGAACTGGTACAGAGTTCGTGGGAAACTACAAAGTCACGGTGCCTGTACACCACCGTATCACAATTGGCAGCAGCAACCTGAGTGATGTAGGGAAGTGGGAAGTTGAGGCACTACCCACTAGAGCCCCAGTAAATCAGAGTCTAAGGAACAGAAAACAAACATTCATTTCTTGAAGGAGAAATGAAGTACAGGCTAGTGCATAAGAAGAATAGTACAAGGTTTCCAGGAGTTCAGATAAATATTTAAACTTGTTAGGAATTACGAGTCTCTTGGAATGCTATGCATCATTAATTCCAAGGCAGGGAGATTAACAATGAGTTGGTGGAGAGATGGCCTCCTGAATTATTCTCTTAATGGAGTTCCCAGGTTAAAGTAGATTTCATTTAAGGTCAATCAATAGGCAATTTTATCCAGGCTTGATGATTAAAAAGAAAACCATAAAGAAGTCTTGCGTAGGTAATCATTCTGGCTCAATCAGACCTTCCTTTAGACCTGGAAAGGACTGGATGGAGGCAACAGTACAGATTAAGGCAGGAGCTCCAGGCCCCATTTTTATCACCCCAAGTGAGTGTAACTCCCCCCCACACTCACCCAGCCAGATGGATCAGTCCACGTCCCCAGGCAAGAAGAAGAAATTCAGGCTCCTTTCTTTTCTGGTACATGAGGCACATTGCAATAATTCCAATTAACATGTAGATCCAGTTTATTTCTTGAATTCCCAATGATCGGTCACAGTGAATTAGTATGAGTCAGAATTTTCATTTGACGGAAGTGATTATATTAGGGCTCCTGTGCGTCTCCAGGTCCCTCCAGCCCTCCTTCTTTATTAGAGGTAGCCTCGGGAAATCAGAAGAAAATGAGAGTCCAGGATCATGCATCTCAGTGATCCGCCATTGACTCTGTTAGGAAATTAGGGGTAGGCAGAGGTTTCCAGAAAATGGAATTGCCTTCAGGTCTTGAAGATGGATTCAAGTGCTTTCAAAATGCATTCAGGAATTATAACATTTCAAGGAAAAGGGGTTTCCTTTCCCCTCATTTATCCTCAGAGAGTCAAAGGAACCAACATTCGTTTTCTGAAATGTGAGTCCTTAGGAATGAAATATCGCATCTTTCTTTCCTTATATATATTTTTCTTTTCTTAATAGTCCAAGACTTTTTCTAAAAGTATGTTTTACCTGATCCAGCATTTCGAGTTTATTAGACGAGTTTTTCCAAGACTTGCTATTTATTTTCGCAGTCTGGCTTTTCACCAAGGGAAGAGAATGAAGAAGAAAGATCCCATTGGCATGTGATATTTTTAATAAATTGGGCTTTAAAGGGGCTGTTGGTTGGCAGTTCATGCACACACACAAACAATTGCACTCCGTAGCAGTTTCCACATTAAAAAAGAAAAATCCCTGTTGTGAATCTAATGATGAAAAAAAGCCCCAGATCTCTCCTTGTTGCTTATCAAGAATCAAAATAGGAACAAGGAATGTTTGAAACAATGCAGAAATGGCACTAAGGAAGTGAAATTTCTATGAGGAAAGAGAATACATCATGTGTCGCTGGGAGAGGTGTTTGCATGCGAATATATTTTTCAGATTGATACTCACAGGCAAGAAAATAATGACGTTAGGCAGCTGAAGGCTTCATATAATCCTTATTTCCCCAAAGGCCAGAAAAAATCTTAGGTACTTCCTTTGGAGACAAGGATATCGTCTTGAAAAACTTTAATTGTTATTACTCTTGAAAAGGTTTGTGATCGCTTTTGGATACATTTATTAAAATGATAGATGAGGAACAGTGACAGCGAAAAAAGAAGCCTCGTTTCCAGTTCCTCTGAAATTTTCAGCTCTCTAACAGGCTGGCAGTGACTGAGAATGGCACTCAACTCTCTAAACCATTCTGCAGCAGCTCTTTGGAGCTGAGGCCCGTGTGAAAGTGTGTGTGTGCCGGACTGCAGAGCACACCCCACCACGCCAGTAAACATCGTAGAATCAGCATTTGAGAGGCTCCGAGAGAGGGCTGGAATCCAAACCCAGAAACAGAGGTGAAGCTGCTGGAACACCTACATGCGCAGGTCGAAGGGCTGGATTTTTCTTTTTTCCCTTGCATTGATCTTAGATATTGACAGCTGAGATGTACATCTTTATCATTCTTCTTGCCTACAAAAGAGTATTACATATACGTGAATACAACATTGTGTTTTACTTTCCAACTCTGCCAAGACTGAACCCTGGACTATTACAGAACACGCACAAAGTAGGAGAGAGAAATTGTGAACTGCATTCTCCTTCAGCAATACAACCACAGCCCTAACCCCTTTTGCTCTGGAATTCTGACTTCAAGCAGAGACCAGAGTGAAAGTTGAACTGAATCTCAATTATAAGACACATATGTGAATGGGCGCTTTCATGGCATTTATGGAGTTTGGTCTTTTCTATAATTTACTTAATTCTGTTACTAAAAAGAAAATTCTTTTTTTTAACCCCTAAATTCAGCTATAAGAGCCCAAAGAGGTTTGAACAGTGGCAAACTGTAATAAATCATTTTAAACGGGAAAACATTTTCACAAAAGTAAATCAGAGCCATTTCACTCCCTTAGAACTTGACTTTCCGTTCGTTTCAGGAGGTTTTCAACTTCAAGATGAATAGACTAATTGGAAAGTAATTTATCTGAGTTTAAAGTTGGCCATATGAGTGAATGCAGAATTTAAAACAGAGCGCAAAGATAAGGGAAGTAACACCGCTTATTGTGATGGCTTCCACACAAGTACATCTTCAGTCCATGGAGATCGACCGCTTGGATGACCAGACTGCCAGGGGAATTAGAGGGCTGGGGATTAGATCCCAAAGCACGCGCCAAATCCAGAGTGGCCCTGGGGACTGTTGTGTGGCCGAACCAAGGAGGGTGGAATATGGTGTCTACTACATAAAAGAAGACATAGCGTGGCCAGAAGCCATCATCAGAAAGACATCACGTTCACCCTTTGCCTGAGAAACTATAACTCATTTTTATACTTCCTAATAGCTTCCAGTTAAAGCGCAAATGTTTTATAGCCTGGCCCCCATTTCTTCCAATAGTACCCTCAGTTGCCCTTATCTATGCTTTTAACAGCGGCTTCCCCTACCCCTGTTTCAGGGTCCACACCCAAGACTCTGTTCAAGGCTCTTTCTTTCCAATCCTTCCCTGACTTCCTTGACTGATCTCCTTTGCTTTTCTTCTTTTATCTTCCCACAGCACCTTGTGCTCCCCGGCACATAATCCCTGGCTAATTCTCAGGGCACCTTCACCCCCGACTCACTCCCAGCTCAAGGATGGACTCCTCCTCCATCTCTGTACTTCTCCTGCTGGGCTGGATGCTGTACATCACCAGACCAAACCCATTCCACAGCCCTTTCAGCCAGCTCCGGACTGGCTGGAGCATCCTGTCAGTGAACAGTCTTACCTTTCTAGTTGGCTTAGGCTTACGATCCGTTGGCCAAATTGGACTCTAGGCTCTGGCTTCTTCCTGGGAAGATACAGATGAAAAATTGAAGGTGGAAAGAGAGGTTGGGGTTCATTCTCCTGGCACCCCGTTGTACCGTGGCTCGGCCTAGGAATCCAGTACTCTGATGTGGCAGCCCTCCCCTACGTCCTCAGCTCTCCTGGAGTCTGGGAACTTTCGCTCCCTCTGCTGTCTGTCCTTGTGTTGTTCTTCATCCCATACTGGCTTTCTCAACCCCTTCACAGCACAGCAGAAGTTCCTTCCTTAAATTCTCTGCAATTAACTGTACTATGGCACTGCTTTCCTGCCAAGATCCTGACCAATCCACCACCAAGCAGAGTCCCCAGAAAATCATAGGAGCCCATAAATGCGTGATGAATATATTTAATAAAAACAGGCTTTAATGATAATGCCCAAATGGGCATTAGGTTTCAAGCTCAGAACCCCAGCTCTGGGTCTGGCAGGTTGTGTGAATTTAGGGGACCCTTGAAACCCCCCATTTTTGCAAACATAAAAGGAGTCATACGAAGACATGAGAGGCCCTTTCCACCGTCCTCCCCAGGCTCTTGCACACCTTGCTTCTGTAGTGGGGCTCACTGCTGTCCCCCATCCAGTCCCAGGGAGGGAGTCGGCCACCTGGAGGCCCTGCCTCGGGATCAGCTCCTCCTGAGCCAGAAGGTATCTCTCCCCTGATGGTGGCTGTCTGACCTTTTGCTCTGTGAGGAACCTGGAGGCAAGGGGACTGTGTGCAAGGCGGTTTTCTGCACAGCAGTGTGACAATGGTGCATCGTCCCATTATTGATTGTTCTGCAGCTAACTGGGTTAATCGGGTGCTCATCTCAGGCGCCTCCATCTTCCTCCTTCCAAAGCTGCCCCACACCTTAAAGAAGGATAAGCCTTGTAGACAGAAGGGTATTCTCTTATTCAGTATGAAGTTGTGCAGTCCCCAGCTCACTACATTTTTATTTCTTTCTGAGCACCGCAAATGGATCGTGGTAGTAGGCCTGGCAGTTCCCCTGGCTTTGTCCCCAGATAGTTATAATCCAGGTCTTGTCCTCACCAGCCTGTCCCGAAGGCCCCACTGAGTTGAGGCAGCTACTCACCCTGCCTCCGGGCCTGTGCTGCTTCAGGGCTCTCCACCAGCCAGGCAATTGCACTCTTCAGGGCCTACAGAAATCTTTTAAATTGAATTTCTTCTTAACTCAGAAGAAAACGTGAACAGATAATGAGGAATATGTAGCAATAAGCCCAGCTGTATCATACACCTGCATGTCAATGGAGTTGTAAAATATAGAGACCCAAAGGCAAAATCACTGAGGACCCACAAATAAGGTGCCACCCTACTTTGCCGAAAGCCAGCCCTGCAAGTACCAGTCACGTGGAGAGAATCTGTGAGCCTAAGGGCCACAGGAGCCCTGGGAGTTCACATCCCACATTGGCCAGACACAGGGGCAGAGCCATCCTTCAAGGGAGGAGTTGGTGTCACTTCTGGGACCCAGCAAGTCCCAGATTATGCAACCACAGGAAACTTGGGAAAACACCAATCTTAATTTTATTTTTTTGCTCTCTCTCTTGAGCCTAGATAACATCTCAGAACTTAAGTACACCACTTGGTATTATTTTTTAATGCCCCCCAAGAAATGTATGGCTATAGTGCCTATGACAAATCAATAGCCTAAACCTCCACTTTAAAAAGTTAGAAAAACAAGAACAAACTAAAACCAAAGCAAACTGCAAGAAGGAAATAAAGATTAGAATAGAAATAAATGAAAAGAATAGAAAAACAACAGAGAAAATCAAAGAAAGTTTGGTTCTTTGAGAATATCAACAAAATTAACAAACACAGAGAGAGAGACTCTAGATACTAAATTCAAGAATAAAATAGTAGATATCACTATACATCTTACAAAAATAAAATGCATTTTAAATTTTAAAACTGCAGCAGATTGTCAGGGAACCCTATGAAGAACTGAATGCCAACAAATTATATAGCCTAGATGAAATGCACAAATTCCTAGAAGACACAAACTATAGAAAGTGGCTCGAGAACGAAATAGAGTGTCTGAATAAATCTAAAACAAATAGAGATGAAAAACTTCCCAAGGAGAAAAGCTCAGTTATTTTCATTAGTGCATTTGGGTCAATGTTAAAAGAAGACATATCATCAGTTCTTCACAAAATTTTTCCTAAGATTAGAAGAAGAGGGAACACTTCTCCACTCATTTAATGAGACCCAGCTAATTAAGCTAATCCCAAAATGAGACCAAAACATCACAAACAAACTATAGCTATATCATCTGAATAGAGACACAAATATCCTCAATAAAAGACTAGTAAACTAAATGCAATAATACTGTATGTCAAAAGACTACATATATCATGATTAAGTAGGATTTACTCGGAGAATGCAAGGTTGGTTTAACACATAAAAAAAATCAATCAACAAAATAACCATATTAATAGAATAAAAAACCCAAACCACATAATAAAGTTGTAAAAGTTCTCTTCTTTTCCCAATTTATTGAGTTTTTCTTCAAGGAAAGTGGTTAGACTTTTCTCAATGAATGCAGGAAAAGCACTTGAGAAAATCCTAACAATTGGAAAAAGAAGGGAACTTTCACAAGTTGATAAAGAGAACTCACAAAAAGCTCATAGCTGCATCATAATTCATGGCAATAGGCTGAATGTTTTCTGTCCCGAGATTAGAAATAACACAAGGATGCCTCTACCATCACTGCTCCCATTCAGTATTGTATGGAGGAGTTTCCAGCCCGGGCAACGGGCGAGAAGAAGAAAACAAAAGACATCTACATTAGGAAAGTAGGAAAGTAGATCTGCACTGTTCGCAGAAACCATAATCTTTGGTGGAGGATCCTGAGGACCCTATGCAACCATCAGCTCTAATAAATGAGTCTAAACAGGTTACAGTTAGAAAACCAATATATAGACGCCAACTGCATTTCTATGTGCCAGCAATGAACACTGCAGAAAGGAAATTTTAAAAACTATTCCTTTTAGGGAAAAAATTAAGAAAGAAAAAAATACTTAGTAATGGAGCTAACAAAATACAAGACTTCTCCACTAAAGACTATAAAATGTATTTATAAATTAAATAAAATTAAAATAGATGGAAATACTTTCCCATAGTTACAGAGCAAAAGACTCAATATTGTTAAGAGGCAGCCCTTTCCAAATTGATCTACAGACTTAACACAATCCCTACCGAAATCTCATCTATGGTCCCTCCAAACAGTGGAATGTTACTCAACTGGAAAAAGGAATAAAGTTCTCATTTCCTTTTTCAAAAACAGTGGCAAAGTTTATTTTAAAAAGTAAAAGTGGAACCTGAGCGTGGTGGCACATGCCTGTCATCCCAGCGCTCAGGAGGCTGAGGCAGGAGAATTGCTGTGAGTTTGAGACCAGCCTGGGCTACATAGTGAGTTTCAGGTCAGTCTCAACTACATAGTGAGACCCTGTCTCAAAAAACCAAAACAAAACAAACGAACAAAAAACGTAAAAGTGGAGAGTGAAAGGGTAACTGGCTCTGCAGAGTGAGCTTGAGCCAAGTAAAAGAGGAAACAGCAATAAAAGTCCACCCTGCAAGACACAGGGTG
>NW_022900935.1:487460-531272 GCF_012274545.1 Fukomys damarensis
TTCTTTGAGAATATCAACAAAATTAACAAACACAGAGAGAGAGACTCTAGATACTAAATTCAAGAATAAAATAGTAGATATCACTATACATCTTACAAAAATAAAATGCATTTTAAATTTTAAAACTGCAGCAGATTGTCAGGGAACCCTATGAAGAACTGAATGCCAACAAATTATATAGCCTAGATGAAATGCACAAATTCCTAGAAGACACAAACTATAGAAAGTGGCTCGAGAACGAAATAGAGTGTCTGAATAAATCTAAAACAAATAGAGATGAAAAACTTCCCAAGGAGAAAAGCTCAGTTATTTTCATTAGTGCATTTGGGTCAATGTTAAAAGAAGACATATCATCAGTTCTTCACAAAATTTTTCCTAAGATTAGAAGAAGAGGGAACACTTCTCCACTCATTTAATGAGACCCAGCTAATTAAGCTAATCCCAAAATGAGACCAAAACATCACAAACAAACTATAGCTATATCATCTGAATAGAGACACAAATATCCTCAATAAAAGACTAGTAAACTAAATGCAATAATACTGTATGTCAAAAGACTACATATATCATGATTAAGTAGGATTTACTCGGAGAATGCAAGGTTGGTTTAACACATAAAAAAAATCAATCAACAAAATAACCATATTAATAGAATAAAAAACCCAAACCACATAATAAAGTTGTAAAAGTTCTCTTCTTTTCCCAATTTATTGAGTTTTTCTTCAAGGAAAGTGGTTAGACTTTTCTCAATGAATGCAGAAAAAGCACTTGAGAAAATCCTAACAATTGGAAAAAGAAGGGAACTTTCACAAGTTGATAAAGAGAACTCACAAAAAGCTCATAGCTGCATCATAATTCATGGCAATAGGCTGAATGTTTTCTGTCCCGAGATTAGAAATAACACAAGGATGCCTCTACCATCACTGCTCCCATTCAGTATTGTATGGAGGAGTTTCCAGCCCGGGCAACGGGCGAGAAGAAGAAAACAAAAGACATCTACATTAGGAAAGTAGGAAAGTAGATCTGCACTGTTCGCAGAAACCATACTCTTTGGTGGAGGATCCTGAGGACCCTATGCAACCATCAGCTCTAATAAATGAGTCTAAACAGGTTACAGTTAGAAAACCAATATATAGACGCCAACTGCATTTCTATGTGCCAGCAATGAACACTGCAGAAAGGAAATTTTAAAAACTATTCCTTTTAGGGAAAAAATTAAGAAAGAAAAAAATACTTAGTAATGGAGCTAACAAAATACAAGACTTCTCCACTAAAGACTATAAAATGTATTTATAAATTAAATAAAATTAAAATAGATGGAAATACTTTCCCATAGTTACAGAGCAAAAGACTCAATATTGTTAAGAGGCAGCCCTTTCCAAATTGATCTACAGACTTAACACAATCCCTACCGAAATCTCATCTATGGTCCCTCCAAACAGTGGAATGTTACTCAACTGGAAAAAGGAATAAAGTTCTCATTTCCTTTTTCAAAAACAGTGGCAAAGTTTATTTTAAAAAGTAAAAGTGGAACCTGGGCGTGGTGGCGCATGCCTGTCATCCCAGCACTCAGGAGGCTGAGGCAGGAGAATTGCTGTGAGTTCGAGACCAGCCTGGGCTACATAGTGAGTTTCAGGTCAGTCTCAACTACATAGTGAGACCCTGTCTCAAAAAACCAAAACAAAACAAACGAACAAAAAACGTAAAAGTGGAGAGTGAAAGGGTAACTGGCTCTGCAGAGTGAGCTTGAGCCAAGTAAAAGAGGAAACAGCAATAAAAGTCCACCCTGCAAGACACAGGGTGCACTATCTTGAGGAAAAGCCACGACAGCCAAAGTTCTTAGTTAAGCTGTGTCACTTGCAGACCTGGTATACATCATGCTAAGTGGCAGAAGTCAGTCAGAAAAGGCCTCATACTAAATAATCCCATTTGCATGAATTATTTCTAAGGCAAGTCCATAGGAACAGGACGAAGATTCATGGTTCCAGGGACTGGAGGAGGGGAGAATGGACAGCGATACCGACCACAACATTTCTTTAGGGAATGGTGAAGAAATTCTGAAATTAGAAGCAAAGGTGGTGTAGCTCTATGAATATACTCAGAACCACTGCACTGGAGATTTGAAAAAGGATGAACTGCATGGTGTGTGAATGCTACTATTTCTTTACATTCCCCCTGGAATGCCTATTGGGCTCTGTTGTGTGGTGGATGAAATCTGTGCTCCTCCTCTCTGTCCCTCCAGGACGCTCTCCTGCTCACGCTTCCTCTTTCCACAGTGGAGTCTGGACACATCTGTGAGTTCATTCACTCACTTCCAGCACAGGAAATGAATGACGTACTGTGCCGGCGCCTGAGGAAATAAATCGGAAGAACCAGACCTCTCCTGCAGCTACCCTCAGAGAGCTGACAATCTAAGGCATATGCTCTTAGAACTAAGCTCAGGGTTTCTGTGGTTTAGACCCTCTCTTCTGGAGGGGCCACGGAGACTATCAGCTTTTCTGATTAGAGCCCTGCATTCAGTACACAACAGACCCTACCAAATTGTGAATTGTTGGCAAAAGATCAGCTCACCATGTTTGCTACATTGAAGCTGAGGGTTCCTGAGTGGTGAGGAGAAGACCCCCAACGTCCACCATGCCCCTTGCACGTCCTGAGCACTGTGCAATAGTCATGGCAGTCCCGTGAGGTCCATCACCGTGGCAGCACAGGTAGAAAGACCGGTGTCGCCAGAATCTGTGTGCTGGTACTGCTGCTGCAGGGTCTCCTACAGGTTCCACCTTATTCTGTCCACCCAGTGACTTTATCATGCCTGCTTTTTAGGCCCCTTCCAAGAGAGCTGCCCAATGTCACAGTTAATGAGTCGAGCGACCACCTTACTTCCCAACCCATGCGTACTCTCCTCACCAGGCTGCTTTCTGCTTCTGCCTTCAGAACATCTAAACACCTTCCAATCCCAAGGAATGAATCTCCACCACAAGCTCACGGGTCCTCAACAGACAGGTAGAAAACTGGGTAGGGTTCCTATTCTCACTTCTGTACTCACCAGCTGTGCGATCACCCTTCCACTGTCTCCTCTGGAAATGGGTCAATAACAATGCAAATCTCAGAGAAGAGAGATGAAGATTAAATGAGCCGATTGTGTGACGGAAGGATTTAGAGCAGGGCCTGGGTAGACGAGATGACCAATAAGTGTGAGTCCTGATCCCTCATCAAACCACATAGACCTGACAGCAATGACACTGGGTCCACCGGATGATTAACTTCCCAGATCCCAGGGACCACACAGGGCAAGTACTGGTTCCCATATTCAAATTTCCCAGCCCCTTATACAGAGGAGAGTTATTGTCCCCATATTACCGATGTAAATGCAAGGGCAGAATCACAAAAGCCAAAGTGCAAACCATGCCAACAACAGTCTCCTCTTAGAGCCAGGATCCATCGTGTTCCCCAGGTCTTGGAATGGCACCCTTCTCCAAACAGCTTCTCTCACCAAGGTCAGATCGCATCACAGCTTCTGAATAAGCCCAGTGCTTAGAGGTGAGCTGTGATCTGGAGAAAAATGGAGGATGAGGCATTCAAGCACCAGGGTAAAGTGAACGAGGGCCACACAATCAGGGCTGTTCAAATTCAAGGCCAGCACCCGAGGCTGAGTTGCTGCTCTACTCATCCCAGGACCTAATTACATCTCCAGTCAGGAAATCCTGGACCTAGTCACAGTGAGGACACAGTGCCACAGTTTGTCCATGTTGTAGACAAAAGTCTCATACCCCCAAACTGCAAAATGGAAAGAGACTCGGGGACTCAGGGGTCTGTATGGAAGGAAGACACGGCTAAGTTTGGCAGAGTTCGGAGGTGGCATGGGCCACATCCTCCATTAATTTAAAGCTGGAAGAGATGGATGTTTGAGGGCTAGTGGCCTCAGTTAGAAAATTTAGGGGACTCCTGGGAACAAGCACAGCAACATAATAAGGATTAATGGCCAGTGTTTCTTTCGCTTTTGGGAGAAGAAACCACTGAGTAAGCATGCCAAACTAGCAAGTTCAAGCCAGAAAGGGAATGCAGAAGGGAAGCCAGGAGAAGATGCACCATGGCGGGATGGTGAGAGCAGCTCCTGTGCCAAGGAAACATGATCTGCAGTGAAGAGTGTGTGGGAAGAGGAAACTGTCGCAGGCAAAGGTCTTCTGCAGGGAAGAGGCTCCAGTAGCCACCTTCCTGTCAAAGTTCTGAGTTAGCAGACTCTAATCATCCAGGGACATCTTTAAAACTCCCTGGGTTCTTTGCAAATGTTGAGCAAGGATTTCTCACTCCGAGTAAAAAGCTTTCTGCTGCTCTTCTCCCTAATGGCCAACTTCCCGGTTAGGGAGACACCTGCAAAGAAGGACCCTATGTTCCTCATTTAACTGGAAATCTTTGGGCTACAAGTGAGAAAAGCCCTTGAGATAGAAAGAGCAGGAGGGAGATCTAATGAGAAGACTTCCCAGTGTCTCTTAGCAAGTAAGGGCAAAGAGAAGCTGAGCTTCAAGACAGCAATAACACCAGAAACTGCAGCTCAGCGGGGGAACTCAGGATGTCTTCTCCTCCTCCCCTTTCAGATTCTTTCTGTATAAAAGGATCTTTTTGCTTTTCTGCCCATTTAGCAAGAAATGACCACCTCTAATAGCTCCCTATTTAAGTCTGTCCTTCTTCCAAGAACAGTCTCCTGATGGAAATCTCTTGGTCCCATTTCCTGATTCTCACCTTGGCTTGGAAACCACCCCTGAACCAATTGGTATGGTCAGGAAGGTGAGCCCAGTTATGGCTTCTCTCCTTCCAAGCAAGTGGCCGGAAGGATGAGGGGCAGGACCTGGAGACAAGCTCTGGGCAGGCAAGCCAACAGGAGTCTGGTATACTTGATTTTTCTAAAGCATGTGACCTTGTCCATGAATGAATGGTGATGTTGACTAAAGCAAAAAATCCATGAACCCAAACAATCAAAAGTGAACTAGGGTTGAAGGCATGATGTGGTAGGTAAGATAGAAACAAAAGGACATACACTCTATGATTCCATATATAAGCAACTATCCTGAATCCTGAAACTGTCAATTTATAGAATCAAAAAACCCAACAATAGTGGCTGGGGGCTCTCCGGGGGTGGGACATGTGAGGAGTTATTTTACGGGCACAGAATTTCAGTTTCAGATGATAAAGAAGTTCTGGAAATTGGTGGCCATGGTCACACCACAATGCAAATGTACTTAATGCCACACTTGAAACTGGTGAAAGTGGTAAATGCCATGTGGTGTGTATTTCACCCAATAAATGCCATGCTGTGCTGTGAATTAGGGGACCCTCAGAGGGGAGGCTACAGCCATGACACAGCTCACCCTTTCTCCTTTTCCATATCTGGGCCACTCAGTAGGTTGTCTCTTTTCTTCTTTACTGCAAGAACCCTTGGTCCTTGGGACCCACCTGGTGCCACCTGCCCCTTGGTAAGCCCCGCTCCACTCCCTGGGGAGGCTGCCTCCTTCTGTGGCAGTAATATGGCCTGCGATGCTATTATGATTTGTCACGTGCCGTGATCGTCCTTTATACATTTGTCTCCCCACCAGCCTGCAACTCCCGAGCACAGTGAGGGTGGGGTAACACGGTTATTCCCTGGGGCAGCCTCTAGAGCCTCAATGCTGCTGCTCACTCACCATATGAGCGACCCCAGAGAAATCGCGTTCTGTGCCTTGGTGTCCTCTGCTGCAGTCTCAGCGATAAGGACCACATTTACCTGTATGGTTGCTGTGAGGACAAGTAGGGAAATCTTTATTCAGTAGGGTGCACACTGCTGACCCTCAAGGGCTCAGGAAATTGCAGCTGTTGATTATCATTCACTGTCAAACACCGCATCAGAGACAGTGTGGCTACTCGGCAGATAAACAACTGAAGTAAAGAACTAAAATTGGGCCTGTGTATAAATGTCATCAGTTGGGACCAAAGCAAGCAGAAACAAGGTTAAAGAGGAAGAGATGCACTGGCTGCCTATTAGATGTGACAGTGGCCTCAGCCTCGCATGGGGGCTTTATGAATTGCTTCCAAGAGGTGAATCGGAAAGTACTGGCCAAGCCCTGCTGAAGACAGTAGGCAAAGTCACCTAGCCGTCCCATGAGGCACAGCCACACACACACACCGTACCCAGGGCATCCTCAGAATACAGACTTTCAGCCCACTTAGCCGGTATATCCTCTGGCTGCAGAGAACAGATTGGGAATTAAATACATACACTGCATTTAGATTTCCCCAGAGAAGGAGATCAATGGAGCCCTTGTTTATTTGCAGAGCGTAAGCTTGATTGTGGGCAGGGCCCTTGCTTTTCACATCCTATCACTTGCTTTTTGGACCACACTGCTGTGTAGGATCCCTCTCCGAACCCCACTCATTTTCAAGTTGAGCCACTCTGACTCTGGGGCCCTAAAAATGCCGAACACAACTCTCCTGCCATAGGACTGGGGCTTTGTTCCCTATCACTAACGTCCATCTTGATGGAATGACTAACAACAGCTGCTGTGAGAAATGAAATCTGATAGAAACAGAGTCTGCATAGATATAAACATTAACATTAGTTTCTATGGAAACAGAAGTTGAACAGCAATGGCTGCAAGGCCTGAGAGCCTGTATTTCAAGAATCAAATGCTAAATGTATAGTCAGTGCATCCGCCGGGGACCACACCAACAGCGCAGAACTCTTTCTGAGAATTGAACAGAACGCAAATAAGATTTTGGCTAAAATGGTCACTAGTAGCAGAATCGATATAAGGGAGGGTGATCTTTTCTACCCCAAATTGAAACCATATTTCTTTCCTTAATTGAAAGCCGCAAGGCAATAAATGGAGCTTTGATGAAACTCAGTGAGCAGTCATATCCGTGAGCACTTCACTGTGGTGTCCAATAAAAGCTCTGAAGGCTTGATAAATGTTGGGGGCCCCAGTACTCAGAGAAAATGTTCCCAAGACTCCCTTCAAATGGACCTGATCCCCGTGACCCCAGTACTGTGACTCCTGAGGGACTGCTCACCTCCCTACCCTGCCAGTCATTGCAAGAGTCACTCAGGTGGTCATTGTTCCTTAGCCTGAAAGACTCTGGCTTAAATAACATGGGAAATATCACCCCAGGAGAGCACAGTGATGCTCATGAAAGGCACCCAGGTGGGCAAGGAGAGGTAGTTATGGATTCCATGTCAGACATGAACTTCAAGCATCCCTGAGACACCCAACCAGAGCCAACACATCTGTTCCAGTTGCTATTGCTGCATAAGAAATGATCCCAAGATTCCTGACTTAAAAGAACCTTTACATTCATCTCACAGATGATTCTATGAATCCAGAATTCAGCACAGAGTGGTGAGAATAGCTTATTTTGACTTCATGTCTGGGCTTCCCTGAGAAGATGAAATGTCTGGAGGTAACTTGTGTCTGGGTGATGGGATGGTTGGGGCTGGAGACAACTAGAGGTGCCACCAATCTAGAACTTGGGGAAGAGGAGGGTGGTAGTACACTCTGGCCTGCGTGAAGGCAATCCCAATCCCAATCCCAACTGGTTGAGGTCTCCATGCACAAGGAAGAGGATGGTTTGAGGCCACCCTCTTCCACATTCCCACCAGATATCCATCATAATACAAAAAGAATAAGAATAATCACAGTGCACCCTCCCCTGCCTCTGCTGCTGCCATCCTTAGTGCCAGGAAGGTAGTGACCCTGAACCCCCACACACCCCCATGCTTTCAGACCTCCTGATTGTGCCAGTCTTTAGACCTACTCTGTAGAGACAGAGGTGGTCATAAAGGGTATTTTCCGGCATTCCCAACTTTGAACATCTTTAAAGAAGGGGTGGGGGAAACCTGTAGTAGAACTGAGTGGAGTTCAACCCTTCAGGAGGTTGGAGAACTCAGTCTGGGCCTTGCAGCCCGAGGTCAGTCTGCTTTGTGGGGTTTCTGCCACCATCTAGCTGAGATCAGGGGACTTGGTTATGCACATGGCAGCACATGTTGTATATTATGACAGCAGTGATATAGTCTGAAAGAGCCCCTTCAAACTCATTTTTTTCTTTCTTTTTTTCATTCCACACTGCAAATTCTTTTCTTTTTTCTGTCCTCTTTCTCTAGCTCAGTCTCTTGCTCCACCATATTGTCCCTCATCTCCCTTGTTGTTTCTGCTCCTGTTCTAATTTGGATTTCTTCTTTCATTATTTTTTTCTCTTTTCTTTATGTTCTTTTCTTATGTCATTCTACCGCACTCAAGGGTTATTATACTTCTATGCTGTTTGTCCCTTTTGAATTTAAGTTTCCTGAAGATTGTGTGGTCATTCTATGTCTTCTGGCTTCATGTGAAACTTTCTCTAATTCTTTAACTTATCTACTCCTCTCATCTTAACTCTGTCTTAAGCCCCCACCCTAAATGGTCAATATCCTTATTGAAAAGTTTATTCACTGCAAACATATTTTGTATTGCTTCTTGATTTTAATTTAATTCACATGGTTTGAAGGTGATAGACTGATGAGTACCACAAGTGGTCAATCTGCAAGTTGTGCTTGATCATATTGTGGTGCTGATTGTATCAATTAGGATAAAGGATTGTGATTGATTCAATGAGCTGTTTTCTTCGGTATTATGAAAATGAGAATGTCTATGAATCATTAGAGACCCATGGGCTGAAGCCCAACTATATCAGGAAGATTTAAGTAATAACCTAAAGGTTAAACTAAGGACAGCCCAACAACAATAGTAAAAATAAGAAAACACTTAAGCAAGATACAGGGACAGACTTACAGTTCACCAATGGCAAACAGTGGGGCAAATGAGGATGAAAAGTCTGACAGTGAATCATCAGGACACCCTGAACTCAAAGCACAGGAAGTAACAAAACTGATCAATCAGGTTCTAGAGAAATCTAAAACAGAAGTAATTTTCCAGATAATCATAGAGATGACGAGAAAAATGAAAGTAATAATTCAAGACTAGAACAGAAACTGAGAGGAAAATAGATGAGCTCAGGACCACGATAGAAGCCATGAATGCCCAGCATAAGAAAGAATTGGAAACAATAAATGCCCAATATAAGAAAGAAATGGAATCCATAGGGCAGATTCGAGCAGATACCCAGGAGATTAAAAACTCCATTGAGAGTGTTCACAACAGAACAAAAGAGTCCAAAGATAGAATCTCAGATATAGAAGATAAAATTGCAGTCAGTGACTGTGAAAAGAGAGGTCTCTTAAAAACAGTAGGAGATCATGAGAAATTGATCCAACAACTCTTAGAGGATGCAAAGAAGAATAACATAAGACTGATAGGAATCCAAGAAGTAGCAGGAGAAAATGCAAATGATTTAAAAAAGCTGTTCACAGAATTAATTATAGAAAACTTCCCAAACAGAGGGGAATTTGACATACAGATAAGTGAGGCATATAGGACTCCAACTAGCTATGATCAAAAAAAAATATATATATATATACACCTAGACATATAATAATCAAGATCCCAGAAACCCAACAGAAGAACAAAATACTACAAGCAGTAAGAGATAAGAAACAAATCACATGCAAAGGAAAGCCCATCAGAATCACAGCAGACTTTTCAATACAAACCATTAGGTTAAAGAGAGCCTGGAATGAGACATTTCAAGTACTAAAAGAAAACAACCTCCAAACTAGACTGATGTATCCTGCAAAACTTTCTTTCAGAATAGATGGGGAAATAAGATACTTCCATGACACAGAACACCTGAGAAACTTCATGAATACCAAACCAGCACTACAAGGAATTCTAAATAATATCCTAGAAAAAGACAATGAAGGTAACAACACAATGAGGTACAACAGAGCAAATCAAATAGGCAAGGTAAGAAACTAAAAGGAGAAGGCAAAAAAAAAAAAACATGACAATAATAAGTTAGTACATATCAGTTATAACCATCAATATCAATGGCCTCAATTCATCAATCAAGAGAAATAGACTGGCAGAATGGATTAAGAAGCAAAATCCAATACTATGTTGTATACAAGACACACCTAGTGCAAAAAGAAGCCCATAGACTGAAAGTGAAAGGACAGAAAACTTCATGCAACAGGAGCCCAGAAAAAAGCAAGGATAGCAATCTTATTCACAGACAAAGTAAATTTCAAACCTAAACTGATTAAAAGAGACAAAGAAGGCCACTACATCCTTGTGAAGGGAACAGTTCAAGAGGAAGAGATAACAAATAATTCATTTTCAATCTACTGAGTATGTTAGAAAGCACATATGCTCCTTTTCTCTTTTCTTTTTTTTTTTTCTTTCCCTGGTGCTGGGGATTAAACTCAGCACATTGCTCTGGCTAAGCAGGTGCAGCACTACTGAGCTAAATCCCAGGCTTTACATTTCATATTTTTAAAATTTATCAACACATTAATCTTTGTCTTTATATGTTGGTCTACCAAATTGATGAATTATTTTGGTTCTCATTTTCTTTGCTTTTTTATTTGAGAATTTATGAAATCTATATATATGAGTAGTATGAAAAGTATTAAGGTCCATCCATCATTCTCCTCTCTCATCTCTGCCTTCTGCAAACTTCCTTTTCTGTCACTACAGCTTGTTTGGTTGGAAATTTGTTAAGACAAATTTTGTTATGTTATCAATATATCTTTGTACCTATTTTCTACTGATAACAAATATTAATTTTTAAGTAAATTTTATCATAACTATACTTAAATAAATGGATAATAAATCACTAATATCATTCATTATCTGGTCCATATTACAAATTCTCCAACTGCCTCAAAGAAGATATTTGTTTCTCTAAAATCACACAAATCACAAACATTCCACACATCACTGCATTGTTTTATTATACCAAAGAATACATTGTAAATTAGATGCTTGATTTAATTCATAGTCATTTGTTTGGGAAGAATATTACATATGTATTGCTGTTAAATTCTATTATGCTTATAAAAATATAACAAAAATAAGTATGGGTATTATAAAAAGAAACAGAAAAATCTGATCTTAAAAATGTGAACTCTTTTATTTGTTTTTGTATTTCAAATATAACTATATTTCTCTTCTGTGGAAAGTTTTGTTTGAAAATGTAAATGATACAATCAACAAGCATATGATATTTACCATATTAATAAAACCAAGGAGTTTATAAATCATAAAATTTTAAGGACTGTTTCTCAACTATAATATGTAACTTTGTTTTACATGTAAATATAATATTTCAAAAATATACAAAAAGAAAATGAGAAAGAACATATAATATTTGAAGATCATATCAAACTAATAATGTGTTTGAATTATCAGTCTGTGTTGCATAAATTTTTGTTTATTTCATATCCTTTTTTGCTGGCATATATATATATATATATAGTTGAAATTTTCATTTAGTATCTTCATTTCTTGTTGTCGTGTATGTTTGCAATCTTTAATAAAAAATTTTTAAAAAAGAAAAATAAGTAAGAATGATCACAGCTCCTATTTACTGAGTATTCACTGCCTTCCAGCCACAATGGTAAGCTTTGAAATGGATTATCTTTTTTACTGCTCCCAACAAAGCCACAGGTTAGTGCTAATTCTCCTATTCTTGGTTGTACAGAAAGTGAAGTTCAGAGGGCAAAACACCTGTCCAAGTTAGTCAGCAGAGCTGAGAATTAAATGAACACCCATCTCCTTCAGAATCTGTGCTTTCTTACTCCACCTGCCCACCGCCACAGTGCACTCAGGGAAGTACTGCTGAGTGTGGACCAGCCTGACATACACCTGTATGAGAGGTGAGATCTTCACACCTCTACACTGGGCTGGTTGTGCAGCAATGAGAGCGAAATCACTCCATGTCAATGGTTTGGATTATCCTGGTAGTTGGAGGTTTAAAAAAAAAAACACAGAAAAGGACCAAATTGTGGACCAGGAAAGACAGTCATGGATGTCATTTTTGGATATATTGAGCATCAGGTGCCCTTGAGACAGTCAAGGAGAGACAGCCTGCCCATTCCAGCTACTACTGCTGTGTGACAAATTACTCCCATACTTAGTAGCTTAAAAGATCTTTTTAGTATGTTCCTGGATGCTATGGGTCAGCTCTCTAGATGTCTTGGGCTTCCTCACAGCATGGTGGCCTCACTGTGATCTCACCTATATAACAACCAGGTCTCGTGGCCTAGACTCAAAGTCAGCTGCACCTCCTCTTGCACCATATTTTGTTAGTTATAAGTAAGCTGTTAGGGCCTGGGATTTAGCTTAGTTGTTCCACCACCTGCCCCAAAAGCACAAGGTGTCGAGTTTGGTCCCTGGTACCAAAACAAAAAAAAAAAAAAACAAGCAAACAAACAACTAAGTTGTTAAAGCTATCCTGGATTCAGTGGGAGGAAACCTTCCTCCACCTCTCAGGAAAAGGATAAGAAGTTCTGGGATGCTTCAATACTGCATACTAAAGTGAAACAGAAAATGAACTACATTCACTAAAATATCTTCAAACTTTAAAAGAAAATCCTCTCCTAGATGGATAATGATTCGTGACCAAAGTAGAACAGAAACCTTGTAAATAACTTCATTCCAATAGTTCTCCCCACTTGCCAGCAAACCTATATGATTGATATCTGTGGCTACCATCAATGGAGGGATTAAGGGACCCAAGTGTCCAGCAGGCAGCACCCCTCATTTATGGAGAGCACTTAAAGGCCGGTATAAGAGTAATTATGTCTGCTCTTTGGGGCTCTGCCATTCTCCCTGCATAGTTTGAGTATCTCAGGCATAATAGTTACCATGGTAACAGCAACATCTGTAGCACATTCAGCCTGGAGGATATTTAAGGAGCAGAGCCTGATCAGACAGGAACAGGTCCCATCCTGGGTACAAGCAGGAGACTAGAAAGAGCCTTTGCAGGCTCAACTTCTGCCTGTCCTATCTTCTAAGAAAGCAGACAGCACAGTGTACAAACAGAACAGAGGTCTCACTGGAACCAGTGGAAATCTGGTGCAGAGATCACAGAGAATAGGTCACCAGGGCAGTGAGAAAGGAGAGGTGCATAGTGTTGGCAGTGAAGGGTTTAAACTGCCTCAGAACCGTAGTGTTCCTCAAAGCTGCTCCAGATAGCCCTACATCACGAGTGCCGTCAGGTATTACTTGGTAAAGCCAGCTATGTGCCAAGCCCTATACTGTGACTTACACGGATCACTGCATTTCATTTGACACCATATCCCTCCACGTGTGGTGTTAACTACCACTGTGAGTGAACCTATATATATGGAAGCAGCGGCTCCAAGAGGAAATGCTTTAGCTAAAGTCAAAGCTGGGGCTCAAGTTCAGCTCTTTCTACTGCCCAAGTTCAAGGTCTTTCCACCAACCCCATAGCACATCAGCAATGAGCGAAGAGATGACGCAGCTCACCAAATGGGTGAAAGTGCCTTGAGTTTTACATGAGGAAGAAGGGCTCTTTACGTTCTGGGGAAAGGTCTATTTGGAGCACATTAAAGAGGGGCAAGGAGCCTGAGGACCAAAGGGAAGAGACCAAGCTTTATTCTAAGAGTGAAGCGACAGATTGCAGTTCATTCACAAATTATTCCTGGAACAGCCTTCATGTATCAGGCCCGTGTCAGACCCAGGAGATACAGCAGTCACAAGAGAGCTGCAGCCCTGCTCTCCTTCCCTACAGGAGGAGGCAGCAGCAAGTAAGCAGACAAAACATGAATACAGACCCGCTTTACAAAGAAAATAAAAGGGATGTGATAAAGGGCGCAGAGGGATGGGGGCAGGGTCCCGCTGGGCTAGAAGATCAGGGAAAGCCTTTGTCATGAGATGTCTGAGCTGGGACTTGGATGAATGAGAAAGAACAAGCCATACAAAGAGCTAAAAGAACATTCCAGGCAAAGGAAGTCATCAGTACAAAGGCTCAGAGGTTGGAAAGGGCTTGGGATACTGGAGGCCAACCTTGCAGAGGCCTGTGAGAGGGCTGGGGTGCGAGGTGAAGGTAGAAAATAAGCAGGTGCCAAGCCGCAGCCTTCTAATAAAACACAGGATCCCAGCCACTCTGAATGCTGGGTAATAACAAATATCTTTTGGGTATAAGTATCTCCCAAATATGCATAGGACATACTTATACTTGTTAATCTCTGCATGCCGCATTTTTATTTGCTAAATCTGGTGACCTTGTACAGGGGGCCCTGGGGAATCAAGTCTAAGGACAGTAAAATGTAACCAAAGGACTGTAAGCTGGAAGTGACATGGATATTTTTTGAAGATCGTTCTGGCCACTACGTGGAAAGCAGACCGAGAGACAGCAAGAGAAGCAGCAGGAGGTGCTGCAGATGATCAGACAAGAGATGCTCGTGACTACACAGACTGATTCAGGATAAGCACAGCACAAGGGCCCAGTGGAGGGATGTGGAGGGAAGGAAATTGTATGATCTTCAACTAGAAGAACAAACTGTAACCCACTTTCCATGCATGATGACATTTCTTGGATGTAGAAGAGGACCTAACGGAGCCAAGAGGTCTCTTTGGAGGTCAAGCAATGCAGTGAGAGTAGTGGCCTTTGGAGGTCACACCCAGCTCTGTACCCTTGGCCAAACACCCAAGGACTTGAGGGTGTATGTCTTTAATCAAACACTATGTGCCTGCGTGCTTTAGAGCTCTTTGGGGGGAATCCCGCTTTCCATGTTGCACACGATATTCATTCCCACTTGCTCCAGTGGTAGCCAAAAATAGCAGGCATTTGTGACTCTCGATTTTTCCATTTGTCAAGCCAACTGTGCAAGACGGGGGTTGCTTTAATTCTGAGCTACAACAACCTTTACCCAAGAAAGACACAACAGTTCATTAAGTTCTTCTGGGCTTAACTAGGAGAGACACTTCTGGGAGCCAAGAAGAACTTACGAGCTGAACACAGTCATCTACTGGCAGCACCAGGCACTTCGGGGACAGAAACTAGCAAAAGAGAGTTGGGGAGAAGAATTTAAGGAACAAACTCTAAATATGGCAGAATGAAACAAAGAAGCACTGTGTTCTACTAGTCTGTGTGTTGCTTTCAAGACACTGTCCCACTGTATGCGCTCACAAAAGCTGAAGAAGTAATCACAACAGATTTATCATTCACTGGGCAGAATTATTTTGGCAAGAAATCTATGCCCTGGAATACATTAGACTAACTGACAACATATTCTAAAAAATGTAGATGTTTTTTTCAAAGCTGGTAGGTGTTCATACAACCCTGTCAGGCTTGATGGATGATGTCAATGTAAGTGTTTCTAATATTTTGGATAAATGGTAAATGACCCAGGGAGTCTGGTCTTGTTAAGGCAGGGAGGGGAAACCAGCAGGTTCAACAATCACGTATTAAAATCCGGACCAGGAGAAGCTGGTTTCACTCTGGACTACTGAAGTGGAATTCATAATGTCCTAGGTACAAAACTGCATTCGGCATAAATAAATGCATTTCTCTAAACACTGGAATTCTAAACACTAAATGGAGCTATTTATCCTCTGTGCACAACAGGCAGCTGGAGGAGGGAGCAGAGGAATTTCTCAGGGGGTGGCGAGGGAGGTCAGGATGAAATTCTTTTCTGCTTCTTTCTGTGTTGGTGCAAATGCACGTGAAGGTCACGCGTTGATCTCAGGCACTATGGAATTCCTGTATGTCTTGCTCCCTGGGCATCACCCCGGACACTAACACTCAGGAAGATGCATGTGCTCAGAAGCAGAAAAGGGAGTTAATCTGGGACATCTCCCAAGGCTGTGTGCTGGCGTGGAGGGCCACTACATTTCTGAGGAATGGATGGTTTAGGGTAGGGCTTCCCAGCCTCAGCACTGGGGCTGTTGGGAGAGGTTACCTGGTGCATTGTAGGACAGTTAGCAGCCTCCCTGGCTCTACACATAGGACACCAGGAGCGGGAGCACTTCCCACACACCAGGATAATCAAAAGCATCCCCTGGGCGGCTTGGAGGACACTCATTTGAAAACCACTGAATTAGGCTGCATGGGGTAGATTTAGGTGTTGGACTACTGGCTTGATGTAAATCCACCAACTCAAGAAAGCCCTAACCACCAGCTCTGATCCCCTAACTTCACAGGTGAGAAAATGAAGCTCTGAAAATGTGAAGGCTCATACCCAAGGTCACAAAGCCAGTTGAGGCCACCGTAAGCAGCTGCTCCACCACTCAAGGGACCCATTGTTAGCCCAGGTTTGGCCTGCTAGGTTTAGGGGAGAGATGAAACTGAAGGTCAAGTCACACAGATTGTCTTGTTCCTATCCATAGCAGGACTTGTGAAGAGGCACAAGTTTACTCAGCTTTTTCCAGGGAGATCCCACTCTCCCCAAGTGGATGCGTCTCCTGCTGAGGAAGCCCCTACATCTCTTTGTTAGGCCTGAAACTGCAAGTTTGGAATGCAGTCCTCCCCAGGGCATCTTCCTCATCGGCTCAAGGGTCCAAATGAGCTCCTCTGGAATATCCCAAATGACTGCGTTTATTCATAAAAGATCTCCTTCTCCTTTGGGTCCCCCACTCATTATTCACAGCAGGGCAAAAGCCACGCTCCCTGGGGACACCTCTAGATACACTTCTCTGGCCCTTCTCTTAGGAGCACGTCCAATTTTTTCCTCTTAGCCAAAGGAGCACCGGTGTGAATCACCTCCTCTGGGCATTGTATACCTCATTGTCTTGGGCCTTTGTGTTAGCTGGCCCCTCTCCTCCCGTCTTTGTCTGGGAGTTTGCTCTGATTCCCACAGTCAAAAGAAACATCAGGGAAACATTGGTCCCGTTACCCATAAATCCCCATCCTTTTGTCACATGCTTCTGTTTAAACCTGGCCAGGCTCCCTGGGTGGCTGAGAGCAGTAGCCATCTTCCTAATCCCTGAGCACAAAACCCAACAAGCCTGCACTGTGCCCTGAAGTATCCTCAGCTAATGAGTGGCCAAGCTGAAGACTGAGAAGCCACTAGGTCTGGTTTTTCTTTCATTCTGACACACAGCAGAGGGCGAAAGAGAAGGCGACCCATGAAATAAAGGATCCTAAGTCTATTTATTGAGTCCTGGAGAACAAAGGAGAAATGTTGGTTCTCAATGTTGGATGTATTCTATAGACTAGATATTGAAAACATACAATAGTAAGCATTTCAAAACAGAGAACTTATTTCAACTTTACATCCTAAAATGATGCCGTTAAGCAGGGTAATTACATAATAAATTTGTTTGGGGAATATACAGCAATAAAAATGGTGGTAATGGTTTGTCACTTAATAGCTGCATTGAAAATGAGATTTTCAGCATCACTGTAGCAGGTTGCTACAATTAGGGGACCAATCTTAGGGGTGTCTTTAATTTCTAAAAAAAAACATTTCTGAGGTTCAGTGTCATTAACTTCCTCATTTGTAGATGCTACATGTTTAACCATTCAAAGTCAGAGGCCGTTGGGACTGTTGAGGAGTTGGAACCCTCGGAGCAGTATACCAAAGGGTAACAAGGATCTGCGTCTGGGGCATCAGGACAGCACCGCAGTCCACCACCAGCGGGGTCTGTGTACCGTGAATGCATGGCATTGCTGCCAACACTTACTAGGTACATGGTCTTGACAAGGGGCTTCCCTCCCGGAGCTGCCTTCATAAAATGAAACTAGTGAGCTGGTCCACCACAAAGGGCTGCTGTGCTGTTGGAGGCGTTGCTTTGTTTCGATGGGGCGTCAGGGTACATATTCAGGACACTCAGTGGCGTCCATGGCTCTCAGTGTGAGCTATGGAGACGGAGATTCTGCCTCTCTCATTCACGTGGTACCCTACTCCACTGATCCTGCCTTCTTTGTAACTTTTTATTTTAATCCCATACTATACACCATTCCCAAGTATTCTGTGTCTGGTATTCTGGAATAGATAAAAAGTAAGAAAATAAAATTTTACCAGATCCACCTGACAAGGCCACAACTCCCTTTCCTGCCAATGAAATAAGGAAAACGAATATTTAATGAATGTATACCATGAACCGCCTCCTACATAATCTTGCTTAATCCCTAAATCACTCTGAGGGGCTCACACCATCCTATGTTCAGGTGAGAGAACCAGTGAGTTTAAATAACTCAGCCAGTGTTCTTTAGTTGAAAGATGGGACAAATGGGATTCCAGTCCTTTCCGCTGGACCTCACCCTCGCACTGTCAGAAATGTCCCCGAATGCCTGCTCTGTGCAAGGCAGTGGAGATGCGGTAGGTGAGCTGGAAGCAGGGTGTATCCACGAGGGAATGAGACATGGAACCAGCTTTCATCCCCACTGCACACGGGAACAAGACACAGCCAGAAATGAAGCACTCCATAAACTTGGGGCAAACAGAATCCCTAGTATAGGACCTGGCTTCTGCCTCCCCTCTGTCATCTGTTCTGTCACCCCTTCCTCTCTGGGGTCCTCTCCACTAACCCTCCTTCTAGTCCTCAGATGCACCAAGTACATTCCTGCCCTTGGTCATTTGCCTGGAGCCCATATCCTTCTAGTTCTCTATGGCTATTTATTTTACAGTCTCAGCCTTATTTCCTCACAAGGAATCCTCTGTCCCCTTATCCAAAGGGCTTCTCCTTCCACCAGCAGTCAATCTGCCACCTTATTTTATTCTCTTCCAAGCGGTTGTCTCCCACATCCAAAATGTTTCAACACATGGACTTTCATGATCTCTGGGTCTACCAGAAAAAGCAATAAGCAAAATCTGTTTGACAAATCATTTGCATTCTCTTAGAAGTAAGAAATCCAATTGTAGTAGTCATCTGTTGTTTTGCCTACCAAGCATCCATTTACTATTTCTCTGCTAATAGAGTATCAGTTTGACACTAGAGAAGGGTTCTTCTCCTTGGCAGATCAGTAGTTTACTTGGGTTGACCCCACCACTGAAAGGCACGTGACTCAGGCCTGGCCAATCAGTGTTTGCCATTCCCCTGACCCCAGTGGCTGGTTCAGGGATGAGCACGTGACCCAACCCAGGCCAATGAGACTCATTCTGTTTATTTATGCAAACTGTTAGGAAGCAGAGATCTTTTTTTCCTGTGGGAGTGGCCTAGCCCATAGAATATACACAAGCTGCTTTTGTCTGCCATCCTGCTTGCTCAATGGGCTCTGATCCACTAACCCTCTTTCTGAAATATAAGTAAATTGCTGCTGCTGCTGCTGCTGTTAGTGGTGATTATCTTACCATCAGAAAGGAAAGCCTGTGTGAGAAGAAGCCAACAGAGATGAAAATCAGAGAGAAAGATGATGAGAGGGAGTAGCTCCTAGATCCAGCCACACCTAAAGCTGACACACCTCTAGACTTTTCAGTTACTGAGCCAGTAACAATCCGTCTTTCTTACTCACTCTGTTTGAATCATCTGCAACCAAAAAGCGAATGCGGGAATCAAAGTGATAATAAGAAGCCTGGAGCTTGTGCCTGGCTCACAGTATGCATTCAAACTCTTCCAGTCTCGTATCTACAACATGTTGGGCTCCAAGCACAGGAAACACCTTAAAGCAAAAGCTGGAAATATTTGGGTAGACAGGAACATGTGTTTATCTTCCAGCTCAGACAGTGGATATGCAATTCTAATCTCTTTTTAAAGGGCAGTTTCTTGGAACTGGATCCAACTTAAATTCCATACCCAGATGGCTGCCAAGGGGAACATCATCCAGTTATTATTTTTCAACAGTGGTGGAGTGGATGGATGGCTTCATGTTTTCTCATTGCCATAAAACAAAACAGAAGAATACAGATTGTTCAGCTACAAGTGTGTACTCAGGCCCTTGGGAACAATGCGGAGGAAGGGGAGGTGAGGGGAGTGGAGGGAATGTTGCCAGGCACCTACTGTGTATTCTAAAACTTGTGCATAGTTCACATCTTGTAGCCTGCTACCTGGGGTTAGAGTTCTGGGGCCAAGCCCAATGTGTTAGTCAGCTTTCTGTTACTATAACAAGTACCTATGATAACCGATTTATAAAGAGAAAAGGTTTATTTTGGATCACTGGCTTTCAGCCCACAATCATTTGGTCCAGGTGCTTAGGCCCATGGCAAAGCAGCCCACCACAGCCAGCAAAACCATGTGCCTCATGGCCAGAAAGTAACAGAAGGGAAGAGGGAGGGACCAGGGTCTCACAAACCCCTTCATAGACATGCCTCCCAATAGCCTAAATGCCTGCCTCCAGGCTTTACCTCTCATAGGTTCTATCATCTCACAATAGTGTTACCCTGGAGACCAAGCTTTTAACACGTGGTTCTTTGGGGGACATTTAAGATCGAAACTATAGCAGCCAAGATCTGCCTCTGACTGGCCACAAGACCTTGAATAAGCAGCTCAGCTGCCATGGCCTTTAGTTTCTTTGTCTGTCAGATGTAGAAGTGAATATCATCATCAGAGAGCCATGTTCTGTGCTACTGGAGTCTACCTGAAGAAATTCTTACAGGAAGATCAGCACTCTAAGATGAGCTTACTGGAGTCCCACACTGTCCATTTGCAGAAGGCAAGACTATCTGCTTTTGCCTCTGGATCTAACATACTTGACTCATCAGTGCAGGCCCTGTGATGCTTTTGAGCCAATGGTGTAGCTTCTAAAAGCGCTGGGCCTGGAGCTGCCCGGTCCAGCTCCAACACTAGTATAGTATATGTTGCTTGGGCTTGCTTCCCTGTCAGTCAAGTGGAGAAAACATAACCCCAGAGAGTGTGAGGAAGACCAGACCACAGAGATACCTGGAAGAAGCGGGAAGGCTCAGACTCCCCTGCATTTGACATGACTGAGAAATGTCCAAGGTGGAGTGGGTGGGCCTGGTACAGTCTCACAGGATTCCCTGTTGCTAGAGCCAGACTGTCCCCAGGAACCCAAGGGCCACAGGATGGTGCGAGAGCAACGGATGCTTCCCATGGACCCAGGCGTCTAGCACAGATGTGTCCCCTACCACGTGGATAGCCACGCCGCTGGCGATGATGAAAGGCCTCTGCCTCACAGGCAAGATCGGAGAGGACACAGTAGCAGCTGTGCTGCCTGGAACAGAAGACAAGATAGAGAAAGAGAACTTCAGTGGTAGCGTTGTGGCCTGTGGAGGACACAGGTCTAATGACGCCCAGTCCTGGCATCTGTGCATCCTCAGGTATTTACAAGACACAGTATGATCCCTGAGTGGCCAGGCTGGATGCACAGGGAGAGAGATGACCACAACAGAGGCCAGGTGGCTTCCTCCCACCAGTGGCCACAGCCCCATGGAAGAAGCCAACTTCCAAAAGATGCAGGAACTGAATGAGTGATAGCCATAGTGTGCAGAAAATGAGGAGGTGATGATACAAATAAATGGACACCGAAGCTATAAGTGATCTGGGGACATTCATGTCAGCCATGCCAGGCAGCTAGAAATGGGGAGCAGGAAGGTAGCAGATGGAAATGCACACACTGATCCACAGTCTGCCATCATAAAAACGTAACAGCAAAGTACACAAACACAGAGCTGCAGGTGTCCGGCTGAGCTCCACTGGTTTCCTCTGCTGCCCAAACCAGAGAATAAACATAGTGCTGGGGGAGAAGGTTCAGAAGACCCAGGGAAGGTCACAAGCTATGTGGCTAAAACTGCCCTGGGATGTAGCTGCTCCCCTTGAGTTTCCCTGTATGCGTGCGGGGAGAGATTGAAACTGCACTGAGCTCTACAGCATGTGATAATCGCCCTTCAAACCTCCAAAAACAAGGTGGGTTGGTTTTAATACCTGCTTCAGGAGCCCCAACTAAATACGAAGGCACCAAACCAAATTACAGGTGCAGAATGATCCAAGCATCTGAAGCAAGCTGTTCTTTCATGCGGCCTCTTCCCTGGGCAGAGTGGCTTCCCTCCAGATGCTGGGGACAGGGCACTCACTGCCCATGGCAGGCTTGTTTTGTGCTAAGCATCATTAGAAGAAACGGGAATAAAGAATGGGCGGGAAGGGAAGGGGTCCAGTAGCCCAAAACGCTGGTGAGCACAGACTCTGACATTTACACAGGCGTCATGACCACTTCAGCCAAACCCTTCTCGCTCCGTGTGCCGACGTGATATTTGAACAGAAAGGTCAACCTGGTGGCATTTATGGCCCCAAATGCCTCCGAATGATGTCCACCATCGGCTCGTTCACGCTCTTTCCAGAGCCAATGTACAAATGCTGATTTAAAAACGAAAAGAAAAAAGTTTAGGAACTCAGAATAAAGTCATGCCAGGCCTCAGGGAAATGGGAACACTGTGAGGCTGAGAAACCAAAGCAGTCCTTTCCCTTGCAGAGCGGCGGACAATCTTCCAGTGAGCTTTCGGCGTGAGTTCCTACGGCACTGGTCAATGCCATGAAACCACCCAAAGAG
Organism: Fukomys damarensis; assembly: GCF_012274545.1. Classification (NCBI taxonomy): domain Eukaryota; kingdom Metazoa; phylum Chordata; class Mammalia; order Rodentia; family Bathyergidae; genus Fukomys; species Fukomys damarensis. Next base: position 509,769 of record NW_022900935.1, read on the forward strand.
GAAACCAAAAACGCACCTGGCCTGGGACAGAGAACAGAACCGCGGCCCTTGGTATTAGGCCAGCCGGGACCCACTAGCTGGGTTCATCCTCACAATCGCCCCTTACCTTTAAAAGCTGGGGAGAGGGGGAAGCACTGTCGCTCAGTTTTAGGGTTAAGTCACCCTCGAGTTGGGCTTTAAATTACTACATCATTCTTTATGTTTTCAGAATTGATCTTTTGGGGGGGCAAATGTACACTAAAAGCTGAATTTCTTCGGTGGCTAAAAGTGCGCCATAAAAAGAAGTTCGTATTTGGAGGTGTCAGCACATTTCAGGGAATATTGCAGCTAAACTGGAAAGAATGCACTTTTGAGATTTGTAAAGTAGATGCAAATTTGTGTTCGGAAATATACATTGAGTTCCCTGCCGGCGTTCCACAGACCTATGCAGAGCAAGGACATCTCTGCTCACACACAGCTCCCCTCCCCTTCACCAGTGAGATTTTCTGTCTCCATCAAATCGCTAAGCAAGACAGGAGCTCCCACTTACCCGCTAACACAGTCACGAATTGTATCCTCTCAGCTTTGTTCTCCCTTAGTAAGATCCCTGTGATGGAACTTAAAGGAAAACAAGGATTGCAACACAGCCACTTCGGAGGGACAAAGACTGGGAAGCATTCACACCTCATCTCCCTCCCTGAAGGCAGCAGTTGCTGCTCCCGGATGAAGGTGAGGCTCCGTTGAAAAATGCCCGCAGACCCAACATCTTGCCGCCGTCACCTTCATGCCTTTAACTTGACTCCAACCCTAACCACGGATGCTCCTAGAAGCGGGTTCCTCGAGAGCTTTTCTGCAAATCTGCACCTCTGCTTGCCCTGGGCCGCTTGTGGTCCTGGGTCACACAGTGATCCCTGGTGTGGTTTTAGAGCCCCGTTTCGATGTGTGCCTGGGAGGAAAAGAGATGCCAATTGTATTGATGCAGGTGGCCCCTGCTTTGGCATAAGCAACGGAACAGTGCTGTGCCCGCCACAAAACAATAGATAAATGCAGCCACAGTTATCAGGGTGCTCAGTATGCGCTGGCCCACGCGTGCACTCTGCTTTGCAGATGTAGGAAGAATGAACAGCTCATGGGCCACAGCCAGGCGTGGAACCCGTATCAACTCATTTATTTTCTCCCAGGCAGCTTAATTTCAGTGGTGACCACATGCGTCCAGTGCTACCTGTTTCTCAGAGCACCCTTTCCCCACCCTGAGAGTCTTTTCCTAGCAGCAAGGTGCCGGGGGTAACCCACCCCGCCCCGCCCCCACATTCTGACTGAGTCCTCGCATGTGTGAGCTGCGTGAGTCACTAGACCACACTGGTTGCCATGGAGACACTTATCATCTCAGTCTACTGGTCCCTTCAAGGATGGAGCTGCACTTCCACGCCACACAGGAAGGCTGGGGGCCCTGGGCAGACCTGAGAAGCCCTTCCCCTTGCCCTTGACATCCTTATCACCTCCCTCAGGCCATGCCAGGGTACTCGTGCCCCTGGCTCTCAGAATGCCTTTCCGGGCACGGGTCCGAGGAAATATACTTTTATTCTAAGATGATCCCTCACTTCCACTGCACGCTCACCTCAAAGGGACTCCCCTCTTTGCCCAAACCCACACACTCCTGTGGATCCTAAACTTGGGCAAACAAGCCAGAAAGAGAAACATCTCACAAGCAACTCCAACACTCCATCCTGCGGTGAGCCTCTAGCCTCTTTGGAGAAATGGAAAGAGGAAGTCAGAGGAGCAATACCTGAATATATACAACGTGACAAAGGCTCACAAATGTTACGAAACTGCACCTTGCAGTGAGGGGAGGATAAGCAGCTGTGTTCTGGCTATGACCAGGAGGGCTGGTGCTTTCTTGGTTTGTCTGTCTTACAGCTCCATCCTGAGCTAATTATTCCATTGCACATTCCACCTGCCTTCCTAGCCCCTTACTTTCTTTTCAGTGGCCCCCGCTTAGATGACAGAAGGGGAAATCGTGGGCTGGAAGACAAAGTGTGCCCGAGGCTCATGGTCCTGAGAATCACTTGGGCTCCTGAGTCCGGCGAGCATGCTGGCAGCTACAGCCCCAGACCAGGATGGGGCCCAGGCGACTTTTCAGAAATGACATAGCTATGTGAAATGGGACAAAAATACCACACGTATCAGGCAGACAGGGTAGCTCATGGAAGGCGAAGTTATACTTGGACAGTACGTATCCATACAGCTTATCGACCCCACTGTGCACCTGGGTGGACAGAGGCCGGGGTGGAGGCCTGCACTCTGAGCCTTTGACCGGCATTCCGGACCCAAATTTTCCAGGAAGAACCAGTGAGGAAGCCTCGATCCCCAATCTGACTCTAAACATGCTCATCCTTGGAAACAAAGGACTGTCTCATTGATCCTGGGCTCATTTCAACTCCACTGGTCTTGGATGCTGATCGCTATTAAAATGCATCACCTTTCTTTCTACCTGGTATTTCATGGTAATGAGGGCACCTGCTCCTCACCTCACTGGAAACCTGGGGGGACTGAAGCCTCCAGGCATATCAGCCAGGCACGACTACACTTGTGCTGTTGGACTCTATAAAACCCAACAAACTTCATATGCATTCAAGTTTAATAGCAGCCCAGAGTGAGAAGGCTTGAGAAATCTAAGGGGTGTTTCATTCATGTTGATTCTCATATGTATGATAAATAGTTCCTGTGCCTGACTTCGTGATGAGAGCAAGTTCTTAAAGGCCCCAGTGAAGGAAGCCCATAAGGAAAACAGAAATCATCTAGCATAAAAGAAAGAGCTAAAATATTCTTATATTTCTTTGGAGACCTAGCAGGAGAAAAAGAGCACTAGTCATTTTCTTTTCTTTTTTCTTTTCTTTTTTTTGACAGAGTCTCACTATGTAGTTGAAACTGACCTGGAACTCACTATGTAGCCCAGGCTGGTCTCAAACTCACAGCAACCCTCCTGCCTCAGCCTCCTGAGTGGTGTGTGCCACCATGCCTGGCTAGCCATTTTCACCTTGGCCAAGAACGCTCTACTACAAATCTCGTTCAGAAGAGACGTTGAGGGACATGGCCCAGTTCTAGGACAGTGGCTCACCCAAGAGGGGCACTGGGATCAGAACAGATAACACTGGACCTATGTGTCTATGTTGGCCTGTGCCTGTGCGTTGCCACGTGCTTGAATAGGTGTATGCATGCCATGGAAAACACACACACACACACACACACACACACACACACACAGACTCACAGGAATATGTATGTGGGAACATGGAAGGGTGGAATGGCCACTCGCGCAAGCCATGTTCCAATGTTGCTCGAGAGTTGTTTGCTTTTCTGTCATTTAGAACAGAAGTCGGCTAACGTTTCTGTTAAAGGCGTGAGAGTAGAGCTATTTCAGGTTTCTGAGCCACAAGCATCTGCCGCAACTACTCAGCTGGCCTTTGCAGAGGGAAAGCAACCACAGACAGCACGTAAATAAATGAGCGTGCTTGCATCTCAAAAAAAGTTTATGCACACTGAAATTCAAATTTCATATAATGTTCACATGTCATTAAAAATGTGCTTCTTTTGATTGCTTTCAACTGTTTAAGAAGGCAAGCACAACTGTTCACTTGCAAACCATATGCACGTAGGCAATAGGTCAGATCTGGCCCAGAGGGTCAGAGTTTGCCGATATATAATTTAGAATGCCATTTCCCACAGAAACAAATAATTGCAGATCCTGTTTAGGTTACCAGGTCAACGTACAGAAGTCAATTCAATCCATGAAAGATTCAAAGCACATCAGGCATGGGAGGTAATTTTTTTATGTTTGTGCTACGTGCTGGGCCTTTAAGCTCTTTATTTGCAGGGCTTCTCTTAATACCCAGTCCAATCCTGTGGGGAAACAGGTTTGGGTAGTTTAAGTGATTTGTCCATCTCAGCTAGCAGCAGCGGAACTGGGACTTGGCTGAAGTCTTGGGATCGTAGCACTGTGATATCACAGCACAGGGACACAGCCTGCTCACTGGAGGGGGTGAGCCTGGTACTCAGTGAGTCTTGGGGGCACCTCAGCTCTCACCAGGGTCATCACTGTTGCTAACTGTAACTACGTCAGCTCTCCTACATCTCCACCCTTAAGGATAACAGTTCCTCAATCTGGGTTCCAACCTGGATGTCCCGAACAGTTTTTCCTTCCCTGGCTTCCCACACTCCTGAAGTGTCAGTGAATAGTAAGGATGGAAATTCTACTGAGTAGGTAGGATTAACTCTATTTTGGCCACACTTTTGCCTCTGTCTAAGAGCAGACAGGTCAGCCATTTCCTGGTTGCTCCAAGCGGGGAAAAAGAGTAAAAGAGGACTCTTACAGGAGAGCCTGGGGAAGCTGTATCTGGACCCTTTAGTTGCCCATTCCTAGTGTATGAGTGGTTGGCAAGTCATCTGCCAATGAACCAAGGCACTGTTTGTGCACACGAATTATAGCCATGCGCCATGGCCACCGGACATTTGAAAGCAAACATTTTCTCATCTAGATCATCCGTTATATTAATATTCATGCAAACTACAAAGTTTACAGAGAATAAAGAGTACTCAAATCAACCACAGCTAAAACTGACTTGAAATAGACAAAAGATATAAGTGAATATTTTTGTCCTTCCTTCAGTTTGTATGTCCCTGCTCTTGGTGCCAGCTTTTTTCCCATTTTCCACAGATCCATGCCTTTAAATCCATCCCACACTCCCTCTATCATTTTAAACACCAAAATCCACCTTCCCCCGAGGCTGTCTCCAGACATCAGAAAGCGGCTTCTTAGTAGCTATAGACAGCTGATTAAATTTAAAATGCTCTCCCCATCACTGTGCCCATTTTGGAAGAGATCGCCCCACAGGAAATTATTCTCTCCTGTCGTAATGGTGGCTTGGGCTGAAGTCGCCTCAGGACTTGTCTACCTCTAGGAGCCTGGTGTAGGTGGAGGTGACTAAAACAGGGGTTGGCTTGGGCTCCCTTACCACAAGGTAACTTCTTATATGACAACTCAGGACTGCAAGAGCACATCTCCCCAAAAGGCATGAAGGAGGAGCTCTGATCTTTTACAGAGCTGGCCCAAAGACTGGCACAGTGCCATTCCTTCCCAACATCTGCCACTGTTGATGTGGGCACAGAGCCCACCCAGATTTAAGGGGATAAGAGCTGTAGACCACCTCTTCACAGGAAGGTCAAGGTCTGGGAAACTGTAGCCCTCTTTAATCCACCAGAGGCTACAAGAGAACTTGGTGCTCATCTAACCCTTCACAAGTGACTCTGATCTGTTTTAGAAGCTGCCAAAGCCCTGCTTGTACCTGAAACTCCTACGCACTGTTTTTCTGGAACAATTCCTTCCAACTTGGAACATCTCTGCCTCTTAGAAAATTCATTTTTAGCAGAGAGAGACCTGCCTCTTGCCAACATCTGCCCTTTTGATTCTAGTTTTATCTCTTGAAATATGAAGAAAACTCCTCACCTTTTAGCAAGACCTTCCTCATGAGCAAACACGAGCCTCTTCGCTCCTCCAGGACTCCTTTCCCTCCAGCCACACAACCCCATTTCTTCGCTCCTCTCCCAGGTGACCAATTTTGTGCTCCCTCCCCCATGTCACCTCTGAATAAGCTCTGTTTTCTTTTCTTTTCAGGGGTGCGGTTTGAGACAGGGTCTCACTGTGTCGTCGAGACTGACCTGGAGCTCACTATGTAGCCCAGGCTGATCTCGAACTCACAGTCATCATCCTCCTGCCTCAGCCTCCCGAGTGCTGGGATTACAGGCTTGAGCCACCACACCCAGCTACAGGCTCTGTTTTCATCACATCCTTCTGGAATTACAAGACCAGAAACAGCTGGGTGCTAAAAAGGTGGCCTCTTTCCTCCTTGTGCGGTTACCATTCTTCCAGGAGTGCAGTTGTAACAAGGCAACACTTCTGGAAACATATTCGTCTGCTTTTCTTTCTCATGCCTCTCTGAGCACTAGTATCCTCCCATGACATAGAAGCATCTGATGCCTCTGGACAAGGGGGTTAGAATTCACAAGCTGGGAATTCACAGAGAAAGAAAGAACCACTGTTGAGCTCCTAAAATTCAGCTTCAGATACTACAGGAAATAATGTCTTGAAATATGCGTTTGGTGAAAGAGATGAGGGTCTTCAAAATTCCAGAACAGCACGCATGTTAGATCAGAGCCGGGGATGAACCGGAAACCAGGGTAGAGAAGATAAAAGAACAGGAAGGGGAGGAGTTCTGTACAGACAGGAGGAGACATTCTGTCCCCGTGGGGAGAAAGACAAGAAAGGAGAAAGCAAGTGTTACACTGAGAAGCAGCAGGTGAGAGGGGAGGAACTCCAGGACTCTGCTCACCTTGGTGCTGAGGTCAAAAGGGACTATCAAACCCTGTTAGAGAAACTGTATGTCCTAGGCCTGGGCACAGGGTTAAACATAACCCGGAATGACATCTAGGAGGGTGCCTCCTGGCGCCAATGCTCATGTGATGAAATTCTGTAGCTAATCCAAGAGAAAGAGACCTTATGAGCAAATCCCCTACAGGATTTCAGGAGTGGGTGACACATGGCCTGGCCCTCAGATGACTCACAGGTACCAAATGCTGGATCCTGAAATCCCAAGGGGCGGGTGAGGCCCATCGTACTGGGTGAAATCCAGCAAAGAAAAGACGACATGGACAGACCACTGTGCCCCAATGCCAGGAGGGCAGGTGAGCTCCCCTTGCCTGGAAAGAAGAGAAACAATTAGCAGCCAGACACCTACACAAAGCAGACACAAAGCAAGGTTACCACAGAGAGTGAGCTCTAATCCAGGGGAAACCAAATGGCCTCAGACAGCTGGCCTGCCTCCATGCCAAGGAGGGAATGCAGGCTTCCCGACCCAGACAAAGACATTTCAATAAAGCTACCGTTTCTGGCCCATCCGGATGGCAGAATGCAAATTTCCCATCCCCTAAAGAGCCCAAGACCCATTTTTGGCAGCCAACAGCCCAACTTGTCACCTGTTACAGAAGCTTCTGAAAAACATCCCAATGATGCTTTCTTGAGCTGAGTTTCTCCAAGGCCACCGCAACAGACAGTTGTACAGCAGGTCCCCTCTCCTGCGCTGCAGGTCCCCTGAGATCATCCAACGAAGCCGACACAGTACAAAGCCCCAAATGTGTATTCTCACCTCTGTGTGAGTCCACTGCCCAGGTCTCAAGCTCCACCCATCACTATCTCACCAGAATGTGGCGGGAGGTGTGAGAGGCTGCTGAAGCCGGGACAGAGCCCATCACCGCGGTCACTCTTGAAGGGCCAGTTCTTAAATCTGGGAGATGTTTCACAAGACAGGGGCCCTGAGAAGGCGCTCTGGGCAGACTCGGAGGCATTGGAGATGGGGAAGGAAGGACGGCAGGATGTGGCTGATAGCCAGGGTTTGGACTCAGTTTGCTAACTGTAAACGTTGGTTAATCTGTGCGCTCCTGTGTCATCCTTCACGCCTCTCGGTTTGCCTTTTCTGTTCCATATTTCATCATCATTGTCATCACCACGCAAAGTACCTGACCTAGGCCACACAGAAACAAGGAAGGCTCGAAAAGGAAATGAGGCTCACAAAAACCTTTTCTACGCAGTTACTATTCACAGCATTCCTTCGCATCCATTTTCTTCTTAAAGCATTTTAGGCAGTGCGTTTTGAGTCGTGTTCCCTGGGTCCACAGCGGTCCCTGGGGCCTCCCCTTGGGAGCGGAAATATGGTAGGGGAGGCATTGGGATGCACAGGACTCCTGGCTGCCTTGTGGTTGCGATGTGAGAGGCACAAGGCTTTTCCTGGTGTTGCATGCTCTCCTCCCTTTGCAGGTCAGATTCCCTGGCTTCAAAAACCAAACAACAAAAATCGCAAATTCACTGGCCGAAGGCAGTGGTGCGAGGGAGGACGGCGGTGGGCTGCTTGTGGCCGCGGCAGCCACCTCCCATCTTTCCTACAGCAGCCTGCACACCGTGCTCTTCCCTTCCGCCTGCCTGAGTACGGCTTGGTTCTCGGTTCACTACCGGAAACAACACTCCCCCACCCTGCCACAGCCCGGGGCCGGGGTCCTCAGCACCAAGCGCAGATGAGGCCCAGATTTGCCCTCACTCTCGACGTCTCGATGCTGCCTTGACTCCGGCAGACATAGGGAGAAGGGAAACCACAGTCCAGGGACTTCTGGAAACTTGCTGTCGTGCTTCCAAAGGGCAACGCTTGTCATTACGCTTAAATGAACTGCTTTCTCGGTGGAAAACATGTATTTTTAAAAAGCTTAATTTCTCTCCTTTCTCCAAAATGAGAATCAAGTTATAACGCTGGCCTGGCACCGTGAGAACATTTCCTTTTTTATACTTCACAGAATCCTTAATAATACAAAAATTGCCCAGAGCATTTCACACTGAGTTATGAAGTCATTAACATTTCTGGGATAAACACAATACCCCAGGACAAGCTATTTGGCGTATCATAATGGGGGAAAAAGTAGACACACTGAAAAGGCCCCATATCTAGCAACGACATGCAGAAAAATTCACCTGCTTCGGACTGAAGGCCACGGAGACTGCTGTCCACATCCCACACGCTGACGATGTGGCCTTTTCTCAGCCAACCGGCTCGGCGTTATCGGATACTGGTGAAATTCTAAAGAATCAGCGCCTGGATGTCCCAAGGCCAGCAATCTCTGCAGACGCTCAGCTCCGCATTCTGCCTCAAGGTTCCCGGTATTTATGATCATGTCAGCAACAAAATGGCGGCTCCCCCTTCACAGTCCATCAGGCCCATTACGAATGCTACCTGGCAGAGCTGTTTGCTTTTAAATGAGCAGGGGAATCCATCATGAGCCTTCTCTGCTTCCCTCCCCTCAGCTCCAGTGCCCACCTGTCCTTCACAATGGTGTTCAGGGGCCACTCACTGCCCAGAGGCCTCCAAACTGCAAGGACCCGTACCCCACCCCCAGCCCCATGAACCACCCTCACGTTTCGCTAATTCTTTCATGGATTGGCTCACACGTGAGAATCAGAGCTAGAGAAAAAATCTGGGTGGGTGTCTTTCAACCTGGCAGTGAAGTATCCTTCCCGCTGTCTCCTACCTGGTCAATGAAGATGGCATAATGGTGTTGGGGTTGGTCTTCCCTCTGTTCAATAAAACCATGGCCTGAATGGTGGGGTGGAGGAGGGTGGTGCACCCCGGAGAAGAAGACCCCGCACTTCCCATCTAGTGTCTACCCAGGCCCACTAATCCATGCAGCACCGTCCTTTCCGATAAAGAGATCCACGGGGCCATTCCCAGCTCTCGTGCATACATGGTTGACACACTGTGGCCCGCTGGGACCCTGGGAAGCAGCCCAGTGCCAAGGACATGCAACCCTTGGAGAGTTTAACAGAAGCCCTGGCACTGCCCAGTACTCTGGCTGCCGCTGCCAGCCACTTCCGCCCCGAGGCTCATTTGCATTCCCTGCCCTGGGACCTTCAGCACACACCCTCACCACTCAGAGGATCTGATGCTGTGCATATTCTGAAGTTCGATTAGGAAGAACTGTGCCCCTCTCCTTCGAGCATCCTGAATTTCTCCTCGTATGACCCCATGTCTCAAACTCGAATTCAGAGCCCCAGGCTTCGGACTCAAGCCGCTCCTCCCTCACTCATCGAACAGCCTCCTTGTCCTGTGGGACTTCTCACATCCTGACTGGTCCCCCGTTCCATTAGCTCCCATTTGGGGTGCACGAATTAACTGGACAGAGGACCTCTGGAGCTGTCCTCTGCAGTGCTTTCCTCCCCAGCATCCTGGGGTCCATGAGCTCCCTGGCCTTTTGCTGTGACTGTGACAGTCCCCAACCCTGAATCACCACCGCACCTCCTCCCTGTAGAAACGACATCACTGAACCTTCTGGTGAGGCGTGATAAATAGATTTGTACCCCTATGTTTATTGTATGCACTGGAAAACCACCGTACCAAATTCATCGTGCGATTAACAGTGCAAGAAAAATTCTAGGTGAGTGTGGACATTTCAGAGGAACTATAGACACTATTCTCTGTCCCACTCAGCTTGGCTTTTAACACTCCCAAATTTATCTACACAGTGTCCAAAGTGGTCATCTTTGGCTCTGTGCAGAATTCAGACACTAGCCAAACAACAAGAATAACCTGCTGTCCCACTGTAGGACGAAACAGAGAACCTAGGTCTCTGAGGCAATTTGATGAAGACAGAATGACCTATGAATATTTGTTAAACGGAATGACCAAAAGCTCCCTGGACAAGCCAAAACAGTCTCTTAATTAGCTTGAACTAGAACTCCTTAATTACTGCAGCAGGCTAGCTAAGGCACCATTGCACAAGGCCTCTCCTGTTGACTTGGTGACACGCAGCCCAGAGCATGGCCCTCTTCTCCATCTGGACTCAGGTCACAAATAATTTGCTATTAACAATGACATAAGTCCCAATAGTAATGTTTTCTCGTCTTTCTGTACTAAATCATTTGGAATGGATTTGAGGCTATGCATACCTCTGCTCTTTCCCATTTATCTATAGTTTTATAGTGGGAAGAAATGGAACATCTGTGCCAGGAGCTGTTCGGGTGAATGTCCCTTGTTACAGGTGTCTGGGGAGATTGGGGGCCCTGGAGGAGCCAGTACATTGGTTTGTGGATCTATGATCCTTTTTTTTTTTGGAAGAAACAAATCATTACCAGATGAGTACACCCTACAGCTAAACTTCTTTTGGAGCCACAAATGTTCACTCTTGATATTGGGATAGGCAGACTGGGATGTATTAAAACTCAGGGCTCAAGTGTCTTAGAAATGAACATCTGTCCATAAAAGGTTTAAATTGGACATTCTACTCATGCTCCACCCTTATCTAGTGGTTCTATTCTTTCCAGCTTCCAGCATCTCCTATGCACAATATTTGCTGAACCGTGAACTCTGAAAACGTGAAGGCTACTCCTGTCTTATCCTTTGTCATACCTATAGCACGAACAAGGTGTCTGAAATATAGCAGAGGCTCAATAAATATTTGTTCAGTGAATGAACAGTTTTACTCATGTTAGAAGCGTCCAAATATCCGTGAGCCTCTGACTCTAAATAACGCTCCCCATAGCCCAAATTTTAAGAAAGTTTCTAAATCAAGGCCTTTCCCATCCTCTCTAGCCATCGGGGAGCTGTGGTCCCTCCAGACTTCACTGAGCCCATGTAGACCATCACTGTCCAAACAGGCATCAGCAATGTTTATGCTGGCTTCATCTGACACCGTAGCCCCTAGCTTCACGTGACTTTAACACCACAACTGCCATAGCATGACCAGGTCAGCTTTCCACCTCTGTAACAAATATCGGAGAGAATAAGCTTATTTTTTAAAAAGTACATTAGTTTTCTGTCAAGGTGATAAACTACTGACTCCAGTCAGCTTTAAGGATTGATTCCTTTCGGCTTGTGGTTTCAGATGTTTCAGTCCATGGTTAACTGGGTGCCTATAAAAGGCCAAATGCCACGGTGCAAAGGTGTGGCAGAAAAAAGTTGCTTGTTTCATGGCAGCCAGGAAGCAGAGAGAATGCAAAAAAGTCAGAGGATAGGGCCAGGGTCGCAATGTACCCTTCGAAGTTGTACCCATAAAGACCTGCTTCTGCCAATCAGGCCCCTTACCCTCCTAGGTCCATCTGTGAGTCAGTTCACTTGATGAAGTCAGCAACTTCATGATCCAGCCACCTCTCCAGTCTTTTAGTCCAGTCAAGATGACAAGCAAGTTTAGCCACCACAAAGAGTAAGAGCCTGGTACGGCTTCCAGTGTTGAAGGTTCCTTCCCATGATGTGTTGGCCTTGCTCCTTTGAGCCTGTGGCATAGGCAGCACGTCATGGCAGCACAGGACAGAGGAAGCCTGTTCACCTCATGGCTAGGAATCGAACCGAGAAAGGCAGGCGAGGAGCTGGGTCCCTCAGCCTTCTTCAAGAGCACATCTCCAGTGACTGCGGGACTTCCCCTGGGCCCCACCTCCACCGCTGAATTTCATTTCATTTCAATTTTACAAATGTATAGCCATCTGTGGCTTGGGCCGCCATCTTGGACAGCACAGGTCTGATCTCACAGGTATTGCGCAGCTGTTATCTAACCCATCTGGGAGTCTGGCTTCCATCTGGAGCCCTGCTCCCTATTCCTGGCAGCCACGGTAGAGGCATTTGAATTCCCTCAGTTCCTACAGATCGTACAATGAGGATGACCATACACGCAATAAGGTCGTCTCTACCTCATCAGGCTGGTGGGAAAGTCTTGTAAGATGCCAAAAATGCTTGCAGACTCTTGCAGTACAGTGCACAGGTTGGTTCTCACTTTTCCACCCTTCCTGGTTCTCACGCTCACCTCTTTTCCCTTCTCTTTGATGACACGAAGTTTAACTCAAGGAGGAATTCAGAGAAGGGAATATCCAGCCCTGGTAGTCTGGTGAGGACTGTTCCCTCGTGTCCATTGTTTTCTGATTTCAAACAGAATGAAAATCCATGCAGATAAGCATGATAATAAGTGAGGGAGACATGGAGGGACCCAAAGGAGGCATGTTTGGGTGAAGACCAGAGAAACTTTACCCATCTGGCTGGATCACACTGAAACCTCTGGTAAATGACTGACTGGCTTATTAATGACTGGCCAAGGACCTGAGTACATAGCTTTAGATCTTGCCCTTCACTCTCTGCATCAAAGATAGGCAGCTAAGAACAAGTGAGGGAACCCGAAATTATAAATTTCCATCAATTGTCTGATTAGTCGATACATTCGACAAATTATTGTTTTGCACTCTTCAAGGTTCTTTTTGCTTTCATCAGTTTATTTTCCTGAAAGTGGACATGACTAAGGACCACAAAGACTATTATTAGAAAGAGTGTTCAGTGGGAGGAAGGAAATGTTAGATTGCAGGCCCCTCGTACTCCAAGCCATTAAGGTTAATTTAGAAGAAAGAAAACAGTTATCAACAAACTGGTTGCTTATAAAATTGGGACCCCTTTCTGGGTGAACACTAGAATCATAGTCCAAATATTATTATCCAGTAGGGCAAGGCACCCAACTGCCTTCAGTAGGCTTCTCCCACCTGGAACAGGATTCCTGGGTGGCTCCTGCTGGGCAGGAATTTGCCCTTTGGTTGCTACATCGGGGTAAATGGGGATTGAGGGGGGAGTCTCTGGGTAGTGTTATTTTTTGAAACCTGTATACAAGAATTTTCAGATTTTAGCAAAGAAAGAATGCAACACTGGGCATGTAGCTCAGTGGTAGGGCAAGACCCTGAGTTCACTCCCCAGAACCACAGAACAAAATAATAATAATGATGACGACAACGGCAACGGACGACGGCGACGACTAGAGCCTTTGCCAGTGCATAGGAACTGAAAACAGAGGCCGGCTGGGTTCTGCAGGCCGCCTTCCTTGCTTAGGGGCTGCAAACACAGTGCTACCTGGGCCAGGGCGAGAGCTCACCAGGCAGGATGGGGACCACAGGGCACAGGAAAAATGTCCCCCAGCCCCAGTGATAGCCTTACAGGATTTCATAAGAAGCCCGGTTCCTGGATTTCTTGGTGAAACGGATGCTTCTTTGCTCTAATTTGCTTTTTTAACAAGGGACTGAGTTATCACACGTCAGGTCCGCAGTGGGTGGATGGGCAGCCACTTTGCAACCTCTTCACTAGGAAAGTATTAGAGTGGGTTAAACTCACACAGATTCCTGCCATTCTGGAAATTAGATTTACTTTGTCCCAAGATGAATGATCTCTGCGATTTCCCATGTAAACAAATTCCAGTCACCCTGTGTTCACATACACGCGTGTACATGAATGTCTAATCTAAAGAGGAAAGTCACAGCTCCTACTTCAGTTTTCCATTTCTCTCCCTCTCTGCTCTTCAAAGGCCTTGGGCAAAATCAGATTAGCGAGGAAAGGGGGGCTCAGTGGTGGCGCTTGCCTAGCATGCGTGGGGTCCCAGGTTCCGTCCCCAGCACGGCACACTTTGAGGTACACAGCCGGCAGAAGACCTTCGCTAGAAGTTGCACTCTTCCTGAGAAGGGCAGCAGACCCGGGCACACATGTGTAGCCAGCTGGCTCAAGTGGATGAGCTGACCTCTTCGTCAAAGCAAGTATTCAAATGTAGTTCTCCAGCAAGAATGCGACTGTTTTTAATGAGTTCTTGAGTTTTCCATCAGCAGATACCAAGGTAAGGTTAACCATTTATCTTAGCTTTTACTGTCCCCAAGGACAAATGAAGTCACTACATAATAAGCATTTTTTTTCAAATGGCAGAGACAGAATGGATTCCTGATATAATGTGTAGGACAGGCGAATGAAAAAGAAATGTCTATGACCGGGATTTGTGGGTCTGCAGTTCATCCTTTCCTAGGGTGCACGAATGTGTGCTTCTTTCATTTTCATTCAGAAAAACGTGAAGGTCAAGGCAAGTCCAGTGCCAAGCAGAGGCGTTGAATCCTGAACTTGAATTTTCCAGAGAGGTGGGGGCCGGGGTGCACCTGGGGCCTGGACACTAATCCAGAACTTACTGGTAAACCAGGTGACCTTGAGATCACTCAACCTCCCCTGCTTCTCTCAGCCTGGCCATTGGAGAATACATGAGAAGTGAGGCCAGTAAGGACTAGAGCATCTCATAAGACTCGGTGCCCATCTGGGCACAGTGCACTGCTCTCTCAGGCTACAGCCTTGCTGCCCTTACAAGTGTTTCTGTCTGCTTCCAGCTCCTGAGTTCCGGGTTCTAATCTCTCTTGATCCTCAGTGTTCAGCTCCACAAGAAAAAGACATTTGTTTTCTGCTCCTGGAGCTGAAAGGTTAGATCAACATTTGGCCCCATCCTTACAGAAGCCTTCTCTGTCACACTGACAGGTTTCATCTGGTGATGGAGAGCAGCCAACCAAAGCTTCTGCTCACGTGCCTTACAGCCCAAGGATCAGACATTCCAGGCACGAGAAATCTCCTCCAAACTGCAGGGGCTGACAAACCTACCAAGGGCCCATGGATTTATTCCCGAATGCAATGGCTCTGCAGTCCACGTCTTGGGTGTCCTGTGGACTTAGAAGCTCACTTTGCTCGTATAAATCCTGATCTAAAATGTTCCCCCAAAAGCCTCACGTATTCAGGTGCAAGGCTTCTGGAAAGGGATTGGATCACGGGGGTGCTATACTCACCTGGCAGATTCATCCACTGAGGAGTTGATGGCTGAATGTACCATTAAGAGGTAAAGCCGGGGTGGAAGAGATGGTGCCCTGGGGCCGTGACCTGGAAGGGTCGTTCCTGGGCCTGGCTCCTCCCTTCTCTCTCTGCTTCCTGGCTGCCATGAGGTGAGCAGATCCTCTGCCATTGCTGACTCATACCAGCCAACCATGGACTGAACCCACTGGAAACCATGAGCCTAACAAGCCTCTCCTCCTTTAAGTCTGCATGTCGAGTGTTTCATCCAGTGAGGAGAAATCGGACACCTTTAAGTTCGTAGATGCTCACAAAGATGACACTCACTCAAAAGAACAAGGGTGTGACAAATACAACCATTTGTATGTATTCTTCACATGTTCAGGACCCAAAAGATCAAACGTAAATGAAGCCAGTTTTTTTTTTTTTAACCTCCTGCTCCTCTTCAGTGTTGACTGGACAAGCAGGGACACAGCAAAAAGAACTGTCACTGGTGGCCATGGTCATCACCCTGCGTCACTCCAGGAGGCACAGTTCGCGTGGTCTGGAGGGGCGCAGGGCTCAGCCTACTCAGCTGTAAGAGACAGTCTCGCTAACCAGTGTGGACGAGATAGAAGGAATGGGAAAGTAACATTTTGTGGGGTGCCTGCTGTGTTAGTCAGCTTCCTGTTACTATAACAAAATACCTGGGATGATTAATTTATAAAGACACAAGTTTTATTTTGGCTCACAATTCTAAAGGGTCCGGTCCATGACTGAGTAGCCACATTGCCCTGGGCCTATGAGGAAGCACCGCATTGAGGCAAGAACATATCCAAGAAATGAAAGGAAGACAAGAGAGGACAGATCCCCAAAGTCCCTTTTAGGGTACATCCCCAGTAGCCTAAGGACCTCCCACTAGGTTCTCTGTTCTGAAGGTGCCACCTCTTCCTGGGAGCAGCGCCCTGCGGTCAAGCCTTCACACAGAGACATTTGGGGGCCTTGTCTAAGCTGTGGCTCCTGTTTACAAAACGTTTCCACGTGTTGCTGGCTTGTTGGAAGCACGATGAGAACTAGCTGGTGACCTTGGGCAGTTCTTGACATTTTTAGGACTTAGTTACTCATCTTTAATTGGGCTATATGGCCTGTGTCCTAACGTACTTCAAAAACATTTTACCATGCAAAGTGTAGCTCGATGTACACGAATGTTAACAGTGATCGACACCTTAGGAACATCTCAGGTACCATTTGAAGTGCCTTAATTACGAACACACACTCCAGGGATGGTTGCAGCTGCCCTTCGAAGTCTACACCAGAGGCTTCACTAATCAGCATAAAGAATGCTCAATAATTTTTGTGGATCATTAAAATGAGTGTTGCTCCAGATGTATGGTTGGCTGGAAAGACGGAAAGAGCTCTCCACTCTTGCATTAACAATTGCAAGGATTTGGCCCGAGCCGTAATGAGTTCCCTGAAGAACAGCCCCAGCGTCCCAAGCTTCATCAGTGCTCTGGCTCTGCTCTGGGGGACACTTGCCCTCTGACCCATGCACCGTGAGTTTGGCTGGCCTGGAGTGTGCCCCTCATGCCAGCGACCTGTCAGAGCTGGAGTACAGAAGCTGGCAGTGCCTGTCTCTCATGTGTTCTGTGACTCATTGCTACCGTCAGAAAATCGTGCCGGCTCATTAAATAGTGACCTCCTTCCCACGGGTGGGGCCCCCTGATTTATAGCGCACCCTTCCATTTAGCCATTGGAATTGCTTCGTCCTTGCAGCTCTGATTCAGCAGCAAACAAATCACAAGATTATGGCTCTTGCGCAATGGTTATTTCCAGCTTAATGTGAAAGCCATGCATTTTCCCAGCAGCGGGTCATCCGAGACCGCAGTACCATGAGTGCTTCACACATTAGCAGTAAGAAAACTGAAAGTCACACAGATTACAGCTGCTGGTGTAAGCAAATAAATCAAATAAGAAATCAGATTATGAGACGACCAATTAAATGGAAGGACTACTCCGCCATTGTTAGGAAGACAGTTAATTATAGGCTACTACTCATCTTCAGTATGCTTCGTTGCCTATTAAGATAATGAATCGAGTCTCTAAGATTGGGTCTAGGAATGTGTTTAATCAAACTCAGCTAGCAAAAGAACATTATTTTTATGACTCTGTGAAATGCATATTTTTTACCAGCTGGTTTTGAAACAAGCTTTTCAAAGTTTGGAAGAAGGGAAATCATAACATTTCGGGGGACCCTGATAGCAGACACTAAAAGAAAAATCTCATTTTAAAGAGAATAATTTTGGAAAACTAATACTCAGGTCTCCCTTTGATTTGAAAAATGCCTTGAACAGAGATTTCTGAGTTGAGTGTTGGAGAATTTCCCCCTTTCTCTGGATTTTCTCAAGGGATCTCAAACAGGGTGTAGACAAACCACAGATCACTTCTGCGCCAGCTTTGGTTTTCCTATTTCTTTCTTTCTTTCTATCTTAAAGAAACATCTTTAAAAAAGTGAAAGGGGATAAAATGGAGCCTCTTAGTGCCAAGCAGTGAAGAATCTAGGAGAGGATAAGATCACAACATTTAAAAAAATCATAAAGACAGGCAAAGGAGAAACAGAAGCCTCTTGTGAAATTCAAAAATTCTAGTGTCTCTCTTCTTCTTCCTGAGGAACTTAAAGAGACTGCTTTAGGAAAAATTAAAGGAGGCTCTATTTTAAACAACTTTTCTTATGTGGGAGGTAGCATGGGCTAAAAATATGTAGGGTTTCAGGAAGCGTTTAGACAAATCCCTGGGAACATATTTATGCCAAGTAATTGAGGAAGCAGCATCACTGGGCTTCCGATGCCCAGACACCCCTCCAAGTGAGCTCCCCGTTCTCCCAGCATGCACCTGCCCCTCCCCGCAACCACCACACCAAGCACACTGGTTTGTGTGGGCATTTGCCAGAGGGGGTCTATTCAGGGACAGTGCTTTTGCTATCCCCGAGTCACTGTGCCTAGCAAAGGCTTCGATACAATGAACAGGGCCCAAGTCAAATGCTAACAGCAGACATTTTCCCCACAGCACACTCCAAGATCTTCCTTATGGTCTTGTTCTTTCTCTTCTGCATCATCCCTGGAAAGAACCAC
The DNA here is from genome assembly GCF_012274545.1 of Fukomys damarensis. Classification (NCBI taxonomy): domain Eukaryota; kingdom Metazoa; phylum Chordata; class Mammalia; order Rodentia; family Bathyergidae; genus Fukomys; species Fukomys damarensis. The sequence goes on from NW_022900935.1 coordinate 528,052, forward strand.
AGGCAGCTCTTTATATGGCTGAGAAGCTCCCTCCAAGCGCTCCCGGCCTCTCTCCATGTCCATGGGCTTTATTAACATTGTGCTCTTACTGACAAGGTAGGACGAGAGCTGGCCAGAGCTTTGCTTTTAAACATGTTCCTCTTCTTGACCACATGCAGCACCCCAGCTTCCCTAAACGCCCCATGCTGAGCAGTGGTTTTCACTGCAGGCTCTGCAGATGGCTCTCCAGAGATGGTATCCTACCTTCCCCACATGCCGGTCGTGTGACCTTGAGCCGGCTACTCAATGTCTTCGTGCCCGCAATGCTTCGTCAGTGAAAGCAGGGCAATCATAGGGTCCATTTCACAAGGTCACTGTAAGCACGAAATGAAATGACCCACAGGGAGCGTTTAGTGTATAACCTGGCCTGTGGTAAATGCACACTAAGCATGTTCTGTCCGTATAGTTGGGCATACGCCGCAGTGACAAAAGGGCCCAGACCTAGCCAGGCACAGTGGTGCACATGTGTAATACCAGTACTCTGGGAGATTGAAACAGGAGGATCACACGTTCAAGCCCAGCAGGAACAACTTATTAATTTACCAGGAATCCTGTCTCAAAATAAAAAATTAAAGGACGGGAGCATTTGGGGGGATAGCTCAGTGTAAGGCCTTGGGTTTAATCCCCAGTACCACAAAGAGGAGGGTACCATGGTTTCTATGTAGACATCTCCCAGGAGATTCAGATGCTGATAGACAGGGCTGAAGGACGTAGGTCACTAGGGGGTGACCCGGAAGGGTTCTCCTCCCCAGCGCCTCCTTTCCACTAAGCTTCCTGGCTGGCATGATACAAGCAGCGTTCCTCTGCCAGCCCCTTTGCCGTGATGTTTCCTCTTTGAGCCAACTGAACTTGGACCGAAACGTACGCCAAAATAGCCCTCGCCTCTCCTTAAACTGTGGGTGTCAGATATACCATCCCAGCAGCAAAGGTGACTAGAAGAGGGACACAAGACTTCAGTGACTTAAAAACCAAAGTTGTATCACCTGCTCCTGCTACACACTTGTGTGTTCCTCATCCATCCCTCAGGAGGCTAGGACAAAGGAGCTGTATGTCAGGTCGGGCAAGTGCCATGTCACGCCAGCGTGTGACTTCCGCTAGGAGTTATACACACTACCCTGGCTCCTACCTATGGGTTCCACGTCGCAGGGCACCCATCAGTAGATCAAATGTCCGAAAGAAAGCTTAAGATCTATGCTGAACACGCATCAACTTTTTTCATTTGTTGCTATTTTCTAAATAGCATAAAATATCAATTAATTCCAAGTCATTTGCACTGCGTTAGGGATTATGAGAAGTCTAGAGATGATGTAAAGAACAGGAGGAGGTGTATGGGTTCGGCGCAAACACTACCCTCTTTTATCCGAGGGGGCTGAGTAGCTAAGGTTCCCTATCTGTGGGGGCCTAGAACCAATGGGTGCCAATGACACCACGGACACCGGGGACAGCTGTACCTCATTCACCAAAGTGAGTTGCCACACATGCTGCCACTTAGCTGCTCTGGGCAGGAAAGTACGGTTCTGCCACGTGGCTGAGGGCTGGGAGCACAGGAGAAGCACGGAGGGTGATGATGCTGGGCTTGCTGATTGTACAGTGACCCTCAGAGTTTCATACGCATGAATGTCTATGTCATGCTGCGGAAGCGGTTACTGTGCCGCGAACAGACCATCAGCTCTCTCTCCTGGCCCGGCACAGACTGCCACAGAGCACATTGTCTGCCTACCACAGTTCTTTCCAGCTCTGACATTCATTTGCAATACACGTGGTCAATAGCCAATAACTTTCGAACAGGCTTAATGCGACGTTTCAGTCTGATTGTATGACAGATGGAAAGAAAAGCTTCCAGGGAGAAAATGGAAGCAAACATCTCTATTTTTCTTCCGCAACCACACAGTGCTTAAGAAAAATAACCCCAGGTCCTCGAGCCTGTCAAATGATTTAGTGTGAGGGCATTGTTTTGTGCCCCCCCATTCTTTATGGGAGTGAGAGGTGCAAGAAGCAGAGGAGAGGCCTTCCTGAGTTCTAAATGGTTTTCTAAATGTTTTTTCTTGATTTAAGTAGCAAATAACTAAAACATACAAGGAAGCTGCTAAGTTCTCATTTGATCTTTCCTGTGCAGAAGACGAAAAGGACAGGCTGCTCAGAAGACTTCAGAGGCCACTAAACTGCTTTCTATTGATTTTATACTAAGATACTTTATCACTCTTGTTGCTTTAAAAAGGAATGCAATCTATGTGAGCGTCTAAATAGACTTTCCTAGGAAAATCAGGCCCCTGTCCTGTGCGAACAGGCATGGACGGTGTTTACCAGCTTTGGCAAATCAACTTTGGGGATTTTTTTTAACAGACACATCTCTTCTGCTGTCACATCCCCATCCTCGAACGCACTGTTAACTAGAGTTTTACTTCCTGCAATTAAACTTTAGCGGGTCTGGAATTCGTGTTCAAATGTGCCTGGTGCAGTCTCCTTCCTGTACACCCAAGAAAACACAGCTCAGAGATGCTAGGAACTTGATACGCTTCCCGAGGGCCCTGGACAGAATCCAACTGCAAATCCAACCCTTGCTGAACCTCAGAATTGTCATAAATGTTAAAGCCCAGGTGTCCTTTCCTGCAGCAGCCTTTCCCCAAGAGCCAAAATGTCAGTAAGTTTAACTTGCTGTCACCAGGGGAAAGAGTGGCACGGAGGGTAGTGTTTTTTTTCCCTTGACCTTCTCTGCCCCGGCTAACTCTGGCCTATTTCCTGCCTATATTTGGAAAACCATTTATCCTGTTTTAAGAAATTCAATAAATAGAAACCCTAACCTACAAAACTAGAAAGCTACGGAGATCTTTCATTTTATGAAAGGGTTCTATATAAGGGAAGTTCTGGATTCTAGTCTTGACTTTACCATGAACCAGTTCTGTGTCTATGAAAACCTCAATCATCCCAGTCTGAGCTACAGCGTGTGTGCCGCGAAAGGATGGGAATCGCTCATCTTTAAATGTCCTTTTAACTGGAAATAGTTTGTGAACTGGTTACAGGAGTCAAACTGATACATTGTTTAGTTTTTAAGTTTGTTGTTGTTTTTTTATTTGGTACTGGGGATCGAACTCGGGCCCTTGTACTTGTGAAGCAGGCGCTGGAACCACTGAGCTAAACCCCTGGCCCTTTTATGTTTTTATTTTGAAAAATCATTTGTAACT
>NW_022900935.1:531309-532053 GCF_012274545.1 Fukomys damarensis
TATATATAAGACTACTGAAGCAAGCACCTCAGAAGCTCAGGGTCCTCTTCCGCACTGCGCAAGCCAGGTCACCCTTTTTGGTGCCCCAGCAGCAATCTCAAGATTAAATTTGACACTGATCACCCCTGTGCATTTCTTGACCACTGCAGAGTTCCCTAAGCGATGGAGGATCCTATTTTGCGAATCCCAGGCTTACAAGTAGAGTAGTGCTGTGTGCTGCTTCCTTCTGTGACTGGATCTTTGGCTTCCACGTTGTTTTCTCCTACAATTCATCTTCGCTGGCATTGTTGGCCATGGGGTTCACTTCTTCCCCGTGTTGTGGCTTATCTCACTGGATGAATACAGCTAGTGTGTTGTTTTCTCTTCCTGATAGAAACTGGTGTGTTTCTTGCTCTTCCTAAGAAATGGCCCTCTTGTGAACGGTCTCTCCTGGCCTACAGGGCACAAGTACCAGCTCCCCAGGGCACGGCATGGAGGTGAGTGCCGGGTGTTAAGGAATTAGCTGCTTTTGTCTTTATGCTATTGATTTTTCCATCTATGCATAGGATCGATCATTCCATTTATATGTCTTGGGAAATTTTTATAATTTCATCCATAACTGGCTCGCATACACTTTACTTAATTTACTTGTAGGCATTTTAGTGTTTCAGTTGCTATCATTGGTGGTTGCCTGTCGGTAGGAAAGCAATTAATTTTGTGTACAGATCTTGTAAAAAAAAAAAAAAACAAAAACGTCTCACACTT
>NW_022900935.1:532233-546154 GCF_012274545.1 Fukomys damarensis
GTGTTTCAGTTGCTATCATTGGTGGTTGCCTGTCGGTAGGAAAGCAATTAATTTTGTGTACAGATCTTGTAAAAAAAAAAAAAAGCATACATGCTGATCTCACTTATTAATTCTAATAATTTTTAAGAGCATCTTGAAGTTTTCTATGTGTATAATCATATAATCATGTCCTTTAGATTTCTGTCTTTCTAATCCTGCACAGTGTTGGCTGCCTATCCACCATCATGCCCCCTCCCCATTTTTGTCATTAGCAAAATCCAGAATTTTCCCCTGTGGCTAAAAATACCCGGTCCCCCACCTCCTTGCAGCTGGGAAAGGGGAGCAGCATGAGAAACAACTTTGGCTCACAGAGTGTAGGTATCAAACTCTGGAGATAAAGGCCTTCGCCAAGTAAAAGACCAAGACGTGACCAGGGAAGGCTTCTGGGACTCCCCCCTTATTCGTATCTGAAGCTCAGATATAGGACAGGCCTGGCCAGAGACTAATTTGTATTCATTTCTCCTCTCGAGGTTTCCTGAGCCATGTTAGTCAGCTCATCACTACTATAACAAATCACCCCCAGGGAAGACTGCTTATGAACAACAGGTTTGTTTAGCTCACTGTTTGGAAGGTTTGCTGTTCAGGATTGGGCAGCCCCATCTTGTTCAGTTTGTAAGGAGGGCAGTGGATGGTGTCACATTGTGGTGACAGCACATGGAGGATCACGTGATCACATCTCAAACCAGGAAGCGGAGCATGAGAAGGGCCAGGCTTGCTCCTCTTACAAGAACCTTCCTGTAAGAACTGCCTACTGAAGAAATGCCCTCTTCCCTTCAATGGGCAGCCCCCAAAGACCTACCACTAGGCCTAATACTGCACCCTGAGCACCAAGCTGCCAGCCACTTGGCCCTTGAGGGATATCTAGACTATATCGACACTACAGCAGAACCCAAATGTATAAGCAAACAGTGGCTAGAAGTTCTTGGCTAATCCTTCTTTTTCCTCCAAGGTCTGCACCATTTCCCCATGATCCACAACTCTGCAAGGCCCCAGGCTGCTAGGGGTTGAATGTGTCTTCCAAAACTCATGTTGGAAGTATGGTCCCTGCCTCAGACTAGATATGCTCTGAGTGGTGTGTCCCCCAGAATTTCAGGTGCCCAAAGCTTGGTCTCCAGGGGGGCAGCACTGAGATGGCGGAACTTTTAAGGGGTGGGGCTTAGCGGAAGGTAAGTAGGTCATGGGGACACCACTCTCAGAAGTGCTCATCCATGATCTCGCTGAGTAGCTTAGTCTTTGGGAACCAGTTGTTGGAGAGGAGCAGGGTACCTCCCTGAATCTCTCTGGCTTCCTGTCTTGCCCTGTGATGGCTCCCGCTCACACAAACTTGCACTGTGGCATCTCCCACCATGTTGTGATGTAGCCAGAGGGCATTCTGGGTAATGGGAATAGTTAGGCAGACGAGCAAGGAAGGCAGTGGCCAGATGCTAGCCCCAGACATTGAATTCAGAAATCCGCTGTGTGTGTTGAAACCTAGGCTCCCTCACTTGCAAGCTTTGTAGCCATGGGTGTCTCCTGTTTTCTCTGGACTCCAGACTCTAACATCTTGTCCTGCTGCAGGGATCCACCCCTTCTCCTCTTCTGCCCTCAGTAACCAGCTCCCCGCCTGTCTCCAGCCGATAGTGCCCTGCAGGAAAGGACTGTGAGAACGCTCTGGATGCGGCTTTGCTCTTCCAGGAAGGGGACACAGCCATCTCTCTTGTCCACAGGGGAGGGGTTCCCGGCCCCCAGTGATATGGAAACCCACAGATGCTCAGGTCCGTGATATGCACTGGAACCTACTTCTAACCCTAACACCATGCAAGTGCTGCGTGAAACAGTTCTTGCCCTCTGATAGTGAGGGAATGATGACAACAGAGAAAGTCTACGCGAGTGACAGAGACACAACTGTCCTTTGCAAATCCTCTCTGCAGACTGGGGATCCACAGTCACACCAGGTCAGCTGTAATTACTATACGGTGCCTGCCTGTGCCCCGCTGATCTCTACATTGGCTCCAGCCACTAGCAATGTCAGTATATGTGGGTGGTGAATAAACGGCGGAGACCCCTAGCCCCGCTCAGCCCAGCCAAGCAGGGCCCCGGCCCCAGGGCACCCTTGTCCTTTCCCCTACCTGACTCCCGGGCCCTCTCTCCCACCTCCCTCACAGGAAGGGGTCCCCAGCAGCCCCTCCCTACATACCCAGGCTTCCCTCCTCTGCACCCGTGGGGCTCCCCCATGCCAATAAAGCAGCTCCCTCCTGCATCATCTCTAGTGCGTTCATACTTCCCCGCTCCCCAGAAATTGTCATTTTATCTCACAATGGCGCTGGCTACAAATTGAAACGCACATAGCTAAGCATAAATCTGAACGCACATTTACGTTAACTAGCTAGCGAAGGGACACACGCAGGCTGCGCAGGTCTCGGCTCCTCCACCCGCTCCCCCCTGGCGGTGAACTTCAGATCCATCGCCTGGTCAGTGTCCACCAAAGCGACGCCTGCGTGGCCACGCACGGCCCCTCTCGCCCGCGCTCGGAATGGGGGTGGAAGCCACGGATCACAGGGAAAAAGATTCCCCTCCTCCTCTTCCTCACTGCAAGGAGCAATTAGGGATGTTCTGCTCCTCTTGTAAAACTTCGCACAGCACTTGAGGAGAGGAGGAATCAAATTAAACCCCTGTAGAGGACGCGGGGCATCTATATTTATGCGCTAGGCAAGGCACAAATCTAATATTCTGTAAAGATGCTAAGCTCGGCGCAATTTGTGTGCGCGTGGCACCTTGTACAAAGGCGCTCAATAAATATCTGCTGGCTGCTTGGTTACAAATAACAAAGCACCGCTATAGCAACCGTGGGGTGTCAGCTGCCCCTACTGCTCCACTCCTTCCCAAGCCAAGGCCTTGGATGTGTTGAGAGCGCCCTAGGCTGGTGCGGCAGAGAGGCGCTGGCTGGCGGGAGGCAGGGCGGTGAGGTGAAGGGTGAGTCTTGGCTTGTTGCACAGCTCAGGCCCAGCACAGGCCTCCACCCCCGACGTCTAACCACAGGGGGGAGGAGTGCTGCAGGGTGGAGACACAGTAGGACCCACCCAGGGATTAGGGAAAGAATGAAGGGCCACCTGGAGCCCTTCTGGTCCCTCCTTCACCCCACAGGATGAAGTAACGGCCTGGCCCTGGGCACCTTGCTCTGAGCTGCTTATTATGGTCAGACATTAAAGGCACTTGCTCTCTCTCTCTCTCTTTTTAAAAAAATATTTTATTCTTTTTAAAAAATACCACTAATGTGTCTCAGTACCCACGATCAAGATTTTTACAACTTGGCTTACTGAGAATCGGGACTATTCATTTGATGCCCCTAAAATATAATTTGCCCTCCGGAACATAAATGGTTTAGAAGGTACAGGGCTGAATGCCTTCAGCCCAAGTAACCAAAGAGGCTTCTGAAAGCAGGCAGCATTTGCCACCTTCCTCTGCACCCTGTGGCCATCGCTTGGGAGGCAGCCCTGGGCCACTGGCTCCTGTTACAGGAAGGCTGGGCCGAGGACAGTGGTCCAGGCAAGAGGGCCGGGGTGGGCAGCTGCCCCAGTCGGTTTGCCCTCTCTGCCTCCCTCCCCTTTGGGCAAGCCCCAGCTCTGGTTTCCAACAGCTAAGGGTGCCAGCCTGAAGCTGCAGCTTGGAGTTGCCAGGGAAACCATCCGTGTGCATTCTGGTGGAAACTCATCATTGGTGTTAGCCACTGGGTCTGGGGGAGTCCGGGCTATCTATAGGGAGGGGCTCCCTGCTCCCATTACAACACCTGGGAAACGATCCCAGGAAGCCCCCATGCAAGACTGGGCATGTGCATCCCAAGGGCGGCAGCTGGACGCGGGCTCCGGCTGGGCAAAAGAGAGCATAATAATAAAATATGAGCCAGAAGAGCCCCTCCCTATGGACTATTTACCGTGAGTCTGGCAGTGGTTTGATCTTTTACAAATACATGATCTAACCATAATGTCCAGCGATGGTCACCAGGACATGAGAGGACAGGGCTGCTGTGAGACAGTACCATCTGGTGGAGGCAGGCCTGGCTATAGTGCTCATGCCCCATTGAAGGGGAAACTGAGGCTGGGACTGGCTGCTGTGCCAGTCAGGATCACAGACTCCATTCCACAGACAGGAAGCCGGGGCTCAGAAGCATATCCTTCAGTTAGTTTTCCTAGACCACAGCTGGGAATACAGATGTTCAAACTGTAACCTCCTGATCTTAACCCTTGGTAACTAACATAAAGCCACGTTCTGCCCTGTGCACATGAGGATCAGGATGTCAGGGGTCAGGGCTGGCCCTGGGTCACTGATTTGTGACCGTGGCCCACGCACAACACAAAGGAAAGCACAGCACTTCTGTTTCTCAGGGGAGGAAACTTCAGGGGAGTCTCAAAGCACATACGTGGCTTGCCCAGAGCCACAAGGGCAGTGAAGTGGGCTTGGTGCTCAGCAGGTAAGTGTGCCTGAAGCTCCTCTCCTGGGCAGGGTCCCCAAGTGCCACAGTGTGGCACCACAGCCCACCTGGGCAGGGGTCCACTCAAAGACAAACCCCACCTCCCAACGCCGGGTGAGACCCGGGGCTTTGGGCCTGGCCACACATCAGACCCCACACTGGAGCTCTTTGAAGTGAGCAGTTCCAGGGCTTTTCCTCTGGATGCTCTGGCTTCAAAAGTCTGGTGTGGGCCCCTGGTGTTTTTAAGAAAGAATCTCTCAGGCTGGGGATTTAGCTCAATGGTGCCGCCACCTGCCTCGAAAGCACAGGGTCCCGAGTTTGATCCCTGGTACCATAAAAAAAGGTATCTCTCTGTAATTCAAATGCACAACCAGGAGTGACAGCCTCTCAGGCAGTCCCTTGCTCAGATGCCAAACACAAGCTTCTGAAATGAGAATACGGATGAAGGGTTAGGAGCAAGGCTGGAGCCAGACAGCCAGGCTCAAATCCTGACCCGGCCTCCCCAGTTGAGGAACCTGGGCAAATCAATTTTCCCCTTGAACTTCATCATCCTCATCTCTATCGTGGGGTAACAATCCGCCCCCAACCCACACCGCACACTCGCACGCACACACTGGGTGCCTGTGAAGGAGATACATGCTGGCGCCCGGCACGCAACTGGCATTCGGTACAGACTTCCACTCCTGCAGCCTCTGGCTATGGCCGTAAAGCACAGTAAGCCTGGGCTGGGTTGGAGGCTCGCACCGCATCCCTGTGTCCCCCAGACACGTTCACCTGACGTCCCGTCATGGCTGAAGGCCAGGGGCCTTGGGGTCCACCCCCAGAGGGCTTTAGCTGCCCCTGGATGGAGAGGGGTCCTTCTTCTGAGGAAAACCTCGGAATCCCCTCACATTTCCCCTCTGCCAGAGCCAAGTTCAGAGAGTCTGGCAGGACGAGATCCCCCGACACACATCCCGCCTGAAAAGTTCAACAGCCAAGCTCTCCAACACTATCCATCCCCCCAACTCCTGGAGTGGATATGACCCGAAGGAGACATAGGCAACTTGGAGCCTTAGAAACATGAATCCTGTACTGGAGGTAGTGGAAAGACCTGTGTCTTGGCATTCATAAGACCAGGCAGTGCTGTAAAGTGAAGACCAAGACTACAGTCTCTAATCCAAAATGGTTCCTCTGCTAGGAAGGCCCTCCTCAGTCCCCTCGTTACTTCAGCCAATTCTCCGTACAGCAGCACCAGTCCACAGACCAGCCCAGAGCTGCGCTCGCCAAGTGCTACTCCTTTGAATACCTTTACTGAAAAGATCAGCTCCCTGGCCCTCATCCCTGCTCCACCAAGAGTCCCTGGACTCTTTGAGGGGCTGTGTTTATTTTGCAGAGCAAGCTAATGGTTACAGTCACAGCCACCAGAGGGGTTTCGTCAAACACCTCTGACCTGCAATCGGGATCAGCGAGGATGATTTCAGTGTCATTACCCCGAAGATGGAAGGCCTCTTTCCGATTAGCAACTGAATGGGGCTCCCGGAGCTCCCACGGTGAATCCACATTGGACAAAGTGCCGGTCTATCTGCACATGTCCCTGTGTACACTGTATTTTGGCTGCACCAGTGTAAAACAGCAAGCAAGAAGGGACAGTTGGCCCCTGGTGACTTCACTGACATGTCAGGCAAAGGAAGGTAGGAGGGCGAGATCTCTAGGCTTCCCACAGCTCTCTCCTTGACGCAGTGCGGAACCGTCTCCACTCCTAACAACGCACGAGGAAACAGCTGCACTTTGGAAAGTACGCCAAACCTGCATTCAAGATGTTTTGGATGTGCGATGCTTTTCTGACAATACTCGAGATCACAGACCAAGAGAAAAGGTGAGATTTTAAGTTTTCAGTGGAGGAAGAAAAAAACTGTTCCCAGGCATCTCAGAGACATTTGGTTTACTGTACAAAGCTAGCTGGGGATGAAAGGGCAGATAACTTAGCCACCAGATACAGAATTCCGTGGACTCCTGCTTGAGGGCCAGCTCCACATCAAGCCCTATGTCTGTCTGGCTCACTCGGATCTGGGGCACCTCACAGGGGACACAGAGGCAGTGCCCTATCAGTGTTTGCTGACTGACTAACCAATGGCCCAAGCATGTGTACAATGTATAGATGTGCACGCGGAACTTGCCTCTGAATTCTTCTGAGACATTTCATCTGCAGAGACTGAAATCAAGACTTAAGTGGCCTTGGAGCAATACACGTGGAAACGCAGTCACATCAGAGAGCAAACGTGCCCGGCTTCCAGCTTCCCATCCAGAAGATCACACAGCAGCCTGGTGTATCTGCACCATGGGAGGGACATCTACACCAGGGACACCGGCAAAGGCTCCAAGGCAGGGCTGGTTTGCGGTAGGAGGCAGTGGTCAAGCACCCACAGCACACCTTTAATTCACATATGCATGGACATCGAGTCTCCTATAGAAGACTGCATGGAGGAGTGGAGCTAGATCTTTTTAGTCCAAAGCCAATCAACTGAGGGTAGGTTTTCTGCTTTTTCCTCTTCACACTTCCCATGCAAGACCCACATTTTTTTCTCCAGGATATTTTCCCACTCCATATTCTGTTTCACCCAAACCAATAATCAGGCACGGTCAAGCAACAATGTATGCAAGAATTCCCATTGGTATCTCCTCATAATTCTGGTGGCAAAAGTGTGACCTTGAGCCCCACTGCCTCCCGCTCCCTGAGTTTCTCCATCCCTAAGAAAAGGGACTGAGATCAGACGAGCTTCAGAGCCCAATTTTGGTCTGACAGTCCAATTCCGGATTTTACTAACAGTCAACACTTGGATCCCCTAAGAACCCTTCTATGGCTGGTGTGGACTGCCCTAAATAACTGTTCGTCCGGAAGCAATAAATTGGAGACCACTGGAAGCTAAATAATTCATTTTTCACTCAAGAACATCAGTGGGCGTGGGAGTTTCGTAGGCTGCCTCTGTCTACAAATAATCCACACAGCTAAATAGGACTACAAGGAAATAGTACCAGAAAAAAAAAGTGTGAATGCATCCTAAGATCAACAAAAACAGAAATACCGTGGGCAAACAGTGAAGCCAAAACTTTAATACGCTGCACAAAGACTATATGAAAAAATCACTGTGACTCTTACATGAACCCCAAAACCTGGTAACTGCGTTTGTTTTGAAGTTAGGAACCGTGAGAGAGGCCTGCATAGGCCAATGACCGAGCCTCTGTGTATTCATTGATGAAAGCTGTGTTTAAAAGATTCCTTCATGTGCCCCAATTATCTAATGAGGACCAGTTATGGAGAAAGCTTTGAAAAGGCTGGGCCAGAAATTAAAGACATTACTATCCTCTGGTACGTATAGGATAAAAATGAGCCCAAGTGGGAGAGAGATTAGCACAGGCACATTTTTCATATTAAATATACACTTACAAAAAATAACTATATATAAATAAGTAAAAATAAATATAACAGTCTCTAGCTTCATAAAAAAATGTAACCTACATTAGAGTTTTCCAGGGACACAGAAACAATAGAATATGTATACACAGACTGTCCCTAACTTAACAAATATTCAACTCGTGATTCTATTTTTTTGTTGTAATTTCCTATGATGGTGCAAACGCTCTTTCAGCAGTATTCAATAAACCGCACGAAATATCCAACACTTTATTATAAAACTGACTTTGTGTTCAATGATTTTTGTTCAACTGGGCTACAGTAATGTTCTACATGTTTTAAGGTGGGCTAGGCTAGGCTATATCGCTCAGCAGGTTAGGCACACTGAATGCACGGGGGGGGGGGCGGGGGACAGGGATCGAACTTGGGACCATGTGCTCGCGAGGCAGGCACCAGAACCACTGGGCTAGATCCCCGGCCCTGAGAGAGATATTTTTTATGAGAATCGGTCTGCACATTTACGGAGGCTGACAAGTGCGGAGACCCGCGATTCAGTGGGCAGTGGCTGAGCCGGAAATGTACAAAAGCTGCTGCTCTAGTTCTGGCTGGAAGAGCCATGGCCGCCATTTGAGTTCGGAGGCAGGAAAATTCAAAGACCATGAGATACCTGACTGAGAAGGCCCATCCATATTACGAAGGGGAATCTGCTCTGTCCAAATTCACCAACTTAAATATTAATTTCATACACACACACACACACACACACAGAACAGTCTCATATAAATGCCCAGAACAATGCTTAAGTATCTGGGCACTCTGCAGTGCGGTCCAGTTGACACAAACAATTCACCATCATGTGGCCTCTGCTATTTTCCTTGACAGATATTGTCTTTGTTCCTTTGACAAAGGTGGTTGTTGGTAACACAAGAACACAAAGGCAGATTTTCCTCCCATAAGTAGGAGGGCAAGGTCCTTGGTAAAGGCCACAGGAGGAAAGATGCTTTTCCAACCAGAAGAAGTGGCCCCATAGGTAGCACTCTGCCCCAAGGGCCATGGACCAGCAGGTAGAGCCCAGTGTCGTCTGTGGGTAGGACTTCTAAGGTTTTAAAACAATCTGAGGCCAAACATACAGCATGTGGTATCCCCCACCCCCACCCCCCAGGCCACCTGTTTTAACCTCTGTCCTAGACAGTGAATTCCAGGGAAACAGGGAGTGACACTGCAAGGCTTGTTAATATCTGCATTCCCAGATCTTGCCACAGGGCCTGGCATTCAATAAGTACTGACTCATAGGCTCCTGAATCGGAACCCAGCAAGCATACAATCGTAGCACTTGACCTCCATAAGGCCCCTCCGTTAGAAGAGCACAAACAACTTGGCAGATTTAGCCTGTGCCATGGGAGGTGCCAGACTCAGGGGAGCACAGCATTCTCCCCAAACCCGGTGCCCCTCTCACAATGACACACTGACATTAGAAGGGAAGTTTCTTCTGCATTTGGAGTTCTGCAGCCTCCCCAATGCCAGCCTCCCCTGGTAGCCTGGAGACGCCTGGCAGGTTGTCCCCTCCTGGACCCTTCAGACCAGCCCACATCCACGTGAGCAGGGAGCACACGTCCCCAGCTGTTTGCACAATAAGACAAGTGCCATCTAATCATCCTGCTATGTGAGGACCAAAATGAACCTCCACAGGCAAATCCACAGAGAAACAGAGAGGGTGGCTCAGTCGCAAGTGTCCATCCTGTGTCTCTCACCGGGGAAGATCCCCTCCCCACAGGTAACAGCTTCCTTGTTTTACTACTGCCACTCATCTTCCCCCAAGGAGCTTAGCAAAGATCACCGTTCATTAAAAAGACCCTAGGTGCACCTGCCACTGTGATAAATACAAATTGGTAATATTGACAGAATTTTAAAATGCTTTCTCCACTGGGCTCCACGCAGTTCTTTATTTTTTTAAACACAGAACCATTTCTTGGTCAGCTATTTGGAGGACTGTCTTTTTGCCTCTATCCTAGCCTAAAGGGTGTTGGGTGCCCACCGTAGCAGCATAAGTGTTTGGAGCATGCACACGCATGGAGGGACAGCATTCAGCCTTGTGCAGTCTTCTGTGTCCTGCCATGGAGCCCAATGAGTGTAGGAGACACGGCCCCTGTGTCCTAGCCAGCTGTTCTGCTTCAAGTTTTTTTTTTTTTTTTTTTTTTTGTATACAGAACAGAAATACATCCGAATAAGCTCCAGACAAAAGTGGGATTCAGATATGCTTTACAAGTGTGAAAAGCATCAGAGTCATACGTTTGTTTGTTTATCTGTGACACGGGATTGAACCTGAGCCTCTGCGCTAGGCTACATCCACGCCTTTTCTCGAGATAGTCACGTAGGTGCTAAGTTGCACAGGCGGGCCTTGAAGCCCTGGTCTTCCTTCCTCATCCTCCTGGAGGGCTAGGATTGCAGGTCTGCACCTCACACTCTTCCCATACATGTTCATTTCATCCACACAGCTGCCAGAAGCTCAGAGAACGGGCTTTGATGGCATCAGCCTTCGGGGCTGGCAGGCCGCAGTACCAGGTGGCCCGAGGCAGCCCAGGCTAGCTAGGGCTCGCACTCATCTGCGGCTCACACATCTGCCCTTCCTTTTCCCCTGTTCTGGCCTCACCTGACCAGACAGAGCCCACCCATGGCATCAGAGGACTCTGACTCCATCTGTGAGATCAAAATGTTGGTCTCCTCCAGAGCCACCCAGAACCACGTCTTACCAACCCTCTGGGCCCCCAGTGTGAGGTGGAGTGCGCACACAAAATGAAACCTCGGACTAATTTAAAGATGAAGGACAGGAGCTTGGGCTCCTTGCTTTGCTGCCAGACAGATGGGAATAGGAAGTGGTCAACCCTAGCAGCCACAGTCCCCAGTGCACGGGCACCCACCTCTTTGTCACCTCCGCTCCAGGGCTCCCTGAACTCTCAGGTCAGAAGGCCTCTCCCTAGAGGGTCTGTCCTGGTCCCCTGATCACACGGGGCTCAGCTGCATAAGGTGCCCTCCTTTATCCTCTCAGGACTGAGTTTTAAGCTCTTCTGTTGCACTTCTCACCCTGACTTACACCAGGGTGTTTAAGCATCTCTCCCCCGAGAAAGGTCTCTGTGCCTTGAGCACAGGAAGGATCTCAGATGCCCCAAGACAAGAGGCAAGGGACCCCCCACCCTGTGGCACTGGTCCTTCTGGCCTCAAGAGGGATCCTTCAGCCTGCATGGTGTCTGGTCACAATGTTTCAGAAGGGAGGGGATCCCCTTTCTCTCTATTCCTACTGTCTGACTCTACTGGTTTGGATATGGCTACGGTAACCAGCAGTCATAGAAGACGGATTATGACCTAGCTCACCATGAGTCACTGATACTAGAAGGCTGAAGACCCCTGCATATCTCCTGTCTGTGCTCCAGGAGTTGGCAGTGAGTTTTCTCCCCAGTATCTCCCATTCTTCCCCTGTGGAAGCTTCCGGTGTTGACGGAGACTCTCACGTTGGCTCTTCAACCCCATGGCATCCTTGTTCCCCAGTAGCGACCCCTCTGACGCAGAGGACTGCAATTGTGAAAACAAATCCACACTGAAGCTCCCTGGGGACTTTCTCCCCTGTGAAGAGCTCTCATCCTGTGAGGACATCATCCTCCCTGAAGACACGACTCCCACTGTGTGCTCTTCAGGCGACCTCCTCTGTCCTGTCCAAGGCAGGTGGGGGCCTGAAGGGAAAAAGAGACGGCCCAGCCTACAACAGCCACTTCTGGACGACCCACAGCAGATCCACAAACGAGGTTATCTCTGCGGCCTGGGCTGACGACAATGGCTTTGAAGAATCAACTGCTCATGAAAATCAATGTAGAGGCGAGGAGTGCCCCAAAAACAAAACAAAACATCCCAAAGGAAAACGGGATGGTCTCGTGAAACTGCTGAATACATTTCAGAGTTCTGATTTGAATGATGAAGAAATCCAAAAGGATGACAGTAAAAATCACCAAAAAGTTCAGAGAAAGAAGAAAGATGAGGACTGCGATTTCCTTGAACTTACTACGGTCAAAGACCCTGCCCAGCTCAGTCATCAGGAACACGAGGGGTGTCTAGACTCACCCATGTGCAAACCATCAGGAAACACAGATGTCGGCCCATTCCCAGAGCTGCCTGCGACACCGAAGGGACAGGAACGTGCTGAGAGGGCAGGTGAGGTGAGCAGCAGCCACAAGTCAGGCACCACAGAGCCCTCCACCTCCTCAGCACACCTGGAGGATGACGCCCCCAGACCACTGAGCACCGCCAGTCAGCTCATGCAGCGGGCCTTCCGCTGGCTGCACCAGAGTCCTTTCCATGGGACGCAGGAGATGGGACCCTGAGCAGGCCACCAAGAGCTGCCCTCAGCAGGCTCCACACAGAAGTCGATGTCGTAGAGGCAAAAGGGTCCAGCCTGACGGATTCCCTGAGCAGTTAGGACCCCACATCCCTACATTTTCATGCTACATGCTACCCCATCATGAAAAATATGAAGAAGATAATTCTTAATAAAGCATATGTTCTTGTTTTTAAAAAAAGTGGGACTCAGAAAAAACATCTCATCTCATGAGCAACAGAAAATATGGACTCTCTTCTCTTCCCCTTTTACCTTTTCTCTGCCCCTTCTGCTTTCTCTTCTTGCCCTGGCCCCCAAATGTCTGCTCCAGCTCCAAGATACACACCAGCTTTTAGCTCTCATCACTACTACGGACTCAAACCTCTGTAGCTCTTGCTTCAAAAGGAACCTGGTTGATCCACACCAGTCCCTTGGGTTTCCTGTTTCATCCACTGGGCTGGGGCTGGGGGAAGGATCAGGGATAGGGTGGGCAGGCTGGCTCTTCTAGTGCTGGAGGGAGAGGAAGGATCCTATCTACTATGCAGGTGTTTGACAGTCAGTGCAAGCCCAGCTCACCATTTCACTATGTGGAGGACCTCTCCCCAGAAAATAGAGGAAACGAAATATCTGGACGGAAAGGAATTAATCACATCCTCAGCCCTGTAAGGACTGGTCCAACACCCAGCCTGCAGGACAGTCAGGTTCCATCCTCAGAGTGTGTGATGCTGACACCTCTGGAAGGCTGCCTTCAAGCCACACATGGTACAAAATGTGGAATGAATGACATCCAATCCCTCTGACTCCAGCTTCTCCATCTTTAAAATGAGAGCTGGTTGAGGGCCACTTTTAATTCCTAAACAGTAAAGCTAGAAAAATGTTAATATTGCAAGGCTTTTTTTTTTTTGCAATGTCTACTTTCTTCAGTTCAAAGAACTACACTTTGTTCTGCAGTTAGATCCTCCCTCCTTTCTTTGTATTACATTGTCTTTCTTTTGTGTTATAGAGGTCATACTTTGTTTCAATACTCCTGCTGTCTTTCCTAGATGAAATTAGACCCTGGCAACCCCCTGTCCTCCAACCCCACTTACTGACTTACCTTCACTGCCCAATGAAATCCCAGAGCACGAGGACTGGTGGATGAGATGAGCTCTGTAACACTTTGCAGCTCTGACAGGACCGGATTCTAAAGGATGAAAAGAATGTTCAGACTTGGGAACCAGGTTCAAGGTTGGACTCCAGCGCTCAGAACTATGCAACGCAGTGCAAGTCAGTTTCCTTTGCTCCTCTTGAACAATGGGAATAATGATTGTGCCTGCCTGATGAGGTTGTTCAAAAATTAAGCGTGTTCAAGGGCCTCACATGCTTTGGATAGCACCTTGCTATAAAATGCTGTGAAACAATAGTGATAATGAGTAAGGCTTGCAAGAGTGAGGAGCAGAGAAAATAATGGGAAGAGCAAGGAAGAAAAGAAGTTTGGCAGTGGGTGTGGCTCCCTCCAGATGTCATCACAGGTTAGGAGTGAACAGCGGGGAGACAGCCAGGCCTCCGCCCAAAATGACAGGTAAGGCCGGTGTGACGGGGCACGCCTGTAATCCAGCACTGTGGGAGGCTAAGGAAAGTGGATCACAAGCTCAAACCCAGCCTGCCTGTGCAATTTAGTGACCAAGAGACTCAGTGTCAA
>NW_022900935.1:546254-573925 GCF_012274545.1 Fukomys damarensis
GAGGACGAAGGAAGGACGGGAGGGAGGGGAGGGGGAGGGGCAGGGATGATGAACTGGGCGGTGCCCAAGGCTTCTGAGACATTAAGTTGCTCCCCAAGGAAAAGAAGGTTGTGGCTCTCCATGTCAGGGCCCCACCTTCCTCTTCTCTGCGTCCCCTGCATCCCAGAAGGCCACATCCACTACCTTCCAGCACACCGCGGCCTTCCCTCGGAAAAACTCAAACCAGGTTCCCTCACAATGTGGCCAGACTATGGATTGGCTGCCCTCAAGTCAGGTGTTCTTCACTGGACCAATCAGCTGAGGCGGGGGCGTGGCTACATCCTGTGCCTCTCAAAATGGTCAGTAGACCTAGGAAAGCTCCAGGAAAGGACGCCTTTGGGGGTTTCCCAGTGACTTCTACCTAGTTGTACAGCTGATGAGAGTTGGCATGACAGAAGAGGTATTTAAGGAGGGCTGGGAAGGACACAAGAGGCCCAGACCAAATAGGGAAATGAAGGAAATAAGATTGGAACGATTGTTCAGAATGCTGGTTTGATTGGCTGCTCTGAGGTCAGGTGCTAACGCTTGGGCCAATCAGGTTGAAGGCAGAGGTCAAATGACCAGAAACCACCCAGCAATTGCACATGGGCAAGTTCTCCTTCCCCACAGTTGGAGTCAATACCAGAAGAAGGCAGCCCAGTTTCCCCATGTTGAAATTTTAAAAAGCCTCGAAATTCCTCCTTGTTGAAAAGAAGTGGCCCCCAAAGGAAAAGCCTGTGAGAGTCCCAGGAGTCAGGGACACTGATTTGCCTCCCTCTGGGAGGAACCCATCGAAGGCACAGAATTACTTACCAGCTGAGTGGTAGCATCTTAATCGTTTATTAGGTGAGCATCCATTCCTTTAGGGATATTAGGACCACCATTATGTTTGCTTGGCAAATAGATTGAAATCTTCCAGCTAATTTAGAGCTATCCGTGCTGCTAACTTCTAATTTGGAAAAGGGTGAATTAGCTGTGAGCAATTGCCTGAAAGTCAAAGCATCTGAGACCAAATCTCAACAATAAGGGAAGTGGCGGGAAAACCATCTGAAATGTTTGGAGTGCAGGGAAACGTGTGCAGGCTTTGATTTTATGGGTAATTGATACTAGTTCCAAAACCATAGACATTTTGCAGCTTGGCTTACCTGGATAAATTTGACTGCAACAGACCTCAGCAAACTACAGGATTGGCTCTGAAATCCCTATAGTCTCTTTGAGGTAGGAGTAATCCCTAAGACCTCTCTTGATGACATTCTCATTGCTACCCTAAGATAATGTCAGATCATCCGATTCCCTGGCTGATTTCTCTTCCATCAGGATCTCAGTCTCCGAGACTGCTGCAGATGCTCCATCGAATGCCTCTCTCCCCAGTTTTGTAGATTTTGGGATTACACGTGACTAGATTTGACCTGGTTCCCCAGATGTTTAGGGAGCACCTCCTAATTGCAAGGAATATGCCATGTTTATTTCCCAATCGCTTGCAGTAAATGTTTATTAATGAATGCGACTTCTTTCTTCCCACATGTCCAGATGGCAGTGCCTTGCAGACATTGCTGCTGGAGGTGGGAGATGGCTGCTTCAGCGATCAGCAAGCCAAATGCACACTTGCATGGCCCTCAGGAGTGCGTTTAGTGAAGACAACTCATCTCTGAAGGGATTCGTGGTGGGTCATTTCAGAGGCCTCACGAGTGGCACTGTGACATGTTTGTTAAGCAGCTGGCTCAGGCAGACCGGGGTGAGCTGTCGCATCAGGACAGGAGCATCTGCATGGCTACCAGGAGAGCCCAGTGGTGGCTGCTCCTGTGCAAATGTGGCCTTCGCCATAGGGGAGTGTTGCTGCTCCGGGAATGGGAGCCTTAGCCATTAAGTTCTCCTAATCCGCAGGAGGACTTTCCTGCCATTAGCATTGACCTGTCCTTCTATCCAGTGACTCCAGTCATATGAGGTTCAAAGGGCAAAACCCCTCACCCCTGCATGGGGTCCTCCTCTGGACACCACAGGAGATATCTGGGAATTTGTCACAACTCCAGGTGCCTTGGTCTTGGTCCCAGGGATTCAGGTCCAGGGATTCCACGGTGGCCCCAAGTAAGACACAGTCGCGGTACTCCCAAGGGACCGCAGTCAGGTGTTCCTCTAGACCATTCTTTGAGAACAGTGGTTTCCGAGATGCTCCTGTCACAGCCTCTCCTCTGCATTCCCAGCTCGAACAGACAGCATTGGCACTATGCTGCCCCCCAAGCCTACCATGGTGACTGCTTTCTTCCCGGAGTCATCTGTCCAAATGGCGCCACCACCCTCACCCCCCGCTGTTTGCCGGAGCTGAGCGGTCACCCTCAGTCACTCACTTCCCTTAACTTGTCACTTACTTAACTTCTCAGCCTACATCTGCTCCATCTTCCGAAGAGCATCTCATCC
Source organism: Fukomys damarensis (assembly GCF_012274545.1). Lineage (NCBI taxonomy): Eukaryota > Metazoa > Chordata > Mammalia > Rodentia > Bathyergidae > Fukomys > Fukomys damarensis. Next base: position 548,688 of record NW_022900935.1, read on the forward strand.
ACCCCTTCTTCTCCATCCTCCTGACCCTGCTGGGTTCCCCTACATCGCTTCTCAATTTGCGTCCCGCAAGAGCAGCCAGTTGGTTCCCTTGTCTCTGGTCTTGTTCGCATATTTGTGCATTAGGCTTTGGTGCTCTGTTGCTCTCAGAATATGGTTCAAACTCCCTGGTGTGGAATCAGACAGCCTTCAATAGCTGTGTCATGTCTCCCTCTTAGTCTCTCTCCTAGCATTCCCTAACCGGTTACCACAGCCTGAACTTACTACTTCGACCTGCAGCATTCCCTGTGCATAGAAAATGCCCTGTCCCATCCCACCTGCCTCCTAAACTCCTGCTGCAGTCGGGGGGTCAGGGCCAATTAGGAGCTGAGTCCTCACAGCCAAGTTCTGACTACAGTTAGGAGGGTCCCCTCTCAGAGTCTCACATTTCCAGGTTTTGTTAGCTGGGTTCCTATATTCTTCTGCTTTTTTTTTTTTTTTTTGCTTTTATAATACCTTTATTGGAGTATAATCTATGTACCATAAAATCCACCTTATTGAAGTGTGTGTTTAGTTATGGTTAGTGGATCTACAGAATTGTGAGTCATTGCCATCTAATTTCAGAATAATGCCGTCTTCCCCCAAAAGAAACCTTGTACCTATTTATCTCCCCAACTGCTATGCTCAGCCAACCACTAACCTACTTCCTGTGTTTGTAGTTTTACTCATTCTGGGCACTTTTGTAAGTAGAATTATAAAATAGATATTCTTCTGTGTCAAATTATTTCACTGAGAATGTCCTAGAGGTCTCTTCTTGTGTTAGGGCTTTGTTTCTTTCCCTTACCAAACATAGTCCATTGCACATAAGTGCACATCTTATTTACCAATTGGCAGTTGATATACATTTGAGTTCTTTGCTCCTTTTTACTATTTTTGCACAATGCTTTTGACAATATTCATATGCTGTGTCACCTCGGTTCATGAACTTAATTGTTCCACGATTCTGGGGGAGATGGTCGAGGTTATGATGGGGAGTTTATGAACAGAAGCAGAATTCTGCTCAGCACTTCTGTTTGCAAACTGAATTGTTCACGAACAGAAGCGTTCATGAACCAAGGTATCACCGTACAAGTTGGGGTGGGTGTAGGTTTGGCATTGCCCTATAGTTTGGACCTGCAGTACCCCGCAAAGGCTCCTGGGTTTGAGACTTAACCTCCAGCCGGTGTCGCTGTGGGCAAGTGGTGAGGCCTAGAGGAAGTTAGGTTATTGAGGGTGTGGTCGCGAAGGGCATATCCGGGTCCCAGCCCCGCCCCCCTCTTTTGCTTCCTGGCCATCATGAAGTGGGCCCTTTCTTCTGCCCTACGCTCCCCACCACAGAGATACTGCTGCACACACACGCAGAGGCAGTGGGGACAATGACCACGGCCTGAACCCTTGGAAGCCACAATGTAAGACAGACCTTATCGCCTTCTAAGTTGTTTATTTCAGCTGTTTTGTCACAGCGGCAGAAAGCCGAGTAGCACAGTCATATAAGCAATTGCAGTGTCTTCTCTTTTATAAACTTTCAATATAAACTTCTTCAACTCTAATTTCTTTTGTGCGTACTTGTTTTCTCTGACCTGGTTTTAAATGGGTGACCCCCCCAGCCCACCCCCAACCCCAGTCCCACTGACTCCATGGCCTCTACATGACAAAAAAAATCCTTCACTCAGATTGTTCTTGTGGATATGTTTTTTAAAAATAAGAGTAAATGTAATCTTGCAAAACCATACACAGAAACTCAAAACTAAAAACTGTAAGTACAATCACTTTTTCAAAATGCTTCTCGCTTAAAAAAAAAAAATACTATTGAGGAATAGAATTAAGGTAGAGTTAGAGGCTTAGTAAAACACAGCCTTCATGCAATAATCACGCCAAAGAGAAATAAGCTAGTGATTATTCCCCATAATTGTTCTCCCTTTTTATGTATTGAATCTCTGTCCTTGGCTCACTGAAAATTGCTGAGTGCCCTTAAACTTCTGTTTTGGTTCTTTGCTCTTTGGTGGTGCAGAACGGGCTCTTTGAGAGGTGGATCTCTCCTGGGGAAGCTCGAGTGTCCCAGGTGGGAGCGGTGGCTGAGGACCCCTGATCCCTGTGAACTTTGCAAGCGTCCGGAGGCCGAGCAGGCTGGGGCGGGGGTGGGACTCCCCCAGTAGACCTCGCCCTACTCTGCCTGCACCTGTGCTGTCTGCCGGAGAGGGCACTGGCGATTGCCTCCCTCCACCAGGGGCCCACAGAGTTGCCCTTAATTCCGTGATCCACTCCTCCAAGTGGGCCGTAGCTTCAGCGAGGGCGGGAAGGAGAGCAGAGCGAATGAACTGACAGTGTCACCAGGCCGCCTGGAGGGGAACCATCTGCTCGGGTACCAAGGGGAGCTGGCGCCGTCCGAGGCTGCCCCTGACTCCTCGGGAAGTTGCCTCTCACACCCTTCCCACTGCTCCCCTCCAGCTCAGTCCAGAGCCAGGCCCAGGCCTTAGCTTCACTTCATGGGTGTGTGGGAAACATCAGAGTAGCTCAGCAGGTACTGTTTTGCATTAAACATGGCTTTTAGATTTGTTCGGTGGCAGCCGGTGGAACCTTTGGGGGCATCACATTTCCTGCTGTATATTGGTGATGCAGAGACCCGGTGGGTTGGGCATGGCCTGGGCGAAGGTCGTGCATTCATGTGCCCACAGTCAGTCAAGGGGCCTCAGGAGGCGCCGGCATGGGTTCAGAACCCAGGGGAGGAGGAGAAAGGGCCAGACAATTCCCCACTGCCGGAGCCTTGCTGGGTGAAAATTAAGGGTTTTGTTTTTAATCCAGTCTCCAGGAGGAGAACTTCCACAGTCCTCCCGTCCCCAGAGCCCTGATCTGTGTGACTCCCGGCCAGCGCTCAGGCCTGGGAAGCAGATACACAAAGATTTCCGATGTCCCTGGGATCTGTCCTCTTGTGCCCTGGGAGCTGTTGCTCTGCCAGTGACACTGTTCCTCTGTCTGTACGAACAGTGCCAGGGCCAGCACCAAGACCAAGCAGAACAGCTAGGAATCTAAGAAGTGTGTGTGTGTGTGTGTGTGTGTGTGTGTGTGTTGGCTAGGGATGTAGCTCAGCAGTGCCACATCTGCCTGGTTCCATCCTCGGTGCCAAAAAAAAGAATTGTGTGTACATCATTGAGGCTCCCTTGGTCCCACTGAGCGTCCCTGCTCCCAGAGGAGAAACAGGAGAAGAGAAGGCCTGCAGGTGGCAAGAGGCTCCCTGCTAATGCCTCCCTCCCTCCCTCTCTCCCTTTTCTCTTTTTTGCAGTACTGAGTATTGAACCCAGGGCCTTTGCACCGAACTACGTCCCCAGCCCTTTTGCATTTGTTGTTTTGAGGAAAGGTCTCCCTAAGTCACTAACTTGCCCAGGCTAGGCTCCATCTTGCACTCCTCCTGCCTCAGCCTCCCAGAGTGCTGGGGTTGCGGGCCTGCACCACTATGCCCTACTCATTGTCTCACTGTGTAAGCTCAGACCCCTGCTGGATTCGCCTTTGTGTGAGCACTGAGTGCTGACTACATCAAGCCTTCTTGAGAGTGTGCTTGAGGGAAGACAACAAAGAAAAAGGGAAAGTGTCCCCTGCTGTCTGGGAGGCCAGTGTTCCCACCATGGCAGCCCCAGACGCCATGAAGCAACTAAACCAGAAAATGCAGCCGACTGCTGCGGTGCTCGTCAGCTCTGACGGACGGATGGGCGAGAGGGCTGAAGTCCTATTTCATGCATGAGGAGAAACCCGCTTCTGATTCATTAAGTGCCTCTCTCCGAGGGGTTAGGAAATCCATTTCTCCTAAACTACGCAGAGCCTCCCACCTGCTTCCTGGGAACCCCACGAGTACACAGGGAAGCGTAGCTGAGCTGTTCTGAATTGCTGTTGCAGGGTATGCTCGTCAAACAGAAATTAGCCAGCTCTGTGCAAAAGCAAGTGCGGTTTTAAGAATCTACCCGAGGCTCTTCTCCTAAGCCTGTTCTCTGCAAAACAAGCATCAGAGACACGTCGGTCCCAGCTCAATGAGGACGGGTCAGAGCGTGAAGACCGTTCATGTTCAGGTAGACTGTAAACCTGACGAACGGCAGCCTCGCATTCTGTGTGTTGAGGCCTTTTTGATTTAAGTTAACCAAGGTAATATATTTACACCTAAGACTGTGCTTCAGAAAGTGAAGGACAGGCAAACTGTGGGCACCTAGAAGTACTATGTGAAACAGGAAACATCTCCGTTCAGAGAAAATACCTTAATAAAGATGACTGTTATCAATGCCACAGGTGGCTAGGTGCTTACGTTCTGTTTATCTCAGTCCAGCTATTTCTATTGGTCTACTCAATTTTCTTCTGAAAATATATGCTCTTGTTCTAAGCAGCAGTGGTTTCAGGATGTAAAGTTTCCAGTGAATAATTTCAGTTGGACATCTCAACAGCTCTGAAGAGACTGGAAAATTGAGCCTGGCCTATTTGGAAAAAATAAAATGCCATCCAAAGAGTCTAGACTCCCTGCTAGTATGGCGACTTCAGCCCTGTGTCTTAGCTCTCCTGACCTCAGATTCCTTCCTGTAGCACACACACACACTGGATTTCATGACCTCTCCCAGAACTTCATCAACAGCCATGAAAGCAAGCTCTCACTCTCTCTCCTGTAAATCCAGACAACTTGTCTCTGTCTACACGAAGATTCACCTTCACTCATTCTACCATGGTGTGTCAAGCACCTACTGTTGGCCCAGCCCAGTGCTAAGACTCAGAGAACATGGAGGTGACAGAGGCCTGTCCCTGTCCGGGTACTTTCTGCAGAGAGGAAGAAACACTTGCAGGTTCCCAGAGGAAGTGCACAGTGGACGCACTTCGGAAAGGCTCAAGTGTACCGCAGAGGCGCTCTCTTTAGCTGAGACTTCAGAAAGGACCTGGTCCCCTGTGCATTGCAGAGCAGGAAGGGAGCCCAGGTGAGGAGCAGGAGGCAGAGACAGGGGTGGGCAGGTGAGCCCGTAGCACACTGGAGGGTTCCGGTAGGCAGGAGCTGGGTCCAGAGGGACCTTTGTACCATGCCAGAATCCGAGCTCAATCCTAAAGATGTGAAGGGTCCATTGAAGAGGCTCAGCGGAAAGGAAGACCTGATTAAAACAAGAGCTCATGAGGGCCACTCTGGCAACAGGGTGGAATGTCACTTGGCTGGGGGAAAGGGACAAGAGTGGAAGAGGTAGCTGGGGAAGCAGTAAGGAGGCTGTCACAGGGATCCACATGGCAACTGACCAGTGTCCAAGTCAGGTCCATGGCTGGGGTCAATTGGAGGGACAGACTGAGCTAGAAGACAGACAGGCGGGCCGATCTGAACAAGCTAATTACAGCCCCATCAGGGCCCTTGTTGTCGTCTCCTATGTATGGATAATGCTTTTCAAGCTACAAAATAATGCTAGTAAATAGTTCTGTACTCTCTGTCTCTCCCTGGCCTTCAGGCTTATGGGGCAAGAAGGGTGATGCCCACTGCCCCTCCAGTGGACCATTATATCTCTAGGCCTTACTACGGTGCCTGGCACACAGGAGAAAACAAACTCATTCCCGTTGAACGTGCAATGGGTACACTCATTTCCCTTCCTGGTGGGAAGCTTGTCCGTCTTTGACAATTTGAATTCTGCTTAAAAATTGATTGTTCATTTATTCATTTGTTTATTCATGTTTACATGTCATTTTAGTTCAGGAAGAATTTGAATATACCTTACAAAACTGCATTACTGTGGGATTTAAAAACAATAATAAAGAAGTTTCAGTACAGGGAAAATCAGATCAAGTCCAAGTCTTGTCTGTGAGATATAACCCAGTATACCCTTGCTGGAGGAAGGCCAAAATTTTTGCTCTGAGCTGCCTGGAGGTAACTACAAAAATCACAGCATAAGAACAAAAAAAGCAGACGCATCAGGAGAAACACAAATACTGAAAGAAAATTTCCTCCCTGGATGGTAATTAAAGGGGCACTGTAATCAACCTCTTTGATATCAGTAATCTAAGAATATTCTTATTCTCTGAAACTTTTCAACACTCAAGAATTTGGAGAGCCAGGGATTTAGCTCAGTTGTTCTGCTGCCTGCCTCACAAGCACGAGGTCCTGAGTTCAATCCCTGGTACCCAAAAACGAAGAATTTGGATGCCTAGGCAAGGTGATCGAGTGTGCTGCTCAAGATCAACTGAACTCTTTGGCAAGTCCTAAGTGCAGTATCATGGGGCCAATGAGCTCTCTGGCAGACAATTCTGATTCTTGCCTGAGGCAGCAGCCAGGGTAGTTGTGGTGGGGAAAAGACCCCTTGGCCTGGAGTTAAGAGCAGAACATGAGTCCTTGCCCTTCACACAGGATCTGCATCCCCTGAACAAGTCACTCGACCTCTCTAAGCATAGTTTCTCTCTCTGTAAAATGAGGCATTAGTACAGGGCTCCGTATACCACGGCGAAGACTAAAGGAGGTCGCCCGTGGCAAGCACTTTGCAGTGTCTGAGAAAGTAAGCAAAAAAACTAATCAGATGTGAAGGAAGGAAGGAAGGAAGGGAGGGAGGGAAGGAGGGGGGAGGGAGAAAGGAGGAAAGGGAGGAGGACACATGAGAAGGTCCGTGGGTAAATGGATGGTTATAATAACGGGTGGATGAGCAGATGAAAGCTGAACATTGACCAGTTAAACGGACACTCGTAGCAAGTCATATTCTTTTTCTCAGAACAACCTTAACCTCACTTAGGGGTGTCTGTGTAATGAACTGATTCGGGCTCAGAAATATAAAGCCTTGGCTCTGGTGAAAGTTCTATAGCTTGCTGCCCTTGTGCTCTGGAGACTGGAAGTTCTTATTTTGGGTTCTGTCTAGAATAGGAGCCCTAAATAGGAACTTTATGCTAATCTGCACGTGTCGCATATGAACGGGTACACTATCGCCCCCAAAAAAAATAAATCCATGAGTAAATAATACATATTGAGAGCCAATTCTCCAGTGGGAAAACTGCTAGACAACTGGTCCCCTCCTCCCATACCACCTGGTTCCTGCCAATGTGCAGCCCAATTACGGGTGAACCGGGTATTCACAGTGAGTATAATTAATTAAATGCATTTTGACTAATTAATTTAAGAACTGGTAAATAGGGCCTCCCTTTGGTAGTTTGAAGATGCAGCTACCGGTGCCCCTGATTAAAAATAAAGCCGATCCAGATAGAAACTCCATATAATTGATGGGAACGCTTTTGCAGCATGTCTTTTAAGGTTTGTCAAAGTGCATCCCGCTGATATTGCTAACCCCCTTTAATCAGTAAGTATAAAATTCATCCATGGGCATAAAATCTATCTGACAACAGCATACATCAAATCCCAACCTGAACATTCAAAATAAACTGTATCGAGATTTTTGTCACCAGCATTGATTTCTGCTTTCCAAGCTGGTTTCCGGGGCAGCCACACAAAAGTTAGATACGAGCTATCCATGGGCTCATTGGATTGCAGTGATTCATTAAAACAATGGTGGCTTTCATAAATCTGAGCATAAAGATTGCTTCCACAGACACCCTTGGCTTGGAGATATGCCACTAACTGAAGAGAGTGGCAAAACTAATCTGGTTGGCACTCAGAGAAGGTGAGAAGTAGCTTTGGAGGGTGGCAGAGCCTGACTTCTGGTGGGGGGGCACCTGCTCTTTAGCAACGCGATCGGATCAGATTGTGGGGAGACAGGAGCCCCTCAGGAACCAGCACCTCCCAGCCAGCAGGCAGCATGTGGTCAGTCCAAAGCTGGTCAGCATCTTCACATACCAACCCGCTCGCTCGCTGCATGGTGTGGCCTAGGCTCCCACGGGGATTGGTACCATCGAGTTCGGCTCCCAAAGGTGACAATGGTCCAGCAAAAGGCTGGACAATTTGCAAAGCACGTTGGATAGCAATCCTCCGAGAGACGGGCCAGGCAGGGTGGACATTAGCATCACGCCCACTTCACAGATTTGCAAACTGAAATTTAGACACCAAAGAGGTTTGTCCGGAACCCCGGGGCTGGCAGCGCTGGGGCACACGGACTGTCGACCTTCTAAGCTCTTCCCTCAGTTCTACCTCGATGGCCTACTAGCTCTGTGTCCTTCAGTGGATTACTTAACCTTCCACAATCTCAGTTTTCTCAGCTGTGCTGTGAAGATAATACAAGTAACCATTTCCTACTTGCTGGGTGGTTTAATGAGCTCCTAATTTAGATCAGATGCATAATAAGCACTTAATACACATTTGCCGTGATCCACATAGAACATCCAGTTGTACCAAAAACAAAAACAAGCTGGAGAGTGACTAGGAGGGCCTCCAAGTTCCATCTCACGGGGTCGGAGGGAAACCTTGACCTCGCTGGGCAGTAGCCTCTTCCAGCTTTTTCCACACGCACCCTTCTGGCTGGCATATGTTAAAAGCAGCCCGGGATAGTTCAGATCTTTTCAGCTGTGACTCATTATTGTAAATAGCGGTACAATGAAGAGATGAGAAAAGAATCTAAATACACTGACAGAATAGTTTCAAGGAAAGCAAGACACAAGAATATAAAAAGCGAGCAGAAGAATTTACCTAAACCCTTGCGATATCAAAGGTCATTTATGTAGGAATCTACTGAAATACACCTTTTGCAATCCTGGGTGATTTATTCAATTGAGAAGGAAAGGCTTTAAGTAGATCAAGGCATAGGAGCAGAGCAGATTTATGTCAATGGCAACAGAAATGTGTGTTCCTTTAGGGTAAAAATTGGTCCATTCGTGTACAAGTTCAAATGTAAGTTGGAGTAGCCAGTTTGGTTATTTATTAGGATTTGATCTGGCACTTGGAAATATGTTGATTTTAATGTGCTTTATGAATTTATTCTTTTAAGTCAGCTTGTTGTTATGACCCTTATTCTATGGAGGAAAGAGGGTGGCTTTTGATCCGTTAATTTACTCGAATGTGACAATGGTCCCTCAGGATGAGCAGGGAGATGTTAGGAGAGTATAATATATAATCACTGAAGCCAAGGACCAAGACTCATTCTTTTTTCTCCCTTTTGAGTCCCAAGTGCTTGCCTAATAAAACTGTAAGTCAAAGGTCATAGCAGAACCTCTGAAGCTGCCTCCTGGAGACGTGGACATCTGTCTGTCCTAGAAGGCAGCCCAGGACAGAAGCCCTTGTGCTCGGCTGTGACCCTGGTGTCCTTGGGTTCAAATCCTGGCTGTGCCAGTTACTGCTCATGTGACCCTCAGGATTTATCTCTTGGAACCTTAGCTTATAGCTATGTTAATAATATCAGAGCTATTCTGGCAATTAAATTTCAAGAAGATAAAATGAGGGAAGAAATGTAAGGTACTTAATATAATATCTGACTCCTATTCATGCTCCAAAATTGTAGTTCTCACTGCCTCGTGAGTATACTTAGAAATGCTAGGATAAGCAGACTTGTTTGACCACTGCTGAATTATTTTTAAGCATGCCTTAATCATCTGCTTCCAAATTAACATGAACAAACTGAGTGGCTGGCGTATGCAGGGTGAGGAACAGAATCCAGACAATTCACGGTGCAGCCAGGCAGCGACCCAAGCACTTGTAGAAACCCATAGAAAGATGCTCTTGAATTTAGTGCAATGTGCTGGTATTAATCGGCGACGAGAAGCCTGGTGTTAGGCTGCATGCTGCCTTTGATATGGGGTCCATCCACTTTATTATTTTCTAGAGCATTGCATAGACCTTTTGCCGAGTGGGGGAGGGGGACTCTGCTCATTTAATTCCCAAGTAAGGGATAATTAGTAACAACTGTGATTCATAGCTACAGGAATCCGACATCATTTTCATGGCATATTACTTAGGACAGTCGCAAAATCACTGATCTTCCAGGATAACGAGGTTGTGTTGTGGTTAGCTTCGTTTTTATATCATTGGTGAGAGTCTTTTTTTTGGCACCGGGAATAGAACTCCACCGGTCCTTGGGCTTGTGAGGCAGGCGGCGGCACCCAGAGTGTTTCTGAAATATAGTACTAGTGTGGCCACGTACAGTGACAAGGTGCGTGACCAGTATTAGTGGGTGGGGGCGAGAGACTGATGTGCCTAGGACAAGCCGTGGTTGGAGAGGGTGGAGAGGGGAGGGATTAACATTGGATGCACACCTACTATGCTCCAGGTGTGAAACTGGGTGCTTGGTTCTGTCGGCTGTGCAGCTCTCCCAAACATCCTACGAAGCCCCATGTCACTGTCCCCTGGAACCTCTGCACTCCAGGCTTTTAGTCCTCCCTCAGTTCCCGTTGGCTTCAGGGAACCCATGCCTGACTCCCGCCCCCCCGACTTTTCTCAATCTCTTGTTTCTTCTGAGCCTCTGACCTCTAAATGTTGGTGGACACCGAGGCCTCGAGCCTCTCTGTGAAGTTGCATTGGTTCAGAGACTCTGCCCAGTCTCGTGCCCCTGAAGATCACTGAGACGCTGAGATGTTCCAGTCCCCATCTGCAGGGGGCACCCGTCCCCTGACCCTGTGCTATTTCCACTTGGTGTCTACCGTGTGTCTGTAAACACCACTCCCAACCCTGCTCCTCCCACTGCCCCCTCCGCATTCTAGAAATGAGCTTTTCCTCCTTCTGATCTCTTAGCCCCAAAGCCTTCTGGTTTCCCGGGCTCCTCTTCCTCTCGCACTGAGCCCCACCTGTCCTCCACCCCTGGGGCAGCGCCTCTGATGTCCACTCAGAACCCACACACCTCTCTCCACGCTCCACCCTCAACCCCACCTATGACTTCAGGCCTCTGCTGAAGCTGGCCTGAGGCAGCCACGGTGGCGTCAGTGGTATTGTCTCACTTCCACCCCTGAAAACCTTTCTCCCCGCAGCAACCTGGTCCAACGAATTTCTCTCTAGCCTAATCTCTTGCTCACTCCTTCCCTCTTTACCACCAGCCACATTGGCAACCCTTCCATTTCTCAGACAGCCAAGGACTATCATGCCACAGGGCCTTTGCACTGGCTGTTCTCTATTAACTGAAACATTGTATCTCTAAAATCTATCTGGCTTGTTCCCTGGTGTGCTTCAGGTCTCTGCTCACACATCACCTAAATGGAGAAGTCAGGTGCCCTGACCCACCCTATGTAAAATAGAAGTCTGATTTCAATAGATGCCTCTTTTCTTTTTTTTTTTTACATTGTTTCCTGTTCTCCTTCCTTCCCCTATCACTGGATTATAGTGTGTAAATTCCACGGGGACAGGCACTGTTTGTTTTTTCACTGCTGTATCTGCAGCCCCTAGAACAACACTTGGCAAACACGAAGCATTCAGTGGACACACAAATGATCCCCGACTTTAAAGGTTCAACTCAAGTTTTCTACTGTATCATGGTGCAGACCCTCACCCCACAACCACTGTGTTCTTCATTTTCAGAATAAATTACATGGGGCATTCGACACTTTAAAACGGTCTTGGCGCCCAGGGTCTTTGTCCAGCCTGGGCTCTTGGGTATGTCCTGCCCCGCTCCAGGGAGGGGAGGCTGAGCTCTGGTGCACGTTGGACGAGGTGTTTTCAGGCATTGTTGACTTCCGCTATTTGAAGCTCAGAGTGGTTGTGTTGAGACACGACCCCATCAAAAACTGAGCCGCACCTCTCCGTTAACATGTGCTGCGCCTCCCCTGTTCTGCAAACAAGAAAACCAAAGCCCAGAAGGCTGGTGACTTGCCTAGAGGCCTGTGGAAGTCTGATGGTTTCTAGATGGTGACAGGACCCCTCCCAGGTCTCCCTGGCTCCTGCCCTGTGCTGAGTCCTCTGCCCTGCTGTGCTGGGGACTTCCATCTTACCCCTTGGGCTTGGTGGTGTGCAGACAATCAGACAGGGCCAGGCACCTCCTGGTGTCAGCCTCCACCTCCCCACCTCTACAAGAGGCATGGACCAAACTGACCTGGACAGACTGCTCGGCTCAGACACCTTCTCAAAGGACCCCAGAGGGCACTGGGCGTTGGCGCCCCTGTCCCAAAGCAGGTATCTGAAGCACAGGGCCAGAGGCTTGGTCTCAGGGCCCTAAGGATCCGGCCTGGAGAAATGGATCCTTCACGTGAGGCCCGTGGCACCCCGAGAAGGCGGCCCCAGCCCCCCCTGCAGTTCTGCTCTGCGTGCCAGCGACCCCAGTCACCGGAAGGAGATGGGCATCCCCCACCCAAGACTCTGGGAAAACAATTTAACATGCTTGCGCTCTGAATTGCCCCCGTGTTTTTAAGCTAAGAATTGCATGTATCTATGACTTATTTGTTTGTGGTACCAGGAATAGGACACAGTGCCCTTTGCATGGTAGGTAAGTAACATCCCCAGCCTAACTCTGAGGATTTTATTGATGGACGGGAAAAGATACAGTTTTCATTTAAAGGCTATATATCAGGTTAAGTTGCCGGACTCAATGGATGACGTATCTTCATGCACAACTATGCTCCTAAAGAGGAACAGAGCCTCTGCCCCCATGTGATGTTTCCTGTCTTAGCTGCTTCACTGAGAGAACACTTAGCTCAGAGCCAGTGTCTCCTCCATCCCTGTGTCCCCAGAACATGGTTCTCTCTCTCTCTCTCTCTCTCTCTCTCTCTCTCTCTCTCTCTCTGCCTATCAGAGAGCAGAGGAGCAAACATTTCCAACATTTACTTCCTGTTTTAATAACCCTTGTACCATCGCCACCTCACGGCATCTTCCCAGCAGCCCCGCGAGACAGGAGGCACGCGTCCCTGTTGCCATTTCACAGAGGAGAAGCCAGGCACTTGAAGCCAAGCCCCTTGCCCAGGTCACAGACCCTGGAGATAGTGAGACCTTTGGTCTCAATGACCTGGGTCTGGAGGCTGTGGGCTTCTGGGCCTCCAAATGCAGCCTCAGGGGACACTGGTGGGCAATGCACAAACACACACATCACATGAGTGGCAGTGACTCTAACTCTAGCTCTGGCGCCCCTCCCTGTGCTCCAGCCTCTGGGACACCTTGGATCCAGGTCCCTACAAGTAACAGAACCCTGAGGAATGGTGTAAGGGAGTAAGGAAGTCGGGATCTGCCAGGTGAGGTGGAGGGGGAGCGGGCAGGCAGTAATCTCTGCCCCACATCTAGAGGGAGCTCTAGGGGCAAATGGAGGCAGAAAGGCCAGGCCTTTGTATCCAAATCACAGGTGGGTCTGGTCCAAGGGCCTGCTGCAGGATGAGGGGTACAGCTGGGCGCTTTTAGTGGCTGACATTCCTAGCTTTGGCGGGCACGCCTGCCAACACCTTGGTCTTGGATTTCCATCCTCCAGCAGGAATCCGAGATGAATTCCTGCTTTCCAAGTCTCCTAGCCTGTGGAATTTGGCTATGGCAGCCCTACCATACTAATCTATTCTTGCCTGCTATTCAAAAGAGTTGGGTTCCAGTGTCTTACTTACTCTTCTCATTGCTGAGACAAAATACCCGATACCCAAAGTTCAAAGAGGAAAAGTTTATTTAGCTCACAATTTGTAGAGGTTTCAGTCCATAATCAGCTGGCTCCAAGGCAGGGGGGCACATGGAAGAGGAGCAACAGCTCCTGGAGGTGGACGACAGCCAGAGTAACAAGGGACCTTAAAAAGGCCTCCCTGCCCCTTTCGTCCTAGTTGGACTACTTATGATGAGAATTCACACCCTTAATCCTAGTGCCCGCAGTCTTGCACTGCACCGGGAATCCATCACCCAGCTCTGAAAAAGCGGAGGCCTAGCGGGGAGATCTAGATGCAGCCATCACATCCAGGAGCATCCTGTCCAGACCCTGAAACCTGGGGAAGCTTGAGTCCCTGTATGAGTGATATTTGCACATAATCCACACAGTCCTCCTATGTAGTTTACACCGTCCCTGGATTATACCCAGTGCAATGTAAACACTATGCAAATCATTGTACTATTTTGTTTAGGGATTTCAAATTTTGGTTTTGGAAACCTGAATTTTTAAAAACATATTTCCAGTTGAATTTTTTAAAACATATTTTCAGATGCAGAGCCCACCAGAGAGCCACCGGGAGAAGTGGGAGACCTGTTTCAATCCTGGTCACTATTTCCATAACGTGATAATTGGTTTTTGCTGAGCTACATGCAGCCTCCAAATCTCAGTGACCTACAACATCACTCAGTTTTCTCTCTCATGAGTCTGCATGGCGAAGGTGTGGTTTGGCTCCGGACAGCGGTGCTGGCTCGGTTTTACGGCCCCTGTCTTTTACAAGATCAGAGAACGGGGCCAGGCCATGGACTGTGAATACATCTAAGGCCTGGTTTGCACCAGGCCCACTCACACCCTGGTGGCCAAAGCAAGTCCCACAGTCAAGGTTAACAAGAGCAGGACCGGGAAACTCAGCAAACTCGAGAGAGGAGCCGCGAAGTCACAGACAAAGGACAGAGGGTGACACTAGTAGCAGGGGGCGAGGGCACCAGGAGCAATATCCAGGCAGCCACAGAGCGGCAAGGAGAAACGCTAAATGATTCCTAAGGCAGCAGAACGTCCAGCCCACCACAGCGAAGGCAGCTACGTGTCCTGGCACTGCGTCCTGAGGAAAGGCACCCCTGCCAATCCATCACCCCAGCTTCAGCAGGACCCCGACACCTTGGCCAAGCCGCATGCGCCATCTTGGGGCATCGGCTCCCAGTGCAGAGAAACACGATCCCTCCTGGGAGATCAGAATCAATTCTAAAAAGACACAGCTGTTCTGCAGCGCAGGCTCGGAAGGGAGAGGAAGAGGTGCTGTGGGAAGTGTCTGGTTTCTTTCTGCTTTGAGTTGTTGAAGTGACCAAAGAAACGTCTTTAAGCTCCGATTATTAATTTTGGAAGAGCCAGTTGCCAAGTTTGTGATCATTTTCGTGGAGAAGGAACACAAGATTGAAGAAAAGCTTCATGGCCGAGGTTTTCACCTCATGGCGAGTTCGGAAGCACTCACAGCAGAGGCATCAGAGGTAACGCTCGTTTGTTTTCTTGATGTCCCCCTTGGACGGATAAATCAAATGCCACAGTTTAATGCATTCAATAAATGTTTGCTGACCATCCCCCATGGTCGCATGCTCACCTGTGAAAACACAAACAAATCACCCTCCATCTGGGTCACGGGGGGGCAAGTCGCTTCCTACCCCAGGTCTCGGCTCCATTGTCGGTACAGCGAGTGTGTTTGGTGAAGCACGGACTCTCGGGTCCCTTCCCAGGCCAGCATTCTGAAGTCCACAAACTGGCTGATGTCCCCTTCCCACCTGGCCATCCCTGAGACTAGAGGTGTGTGTACAGAGAGGAGCGAACCACGGGCCTGAACGGGACGTTGCAGGTTCCTCCGGGTGGTGAGGCTACAAACCCTGGTGCAAGCGAGGAATCGTGATGCAGCCCATAATCCCGACTCGGTAGGAGGCTGAGGCAGGAGGATGGAAAGATCGAGCTCAGCCTGAGTGACTTAGCAAGACCCTGTCTTAAAACCAAACAACTAATAAATAAATAAGGCAGGAGTGTACGTTGGTGCAAAGACCCTGTGTTCAACCCACAACCACCTCCCCAAAAAATAAAAGACCCATCGGTGTATTTGTGATCACTGTTTCCCATCTACTTCCCCAGAAATAAAAGTTCTTTGTTCTAAAACCTCCCCGGGGCAGAGGCGTATGTGGGTCCCATCTTCAGCACACATTCAACAGTACCTGGGTGGAGTTTGGCAGTGAGGAGGTAAGTCCTGACCACAGTTCAGAAAGTACCACCGAGCTCTCTTGACCTGAGTCTACATCCGGCCCCTTGTTCGTTGTAGAACCATGGGTGGGTAACAGCCTCAGTTTTCTGATCTGAGAAATGGTTATGCTACCAGCGGCCTCTTCCTTATAGGTGGTCGTTAAGAACTCAGCATGGTGTCGGAGCACAGAACCCACCAGAATCACTGCCGCGTTTCATTCTCGTAGGCTCCCCTTCGCAAACCCGCTTTCACGCCAGCTTGTTTAGCCTCTTTTTAGTCGGGAAAGCTCTGAAAAGGAAAGTTTATACTGTTGTTGAAATTTATGAACAGTGTAAAGGAGCCGCTTGCAGGGCTCTTCCTGTAAAGCTGTCCATAGATTTGGGAAAGTTCCCTGTTACTGAATTAAAATTAGAAGGTCTGAAAATTAGAACCTGGTTCACCTGTTACCCTGTGAGCTAGGAAGGTAGAAGTCCAGCTAGTGAGAGATGCACCGGATTGTTTCCAAGGGGAGCAGAGATGCGGGAGGGCCTAGGCTTTGCCCTCTGGGTACTGCCCACGAGCAGGGCTACATTCGCCCTGGAGAAGAAAGCTCTCTCTCTAATTGCTACCAAGGAGCCTGCGGGTTAGCCCCAGCCCTAGACGGAGCATGCTCTGGGAGACATTTACGCCCACACTTTGGTGTGATGCCTCCTGAGGAATGGCAGGAGATAGGATGAGAGCTTGGATTTGTCTTTCTTTTCTTCCCAAAAGCCACCTAGAGGCCTCTGCCCCCGCCCCAAGTGGCTCTGCACAACTCCCATGGGGCTTCTGGCTGGCAGGACCTGCTGGGGAAAGGAAAATTACAGCTCTTTTCCAAGACGGTTCCATCTCCTGCACACAGGATGGCTGTCTCAGAGCTGGACAGAATCATTCCTGCCCTGGTCATCCCAGAGATCTGAGGGGCTGGGCATGGAGCCAGGGCCACAGCAAGGCTGGAGGTCTGGATGTGGTCATAGAACATGCAGAGCACTTGGTGGGGGGGGGCGCTTCTCCTTGGAACTTGTTCTCACAGCCCCATCTGCACTTTTAAAAACCAGATCTCCCATGTGTCTGTCTCTCTAAAGTAGAAGTATGGGAGCTAACTGTCCCTGGACGAAGGAGTCCGCACCCCAGCTTGTCCCCAGGGTGCTGGAGGAGGCTGACACTGGCCAGACACGACGTGACCGGCATTGCTGCTCCCTCCCAGCCACATACCCACAGGGCGCCTCCTGGTCCTGAGTGTGGACTACATCAATGCCTGCACATCTCCCCGGCTCAGCATTAAGACATGTAAACAAATAAAGGGGCCATTGATGAGGACGAATTTGGCAACTTCACCGTTTCCTAGCTAAAGACACCCCCTTGAGTGGGTCACTGCAGGAAGTACCAGAAACTTCTCACGATGTGGGTACCTGGGCAGCTACCCTGATGTCAGGCCGGGGGCCGCAGCCTCAGCCCTTCCTGGTGTGCTGGACTGAACAGTCTGTTTCTGGCTAATACATATTTTCCCCAGGACGTTCTCAGTGCTGGACATGTTCGGTATTGACTGAAGATCTACACAAGCTTTGTATTGTTGTTACCGTGCATTCCTGAGGAGGGGGCGGGGTACACATGGCCCAATCCTGGAGCCCCTACTAATGTGTGGTCCAGGGACGTGGGCCCTAATTCCTCTGGACGACTGGTGCCTAATTCAGTGTTTCCACTTTGGCTTTGAAGGAAATTTGCCTTGCTCTTTGTGGCCTCTTTGGGAGGAGACATTTTTCCCACGGAGGCTAAAGAGTTCGTTACTCAGTGTACAAAATGTCCTAGGAACAGGAAGTGGAGAACTTGGAAATAAAAACCCACAAGGGTTTGGACAAGTGGTGAGGGGCAAGACTGGAAATGAGCAGAAAATTCTACTCAAAAGTTCCCCTAGCTAAATAAATGAGTGACAAAGAGCAAAATATGGCCGCAAAGGTGTCCTAAAACCCCCATGCCTGTGAAAGTCCGCTCCTTCCCAAATTGGGTGCATGTATGTTTAAAAATATCCTCACCCTGCCTCTCCCACAAGCATAGAAAACAACTTTTATTAGGATGGAGGTCAGAGGAATACTATCAGTGAGAAAAAATAAATTAGCCATTTGGGGTAGGTCTGTTAAGTATTTGAGCCACTGGGGTTCCATTTTGTGAGCCAAGAGAACTAATTTACCGAATGGGTCCCCGGGGCCTGCAATAGCTGAGGCACTGGCCACAAAGGGACAACTCCAGCCCGGCCCCCACCTCCACAGCAGACCAGTGCCTGCAGCAGGGAATGAGGACTTAGGTTTAGAAGGGACACAGAAGGTCTTCTAGATGTCGGTGTGGGCAGGGACCACACTGCATTCATGTATTAAAGGGAGAATAAAGAAAGGAAGGCAGTGGGACCCTAGAATTGGGCACATCTGGATTTGCATCTGGTCTACTTTCTACCTGGGTGAGTGTAAGCAAACCTCCTAGCCTCAGATTTCTCCTCCCTGACTGGTGTTGGGAAGATTCAGCCTCAACTGGCAGGAATCCCTGGACAAGCACAGTGGTGGGCCACAGGGGACGCCCACGGATGGAATCCGCCATTTCAGCCATCAGTGTGGCTGGGTTCTTTCTAGGCAGAGTGCCACACAGGTGTTGTCTCATCCCATTCCTCAACAAGGCAATGAAGGCTGTCATGGTAACCACTCTACCAAGGAGAGACTTTGGGCTCAGAGAAGTTAAGTAACTTTATGAATGTTACAGAGCTAGGAGGTGACAGGGTAGACTTGAACCCATGTATAACGAACTTCAGTGCCCATGTGTGGAAGTGACATCTTCCTCAGAGGTGGGGTGACGTGACTGATGGTTACTTAGTCATCATCCCTTCCATAAGCTGTACAGAGGGACCTTCACTAAGGTGGGGAGTTAGTACTGCTTTAGAGAGAGTGACACTCGCTGGAAATCTTGGCTCCTCCCCTATGGCTTTGTGGGGAGAACCCCTTGGAGACCACTCTGGGGTGCTGGGAAACAAAATGGCGCCCACCCCATGGAGCCAGCCACAGTAGAAGTGGGTAGGAAGGTCCTGTGGGTTGACTCTACTCTTTAGGGCGGCAGCAATGGTCCTCTGCCAGCAAAACACTTGTCCCAGGGTTTGTAATTTGCTTAGCTGCTAGTGCTTGTCCACAGTCACCCACAGATGCAGAGACAGAGTCTGGAGCTCAGGCCCCTCCCAAACCAAAGAAACATCAGAAAACCGAGGAACATACAGAGGGTAAAACACACCTCTATCAAGAAAGAGATCCTCCAAGTAAACATGCCTGTTATAAGTCCATGGTTAGTACAGCGATTTAATACTTACCTCTTTCATCCCTAGCAGCTTTGGAATTACAAGTATTATTAAAGGACTATTTGCAAATGAAAACCCACAGAAGGGACTGAGTTGGTTGAGCACAAACCCAGCAGAGTGGGAAAGCGCCTGGCCAACTTTCCAGCTTCAGTGGGAGATTGCTCAAAGTCACATCACTCTCCATGCTAATAGCTCTGCTCTGCCCACGTGTGTGTGTGTGTGTGTGTGTGCGTGTGCGTGTGCGTTATAAGGATACCTGTCCGCCTGCATTCCCATCTTATAGCTGCAAGGGTATTCCCCGCCTGCCATGCTACTCTCCCTCGCTGTTTCCTCCCTGTGCCCCCTTTTCCCCACCCCTTTGCTTCATCGCTGTGGTTTGAGAGAGGTCAATGGGAGGCGGCCCACAGCTAACAGGCTTTCTCTGCCTGTGCCCCCATCTCCCCACCTCTGTCCTCTGACAGTTTCCTCACCCACAGCCCCATCGCTGGCTGCTCCTGCCACCAAACTGCATTGCCCTTTGCCCCAGAGCACACATTAAAAACCGACTCGGCCAAAGCAAACTGTGTAAATGCACAAGAGCTACATCTCCTGGATTGGCCAGGACTCACCCGTGACGATCTGAATGAACACAGCCTCCGTCTGCAGCGAGGGAGGGCGATTCCCCGTGGATTCTTGGCGGAGGGGCAGGGGAGACCCGGAGACAGACAGCTTCCGGGAGAGAGGCACTGCTTGCCCAAGGCTCGAGGACTCCTGGCAACGACCTGCATGGCACCTGCTCGGAGATTCTGAGCACCTGCCCTGGTGCTCTCAGCCCTGCACCAGGCTCTCTCAGACCGCCACTGCACATGTGGATATTCAGGGATTCTGGTTGGTCAGGAGTAGGGCCTGGGCCTCTGCATTTCAACAGTGTCTCCTGGGGATTCCGTATCACTTAGGAAACGCTGGCACCAGCCTGAGATGTGCCTGTCAGGACAAAACTGCTCAGAAACAGGCCTCTAACGTTGTACATCCACGGACCACTGCCTGGATCCCGGAGGCGGCCACACACTGACTCCAGAAAGCATCAGGGTTTCTCGGTCGCCGCCTCCCAGACCAAGGAAGCCACCACGAGCTGGTTCCGAGGCCTCGCCTTCCCACACATCCCCCGTGGATTCCTGGAAGCCTGTGGGATGGCGTTCTCACCCAACCTGGGGCTGCCTCCAGGTCCGGAGCCAGGCTGCAACGACGTCCCAGACTGAGTCAGAGAGAAACTGGGCCACGCGTGGGCGCACCCGAGTC
This sequence comes from Fukomys damarensis, assembly GCF_012274545.1. Classification (NCBI taxonomy): domain Eukaryota; kingdom Metazoa; phylum Chordata; class Mammalia; order Rodentia; family Bathyergidae; genus Fukomys; species Fukomys damarensis. The sequence goes on from NW_022900935.1 coordinate 568,972, forward strand.
CTGTCCTCAGCTCGTCCTCTCAGCTCAGTGCAGGGAAGAGGCAGGCCGTGGTCCTCAGAGAAGCCTGTGGTTAAACTTCCTTGGCTTCATCGGCCAAATGCAGATTCCTGTGCCCAATCCACTCGGCGGAGCTGCTGCCAGAACAGGAGAGGAGAACCGCGAGTGTGCTATGCAAAATCAAGATGTGACGAGAATTCCTGGAGAAGGCTGAGCATGAGGAGGATTTTAACGAGAGAAGCAAGACTGTTGTCGGGGCTAAGGGAGATGAGTTTGCTCAGAGAATCCCACACTCTTTAAAAAAGAATCAACAGAGCACCAGAAAGGAGAAGAGAAACAAGAACGGGCCACAGACCCTGCCATCCTCAGGCCCCGGGTCCGTGCAGGTGGGGCCGGTTCTGTTTCCGCCAGGGCATTCTGCCGCGTGCAACAGAAATAATCTGATTAGCTCAAGAAAGGGGCATCTATTCTTGGACATTCCATGAAATCCTACACGAGGCAGAGTAAGCAGGATCGCCCTGGAGACCTCAGTAACAGGAGTTTAAAGACCTTCACGTCTGAGCCAAGCTCCTGGGGACTTATCTCATAAATCCTTCCACGTACTCAATATTCCAAATGAGCAAATAAATAAATAACCAAAACTGTGGTCAGTGGCCACCGGATGCCAGGCAATAAATTGGTGTTAAATGTTAAAATGGAGGGATGGAAAGGAAGCAGAAGCAGAGAGCCAGGGGAAGAATCACTGGGCAGAGGCAAGAGGTAAGCAAAGAAAAAGTCCCTGAGCTGGGAAAGAGGGGTAGTGTATACGGGGTATACAGGATTTGAACAAGTCAGAGGCCAGATTACACAAGGCCTCGGCCTCGCGCTACTGACCTTATCATTTATAAAGAGTTGCACGATGCACATCTGTTAAGATGGGGCATTTTCTAGACGCCATGGCTTTAATGCCTCCTCGCTCTGTCACTGACATGACTGCGTGGTCCATTGCTGAGATCACAGCCACTTTTCTAGGTAAACAAGGAGGGCGCCACAAGTAGACGGCACACACTGCCTTCCAGGACCAAATGGCGTGATCCAGCTGTACATCAGGCAGCAGTGTAGACGGGGCTCCTGCCACAGGTCTGGCTTGGCTCACTTTTCCCTCGTCATTCGTGGCGTCCCCTCTCACTCTCGGTGTTCCAGTTTGCATGGTAAATTATAAGGCCCTTGACAGGAGACGCATGTGTCCGCGTTGTCTGAAGAGTTAGGCTCCTTGCTTGATACCTATTAGGAATTTCTTTTCTCTACACCGGAAGGGGGGTTGGTCTTACACTTTCCAAAACGCCCAGGCAAGCTTTGATAGGCACCAAGTGTACACTGCACAGTGGGCTGCTGCTAAGAAGGACCAGGCGCTCAGCAAATCCTGGCAGAGGACAGTGACTGCGCATGGGCTGATGCCTTGGATCAGTCTGGCTGGTCAGGAGCGATGACCAGAAGTGAGTGAGTCTGTGGTGGCAGGCGCCTGTGAAGTGGACACATCTTTCTTGATTCTTGACTCCGCTTGTTTTATGTTGCTATAACTTTGTTTTAAAAAACGGAAATGGACTTCTCGTAATTTTGAAGGCTAGGAAGTCCAGTATCAAAGTGCCAGCCTCTGCTCAGGGCCATATTCCTTCCTCGTGACATGGCCGAAGGCATCATCTGGCAAGACAGAGCAGATGCCCTAGCCCAGGTCTCTCTTCCTCTTCTCATAAAGCCCCTAATACCATCGAGGAACCCTCACCTGGTCCTCACTTCTCAAAGGCCCCCATCTCCAGCCACTATCAACACACGGCTCTGAGGTTGTTTCCAGCACATGAACCTTGGGGGACACATTCACACCACACCAGTTCTTAACATCAGCTTACTGGGGTGGGATGGGGCTGCCTTAGGGATATGCAGAGGGAGAAACCCTGCCATAGAGCCCACAGTTCTGTTGGATTCTCACAGCTATGCAGAGAGAGAGAGAAGGAGGTGGGTGGTGGGGTGACTGGCAGACACCTATGGAGGCCTCTCCTGCAAGAGTTTATCTGCATCTCCTGAGAAACGGCGGGCAAGTGCACATCAGCCCCTCAGACAGGCGACTGGGAGAGGTCACAGATCCTGTGACTGTTTTGTTACTCGAGGTCACCGAGGGAGGAGCTATGTCTGAGGTCAGGGGTAAGAAAGGCATAGCAGTAACCTTTTTGGTTTAAATCAAGCCAATCCACAGAGTGTAACTGATCTCAGACTTCCCAAGTCTGGTCCTTTTGTGTGGAGTGAATGTAAGGAGACACAGCTGGGAAAAGTCCCCTCTTCCATATTCAGGAAAGCAAATCTCAAAAGTAGAATTCTCTACAATCCTACGAGGCACCCCAGCAGTACCTAAAGCAAGTTTCACCAAACCTCAAAGAAAGAAAGATAAAGAGGGGCCCAAGTAATGAATCTTCCTGTGCTTCCTGGTCAGATTTTTTCATTTGTTTACTTTGATTTGATTTGAACATTCAAGTGTGTGGGAAGAATCTCACTGAACAGGAGCCTGAGTAACACTCGGTCAGTGTGTTTACGGCACACGCCCCTCACACTCAGTCATGCAGAGTGCCTGCTACGAGCCAGAGGACACGGAGTGTAGAGAAATGACATAAACGGCCCAAGGACCTGCCTGTCTTGCTCATTTCGCAGTGAGGCAGGAGAGATGTGTGAGCAGATAAGCCCTGTCCTTTCCGATGACCACCATGGCAGAGGTGAGAGGGAGCACGCGCGCGCGCGCACACACACACACACACACACACACACGTGCACTTTCCAAATTGAGCTGCTTTTGTTTCCAAGGATACTCCCATCTCCCTTTTGAATATCCACATGGGCTTCTTTACTGAGTTGAAATTCACATAACACAAAGTCACCTACCTAAGTACAGACAATTTGACGGTACCTAGTGCCTGGACATTGACAGTATTGTGTGGCCATGGCCCTGCCTAGCTCCAAAACATTTCCATCCCCCTAAAATAAACTACCAAGCAGTTAATAATCTATTAATAATAACCTATTAAGCTTCCCACTCTCCCTCCCCCAGCTCCTGGCAAGTGCACGTCTGCGTTCTTTCCAGGGATTCACCTAGTCTGGTTATTTTGTATGAATGGAGTCACACACCATGTGACCTTCACTGCCTGCTTTCTTGCACCCAGTGTGCTTTGGAGTTCAGTCCTGACTGCAGCGTGTGTCCGTACTTCAGTTCTTGCATCACTGAGTAATATATTCTGCTCTGTGCACACTGCCTACAGTACTTCTGCTGACCCTTTCATCTCTTGATGGACTTGGGTTCTTTTGCCACCCAGCTATTTTGAACAGTGCTGCAGTGAGCACCGGGACAATGCTTGCCTAGTGTCCTCTTGCAAGCCCACTTGCCTGTCTGGGGCGCTGATATGCACTCACCAATCGCTTCCTGGGAGATGCATTACAGACTGTTGGAGGACAGGGTTGTAGACCAGTAAGCAGTGCTCCCTCTTGTCTCTCTCCTTGTTGGGGTCCATAGTTAGGACAACTTGCCAGAACCACGGATTCCTGAAATGGATGAAATTTTTGTTTGGATTTCTATTTTCAACTCTTTGGAACCTATTCCTAGGAATGGATCTGCTGGGTTACATAGCGATTCCAAGTTTAACTTTTTGAGGAGCTGTCAAACAGTCTCACAAAAAGACAAAAGTCTTCCCGTAGAAGACCCACAAAGTACTGTGGTTAGATGCTCCTCCCTAAGTCACCCAAAGGCTTTGAAGAACTGAACCTTGCTTTACAAGGACACCAAGCAGGTGCGAATGCCTTGGTTGGTCTGAACTCACACTAAGGTGGCGAAGGTCATGGATTCAGTTCCTACACAGGCCAGTTACTGAGCAGAGCGAGCAGCGGGAAGGACTGTGCTTGAGGCCGCATCCTCCACCATCGAACTCGGTCCTGCTCTCTTGCAAAAGCTCTTCAGTGGTCACAGGTGCACAGGGCAGGAGTGTTTTTATGGCTCCACTCAAGAGAGAAACACAGTCTGAGGTTCGACATCTACTGAAGGCCCAGTGAGACTAACTGGAACCAGAGGCTCCTACACCTGGCTCCACTTGATTTCCGGGGCTTCCTGGGTAAACTGTTGAACCCTGCCCCAGAGCCTCAGTTTCCTCCTCTCCAAAGGTGGACTGACAATCCTTAGCCAACGAGACAGCCATGCACTTGCTGACTTGTCTCACGGGCTTTCAAAGTGTGCTGTTCAGTAGGAGGCTCAGTACCACGCATAAGTACCCTCTTGGCTCTGCAAAATGCCCTAACCACACTCCCCAGGTGGACTGCGCTGGAATGGCAGCTGTCTGCGAGGTTACACTGGCTGTTTTAAACTGTCCTATTTGCATGGAATGAAGCTTGTTAAGGTAACAAGGTCTGGTGGCTGGAATCCAGGGCTCCAGGTGAAAAAAATGAAAAGTCTGTGCTGGGAGAGAAAGAGGAGCTAGGAGGGGTCTAGCAACACTGAGGTTACCACAGTTCTCCCCAGAAGAGGGAGTGGGTAAACTGAGGCAGCAGACTCAATACTACTTCTACCCCCTTAGGAAGAAAAGGGAAGCCACACCGATGCCTTCCAGTCTTTTCTCCTGATTTCATCTCTCCTCGGCCAAGAGTTAGCCCAGACAAGAAGCTTAGGACCGGTTAAGGCTGCGCCACGCACCTGGGCTGCACAGGCCAGGGCTGGGGGCCACGCGAAGGCCGTGCGCCCAGGCCCAGGACAGGGAAGCACAGAGCTCCTTCCGGGAGTGGAGAGCTCAGGTCTGGCGGCTGGCGGGGTGGAGGTGAGAGGCGTCGGCTACCAGCTCAGCTCCCCGCTGGGCATTTCCTGCCAGCGGTTTATGGATGGACCCAAAGGGAGAACTCCACTCCTGAGCAGCGCGAGCCGCCCCTCCCTCCGAGCCCCATTCCTGCTCCCCTG
>NW_022900935.1:575004-575361 GCF_012274545.1 Fukomys damarensis
CCAGGCGCAGCCGGCGGGACCCTTCCGGCTGGGCGGCGGAAAGTGTCCTTTGGGTGGCACACAGCCCGGCTCCGTGGCAAACTTTTCATGCCCCCACCCCCAGGAGGGCTGAATGCCACCGCTCCCGAGGCTCGCTCCTTTGGAATGATTCCCAACCCGGGCTGTGCTGCCGTTCGCTCACTGGCTCCGTGTGCACTTTTCCCCACCGACACCAGATCCCTTGTCTCCTGCATCTGGACTTTATTTTCTCTCCTTTTGAGATCGCTCAGGCAGTGGGATACACGGGCGATCAGTAAACGCTGGCTCTGCAGGGAGTTTACGTTCCCCCCCCCCCCCCACACGGTTCCCCCGCCCGCT
>NW_022900935.1:575452-597587 GCF_012274545.1 Fukomys damarensis
AGCTCTGAACTCTAGCGGGGGGGGGGGGTTAAAGGTGTGTGAGGCATCCTTAAAGGGTCCCTCTGGGTTCCTGTGATGGAGAGCGAAAGGGGAAGAAGCTTTTTAAGAATCATCCCCCTGATTGCCTTTTGAGAAACAGTATCACTGGCTATTAATATTATTTGAATTGTAAACTAAACTGCTGAAATCCAGAACAGGATGCGGGGAGTCTCCAGTCCACAAGAGCCACTTGTGTAAATATGTCACTGGACCAAGTCCAAGGTGCCAATAGCTCTGTGGCTCCCAACGGCTATCTGGTCTGTTATTTCAACAGCTTCCTCTCCCTGGGTTTCTCCACTACCTCCCTGGGAAGGCACGCTTTTGAGATGTGAGATGGGAAGCCGGAACATTAGCCCTCTGGGGTGGGATTCTAAGTCTGGTCTTAACTTGGCACCTCGGGATCCTGCTGCAAAAGTCTCAGGGATTGGGAAGCAATTTGGTAGTGAAGTAGCCATGACGTAATGGTGGGGAGATGGTGTGGTCCTGGTGTTCGCTGTACCTGGCTGGCATCGGATTATTCCCGTCGGTTATGCCTCCTATGTCATTGTGTGTGAAAGTACATTCCCCACTGGAACCGGGGAAGAAGAAGGCAAAGGCTGCCTACAAGGTAGCACTTCACTTTTTATAAGCAGGGACTCTTCTAACATTAAAGAAATTAGTAAGAACTGACATTTTGCCAAGAATCGAAAGCCGTCATAAGAGACACTGGACAATGCTGGTTTATTTGCCTCCCTCTGGGGAAGTCAGTGCCGGGCTAATCTGTACACTCTACCTGGATACTGAGATACTAGCTGCTGCTTGAATTGCTGTAGTACAGCAACGGGGCTGTTCCCTTTATCTTTTTTTTCCTACAGGCACGCACAAGATTGTGGAAGTGAAAATGACTTTTTGGACCTCTTGGTATCTTTAAAGACACACAAACCTAGCAGCTTCCCTCTGACCTTAGGAGCACACCTGCCCACATCAGGGGTTGCTGGAGGGCAGGAGGAGGAAGGAAGGCCTGGGTTGTTTCTCTCTGTGCCATTGATATTTCTCAAAACCTTTACGAGGGCACTTAGTGATTTTATAATGAGGAGATATGACAGTAAAGGCTTTAGCTCAACTTAACTGTTGGCCACAAGTCCACTTAAATTGATAAGCGTTCATACTGAGGTGATGGTTGAAAACAAGCCCCCCATATAAGCTGGGGGAAGTGCCATATATCTATGTGTAGCATCAGGACCTCAGTCTAGTATGCTTTACATTATATACCTCTTGCCAGGTTTAAGGTTTTGTTTTAGTTTTTGTTTGTTTGCTTCCCGTGGCCTCTGGCCGCATTCTGCTGGAACAGAAACCCTCATCCGAGTCGACCTGGTAGTTGCTTTTGCTATGGCATTTATTTTCCTAAAGGAAAGCGTGGAGTTCTCACAAGATGATTGGAAAGTCTGAGCGCTTGCCTCCCTCATGCTTCTCCCTAATATACCTCCAGGGAGGCTCCCGGAAGCTCAGCTCTCTGGGCCCTCTGACTGCTTTTCGGAATTAGAATTGGTCTTGTGTGTCCTTTTTGTCTGAGTTCATCCCGCTCATGGCGCCCAGACCTTAAGAGTATTTAGTGCTATTGAGTTCTCACTTTTTGAATCAAGGTTTTGGAAGGAAATGAGTATCTTTCAGAATGCAGCTGTCTAACTCATCTTTTAACTAAAGGGCATTATGCACATATTATATGCATGCTGATGTACCTTTAATAATATTAGCCCAAATGGTTATGGGAAAGAGTCACCTTTTCCTCCCTATCAGGGGATCATTAGATCCACTTTCACATTTCTTTTTGTTGTTTCAAAAAATTCTTTTCAAAATGAATTAAGCAGATGCATCCATCCACAGTTGAATGTTTTGTTCCAGCGTAGCAACTGGTGCTGCCTTTTGATAAAGCAAACTTGGGTTTTCCTAGAGGGTTAATGCGGCGTGTCATTTAAACAAAATATGAACTTGCTTGGTACCCTCGGCGAGCTCGCATGGTTGCTATGTAACAGAATCTAGAAAGTGAACTGCTGAAAATCTGGGCTTTCCGCACTTTGCAGGATCTTCTTTCGGAATCTGTGTTGAAAGAACGTTTGGCAGAGAGCCCATCTCCTCTCTCCCTGCTGCGAGCAAGTTGGATAATCCCTAATGAGGGTACTGGCACACAGTGCCAGGGGCATGGGTGCAGGGTGGCACATTTCACAGCTCCAGAGGCCACCCCTTGGCTTGGCGGGGTCACACCTGCCTTTGACGGGTGGCCACAAGGAGGCTTGGAAAAATCAGATCCCTGCATTTTGTTCCCGTGTTCGTCTTGTTGGTAGCCAGAGAAGGGATTTGTTTAAAGTAACGTTTCTAAGCTGTTTTCCTCAGCGTAGTGTCCCTAGGAAAAGTGTGTTTAAAACGCTTGCTGTCCTTTGAAGGGGAAATACAGCAGTTGTTTTTCTGGAAATGTTTTATCTGATGAATGACTAATATTAGATTCAATTGGTTGCTTTGCTGTGCAGAGAATAAACAATGAGACACCATCGTACCTAATTCAAATAGGTGTTAACCGTATATAGCATAACTACGCCCGCCCAGCAGAATGGATGCCTGCTGACATTCGTTTATTGTTGCTGTTGTTTTTAAGGAAATAAATGAATCTATAAGCCGTCCGTGGGGAAGTGCTGAGAGCACCTTTCTTTGGTGCTGTGTGTTTGCTGTGTCTTGCATTTGTTGACAGGAGAAGGGAAGGGCTCCTTCTTCACCTTGGTAAATTTCCATCACTGTGTGCAAGTTCTATTTTTTTCCCCAGGCGTTAAAATAGGCTGTTACTTAAGGTCTGGCTGCTCTTGTCTCCCATTACCACAACACTGGATACTCTTCTGTGCAGTATGAATTACCTCAGGAGTGCATCAAATGTGTGGGTAGTCTGTGAAGACGCCAGACACTGTTGCTTTGCAAAGTAAGTTCTGTCTTCTGACGTCCCCTTCCCAATCCATTTGACCTCCACACTTGTTTTCCTAGGTAGATCCTTATCTTCTTTGTAAGGGAAGCATTTTCACGGGGCAGGGAGTGAAAGTTTCCCTCTGAGCGTCAGACCTCATAAGTTCGCACAGGGTTTGGTTTTTCGGCCATGTCCTCTCCTAAGCTGGTTAGGCTGCCGTGAGCGGGGACTCCCGAGTCGCTCCTGAAAATTACTGCACAGTCACAAAGAGATTACTTACAGATGAGAACAGCATGGATGAAATTAGTTATTGATTGGCTATTATTTACTATCTTTCCATTGTCTTTGGAAATGCCTAAGTCAAGTTCCTGATCCCGGTTAATTTCATGCTTCTAATATTTGTTTCATGACTTTCTGTGGTTTCCTAAAACTCACTTGATGTCACCCAGAAGTCTGAGCCAATCCGACCCTTCCAGTAGGATTCCGGTCGCGTATTGTCCCAGTGCAAGGCAAGGCTCTGTTCCGTTCTTTCACCCCTTTTCTTCCTAAGACCATTGGCACTTTTGAGGAGTCCTGTGGGGTTATAATTTGTGACTTCTTGGCTGCTATGGAACTGGTAGCAGATGGACTTGGCAGGTGGGGACTGCTCACTGGAGCTCCACCTGGCCGCCCTGTACTCCATGTAGGACCCAGAAGGCCAGGCTTGGGGTCTTGGCCACATTCATTCCAAAGTATGAGTGTGTGTGTGTGCGTGTGTGCGTGCATGCGTGCGTCTGTCTGTCTGGATATTCATTCCCAGAATGAATGTGAACATACATTAGCCCCTACTACGTGGGCTGGATATCAGGGCAGGTAACCCATGGGATGGCAGGGGTGTCACCAACAGCAGGGCATGGCAGTGCCTCAGTGCTATGAAATGCAGCGAAGTGGTGTCAGGCCAAGTCATTTACAACAAGGCAGATTTCCTGAAGCCAGTGCAGCGGCCTTCCACAGTGGCAGATTGTACCTGATAGTGGCCAGGAGTCCTGCAGACCCACGCTGCCATCTTCAAGTCCCCAGCCAGGCCCATCTCTCCTGCAGAGAAGCCGGCAGAAGACTTAGGGCAGGAACTCCTTCTTCCTCCCTGAGAGGTTGGATGTCACCTAAACATTCTTGCCCATTTGCTGCAGCCTCAACTCTAAGTGGTGGTGTCAGGCCGAGCTCCAAGGGCAAGCTCCCTTGGAAGCCTGAGCTGATGCAAATATGAAAGAGAGTCTGGCAGGAGCAACTGTTGGAGCAGGTGGCTTCTGTGTGGTGGGAAGTCATTGACTCCCAAGTTATTTCTGTGTCTTTGCGGATGGGGTCATGCCGGACCTTTGGGTCAGGCTTCCGAAAGGCTCCTGACCCCTCACCCTCAGATGAACGAGGTTCCTCACGCTGGAGCGTGCAGCAAGCCATCCCGCAAGCAGACAGCCCCCGAGGCCTCTGTCCTGTACTGCAACACGTGTCCAGGCTGGAGCAGGGAGAGGAATCGGGTGAGGAGGCAGCCACCCCAGCCCCTCCTGTCAGAGCGAGCACTGGGCCTTTCTGAGATGGAAGGGCCTCCATTCTCAATATTGTCTCAGCTCCGCAGATTGTTTGAAGTTCTGCTAATCATTAAGAGCAAAGCACCCTTGCAAAGGAATCGGGCCTGAGCCGATATTTCCCCTCACCTCGTGGTACTTCGTTAGGCTCTCAGCATGCACCTCCTGGGTAGGTCGCAAGACGCTGGGTCCCTGGCACCGCCGTGAAACACATCTCCAATCCACTTTTTGGTGAATTGTTCAGTGTAGCAGTGGATGAGAGCTACTTTCAATATTTTGGTCAAACTTTTCCATTAATAATCAGTAACAGTAGGTTTAGCACATCAAACATCGCAGCATTACTGAGTCCGGGGCCCAGTGAAGGGCAGCTCTTCTGCTCGTTTTTCAGAAGAGGAGACTGAGCCTCAGAGAGGTCAAGTCCCCTTTCTGCAGTGATGTAGCAGTGACCGTGATGGTGAAGGCAGCAGTGTGCTTTGACATAGTGTCTGCTCTGAGCCAGGTGCTGTGCTAAGTGCTTTTCCATTCGCCAGTGCTCATAATGACTTACCGGGTCGGCGCCATTCTTGTGTCCACCTCACACGCGAGCAAAGGGAGGTGCGGAGGGAGATGACCCCTTACTTCCAAGGAGCCTGTGGCTATTAAGTGAGCACGCGCTTACTCCTGCCACTTGACTGGGCCAGGAACTCAAGCCCACCAGGTCTCTTTGCCACGTGTGCTTCCCTGGCTGGTGCCCTAAGACAGAAGCATCTTGACTTTGGCCCCACTTCTGGTCACTGTTTCCTGAGCCTGCTGGTAGCTTCTGGACCCACATGACCTGTCTGATGATGGAGCGCAGAGGAAGAGCCACACCTCCCCCGATGGCATGGGATCTGCCGACAAGGAGACTTCCAGCACGGCTTGCAAACCAGGGTCATTTGTCACCAGTGGAAAGAATCCTTTTGGTCCTGGGCTTGGGGCCTCTGCTGTTTTGAACTTTAATCCTTTTCTTTCCTGGGAAGGAGGGTTCCAAGCAAAGCTGGAATTGAGAATCCCTTGTTTTCCTCCCAGCCCCTGTCCCTCTCTATCCACAGTCTCTGTGTCTGTCTGTCTGTCTCTGTCTCTCTCCGTGGGACCTTCCAGTAGCCCCAAGACCATGCCCACCAGCGATCCTTTTACTCTTGAATTCCTCAGCCCCTCTGCTCTCTGCATGTGGACGGGGAGAGTTCTTTGTGGTGTGGGGTTTTCCCCCTGGGCATCGTGGGATGTTTAGCACCTGCCTGGCCTCTGCCCACTGCCTGGCAGGAGAGCCCCCACGCTCCGGTTGTGGCAACCTCCAGCAGTTGCCAAGTGCTCTCTTGCAGCCAGAACTGTCCCTGATTGTGAATGACTTTTCATAACACAGCATCCAGGGACACCTTGGATTGGTGCTCGTAAAGCAACAGTCCCTTAAGGGCAGGGCGCCCTGTCTGTTCCTTAGGACGGTGCCTGATATACAGCAGGGCTCAGTAAAGACTTGCTGGATGAATGAATCGGATGGACGATGCTGACCTACGGGGTGTGTGGCATTTGGTCTACTTCTACATTATACGTGGCTGCATGTGGACCAATCATGTAAAGATGGATGATTTTAATTGAGCGCTTATATTATTACATACTATTCACGAAGCATTGTTCGAAACCCTTTATTTACTGTCTAGAATGCCTCCGTCCCTTAAGCTACCTTAGGAGGTAAATACTACGTGGATCAATTCACCAATGAGAAAGTTGAGGTTCAGAAAAGTTCTGTGACTTGCTGACAGGAGCAGGTGGCACAAGCCAGGATGCCAGCACAGGTGAATGAGACTCCAGAGACTCTGTCTGCTCTCTGCCAGGATGCTGTGGAGCTTGGCATCAGTTTGCCCCATTCCTAAGCAAGAAACCATCATTGTCCTAATGCTGGTGTCGTGGCAGCTGTCACTGGGACTTGCATGGCAGGCACTGACGTTCGTCATCAATCCTCAGAGCTCTGCTGTACGAGAGCCGCTCTGTCACCGCCGGAGGATCTGGGGCAGAGGGACTTGTGCCTGGCCAGAGGCACAAAGGCAGCGTGGTACCGAACCAGGTTCCTGTGTGAGACTCGCCTCTCTGCCTGTCTGCCCATCTGCTGGTTCAACTGCAGAGTCTTAGGACTTGACCTTCGTCCTCTCGGGGAAAAGGGACCAGCAGACCTCAGAGCTTCTCGGCAAAGATTCGACTGATTTCTTAGACACAGGGATAATCCAGGAGCAGAACTAGGGAGCTGGAAGGACACTGAGGACCATCTGAGAGTCCAGTGGCAGCAGTGGGCAGACTCTTTCGCAGGCCCTCCCAGACCACACAGAGGCTTCGTGAGCGTCACCTCGGTCTACCTTCCTGTCTCGTCATCACCTCCACCCCACGAGTGAAGAAACAGAGGTTTGCAAAGGTTAAGTTGCTTTTTTCCAAGCTCCCCAAAGTGGCCACTTGATGCGTGGAACAGGGGATCGGAACACAGGCCCAACCCATTTCACTACATCGAGAATATCCGGCTGTCAGCCAGACACTTCCGGGGATCAGCTGCCTTTCCGTCTTGCCTTCCCTACTTCCCCTTTCCTTCTGCCTCCATCATCTCCTGTGAGAGACTGGGCACACGTGTCCAGAGGCCATAGATTTAATACGATATGGACTATGTTATCTTGGAGCTCACTGTCTAGGAGGTGTCACTGACTTGGAAACGTAATTACTCTTTATAAGAAATGTCTAGACCGAGGCATGGGAACACAGACAAGAAGGTTACAAATCTAGGAACGTTCGGGGAAGTGTGTGACAGTGACACTGTGTAATAAAGTGTGATGGAGAACACATTCATTTCACCTCGAAAACTTTAAATTGGCCACTATAAATTATTAAATAGAACTTCGGATAGATTAGGATTGGACACTGCAGAGAATAATGTTATGGTTTGGACTTTGAACACTCCCGGAAGATGGATGTGTTAAAGGATTGGACCCCAAGGCCACAGTGTTTAGTGGTGGGGCTTTTGGAAGGTGAGTAGATCGCAAGTGCTCTGACGTCGTCTGTGGACTTATCCATTGATTGAGCCATAATTTGATGGCATTATTTGAAGATGATGGAAACTTAGGAGGTGGGGGGAGCTAGTTGAAGGGAGTGGATCAGGGGGCTGTGTCCTTGGGGACTGTATCTTGCCAGCAGCCCCTTCTTTGGTCTTTGTCTCCCACTCCCTCTTGTCTGCCATGAAAGGAGCAGTTTTTCTCTACCACATGCTGTCCGCCGTGGTGTCCTAAGCAACAGAAACGAGCGACCATGGACTGATACCACTGAAACCATGAGCCCCCCCCCCAAATCACCCTTTGCTCTTTTAAGTCATTATTCTCAAATACTTCATCACAGCGAGGGAAGGCTGACTAACACATACAACCACTGGCTGGGACCTTCTTGGCCAGAGAAAGAGCGTGTCTTAAGGAGAGGGAAGATGTGGAGGATGCAGGGCCTAGATCTGGAATAATAGCCTTTTAAAACAATTCTCTCTCAAGGGAACAAAAGTGTGGTTTGCAGAGCCCAGGGACCTGCATCTCTTAAAATAAGTTTCCCCTTTGTATCATCCCCTTGGCCAAGGTTAGGCTTACTTGTCAGCTGCAACAAATGAATTCATTCAGTTTTCCTTAATTAACTTGAACTTTTTTTAAACCATTGAATGTGGTGTATTTGCTTTAATTCAGTAAGTGCAGCTTGGAATGCAATGGGATTTATGCCCCTTTTTAAAATAAAAAAATTCTCTTTTTTTCTACTGCTGGCATTTGAAATTCCACATTCATTGCCTGGTTCTGGATGGCAGCAAGGTGAGATTTAGAAATCTGACACCGACCATCGGGTGGAGGGGGGCAGTCATGGGACCAGAGTGTGATAAATGATGCCTTCAGAAAACAGAGTTGGGATTGTGTGTGTATCGATTTTCTTAATTAATGTGTTCATCAAGTGGATTGCTTTTCCTATTCCTACGTAGTTTTGCTATATGAAAGCAAGGAAAAATGGAAATATTTGACACATCTTTAGATTTGGGAGTTAACAGGAAGGCAGGGCCTGGCTGCCTTTCTGTGGGACCCATCAGCCCCTCCTGGCAGCCCTCATCACGTTGCTCTTCGTGCATTTTGCAGGCCGCCCTGTGGGAGGGGCTTGTTTAAGTCTTAATGAAAATCTTGCCAAGATAGATCATGATTCCGTGGTCACCTTCCAGTGTGCGTCGTTATCAATGGCGGTTGCCCAAAAACCAAAAGAAAAAACAGAAAACCGCCTGCTAAGCTCGGGTCAGTTCCCACGCCCCACTCTGCAGTGTGTCCAGGCTAACATCAGGACCACGTCTTCCTTTCCTTTGCTCGCAGAAAGGCAACAGAGAAGCTCCCTCCTCTCCCCACCAGCCAGCTATCTGCAGTACACAATGGCCCACCCTTCGGCTGGCCCCAGGGCTGGAACGGAGGTGAATTTGGAAACAGGCTGCTTGGTCCAAGACTGCTGAGCTGGTTGCCGAACCAAATTCTCTTCCCTGTGTCCCACTGCAAGGCCAGGCCCAGTTGCATGCTGAGGCAGGAGGACTGCCTCGTAGCTGTGGTGGGTCAACCTTGCCCGGGCTTCTCCCTCTTGGCCCTGGGCCACTGTGTTTATACGGCTTGGCAGGTGCCACTGTCACATCCAGGGGTGCCCTGTCTTCTGCGCCCCACATCCACTGAGAGGCCATCATGACACAGGGGGTCATTGTTTCAAAATGAGTCCTGTTTTTTTCCCCCTCAGTTTTTCCTTCACTTCAGTGGGCTTTTAAAAATCTCCTCCCTTCCTTTCCAAGAACCTGCCTTCTTACACCTCAGCCTAAAGCCTATCATCATCGGCTCCCCACTGAGCATTAGGGATCTGCGATGGAGGGTGGGGTGCACAGGGTGCTTCTGTATTTCTATGATCTGGTGCTGGACAAGAATTGGCTGTGGAGAGAAACTCCTGGGCCCCACTCTGCAGCAGTTGGGGGATTTGGAATGTGGGAGGGGCTGCGCGTGGAGCCCCAGGATCAGCCTGATAGGTGAGCTGTGGACCCCTCATTTCTCTCTCCCTTCAGGGAGACCCCACTTGACCTTCCCAGGTTTGGGTTAAAATGCCCCTGCCCCCAGTGTTTGTTTTGGGTGTTTAGGATCACACCCCCATTTCTGCTGTGGACCTCTGCTGCCCAAGTCCATGCCCACACATCTTGGTCCTGGGTCCGTAGACTTCCACGTACACACCAAAGACCAAGAGAGCAGCGGCAAACTCTGGAGATCAGAATGGGGCCCTTGGCTGTGCCTCATGGAGGGCTAGAGGGGAGGGCCTGCCTGTGGCCCTGGCAGGGCAGCAGACCAGGAGCTCTGGCCGGTGGACTTCAGGGACGCAGACACAACATGGGGGTCTCATTGCTGGGACCAGAAACGCCTGCTTCTGGGTTCTCCAAAAGGCCACCGACAAGATAGCAGCAAGATGCATTTGACCCAGTACCGTGAGAGGCTGAGGCAGGAGGATCACAAGTTCAAGCAGAGCCTAGGAAACTTTGTGATTTAGCAAGACCCTGTCTCAAAATAAGAAATCAGCAAAAAGGGTCACATAAGTAGCTCAGTATGAAGGCCCTGGATTCAATCCCTATTACTGCCAAAAAAAAAAAAAAAGAAGTAAATAAAACTATATTTATTATGAGTTCTAGAGAAATAGAAAGGACTTTTAAGGATCAAAATGTTCCCGTGCTTTGACTCCTGGATGTATATTAGCACTAAGTGCTTAAGAGCCCCGCCCCACAATGCTCACAGTGGCTACTTCCTGACTTGGTTTGGAGTTCGCTTTGTTTCTGTGTCTTGAATGGTGGAACCAGTGGAGAAGTTGGCAAACTGTTCTTCCAGAGCACCAGGCAGTAAACAGTGGAGGTGCTGTGGCAGAAGGGGATCTGGACAGCTACTTAGGTCTTCTGTCGTGATGCAAAAACTGCCATACGCTATGGGCAAGGGACTAGATGTGGTTGTGTTCCCATAAAGCTTTATTTATAAAAATGGGTGGCCAAACCCTGAGCTTGTAATTCTCTTGCATTTGTGTTCTGACCCCGCCTGGTAAACGGGAGCAGCGGATGAAATGAGGAAGCCAGTGAATCCAATGTGTACCCACTCTGTATGTCATAGGAGCAGAAACAAACAGGTGATAGCCAGGGCTGAGATGGCTCATGTGAGCTGCTCAGTGGTTTGGGGTGAAGTCACAGTGTCCAGTCTTCACTGCTGACTTCATGAGAACTGGAAAGGTCCAGAGAGTCACTAGTTGTGGGACACGGTGTGACACATTGGCGTCTGAGCCTCAGTTTGCTCGTTTCTGAAATGAAGAGGTCACTCCAGGGTGTCTTCAAGATCGCATAGCAGCCGTACGTGGACCCCGTTCAGATCCTGACCGGGCGGCCTGGGCCTGGGGCGTACCTTGCACCTTGCACCTTCCTCTTCTGTGGCATGAGGCTGATAAGACCAGCACAGCTCTGTGCTCTGGGGCTTAATGCAGGGCACCTCAGCCTTGGCGCTCTCGATAATCTGGCTGGGAAATGCTTTGTGGTGGGCGTCGGCCAGCACCTTGTAGGACCATTAGCAGCATCCACACTTTTGCTCACTAGATACGGCCCCATCGTGTGACAGCCAAAAAGCTCTTCTGATGTTGCCCAAATATCCCCTGACTCAGGAACTCAAGGTTGGATGGGATAACATTCAGTGTGCCCAGCGCCAAGTTTGGCCTACTCTTCAACTCATCCCATAGAACTCTTCATTATTAATAGTGTGCTGAGTTATTGAACTATGAATTCTCTCCCTTTTGAGTACAATTCTCTTTATTTCAGTCTCCCAAAGGCAAGGTTGGCTGTCTCTCTTCCAGAATGAAGGTTTTTGTCCCCACAGTTCCGTGTGGCTCAGAGGCTTTGCTCCTGGGAGGAGCTGAGCTTCCCCTGACGTCCTGCTGAGTGGTCTTCCTTCTAACCTGCCTGAACCCTGGACTTGTATTCCAGGTGATGGGCAGCATCCACAGAAGACTCATATGAAAAACCATGCGGAAGTCTCCGCCTCACACCGGTAGGAAAAGTGCGACTCGTGGAGCCAGCAGGCTAAGGAGAATGTTGTATTGAGAGCAAGCAGATAGTGAGATTTTGTAGCACAAACCACTACCAACAAAATGAACACCTCCCTAGTGAGCAAATACACACTTAAGATTAGGCAGGGGCCAGTTTCCGATGGCTCAACTGCATCCAAAGTGGCCCTTCCAGGGCCTGGGATTTAGCTCAGTGGTTCTGCTGCCTGCCTCACAAGCACGTGGGCCTGAGTTTGATTTCCCGTACCAAAAAACAAACCAAAGTGTCCCTCCCAGACCATCACTTTACATCTGGACTGAATGTTTGTGCCATCCATACTCCCAGGGGGACAGTGGCTCCCAGTTCTGAGTGAGAAAAGAAAGGAAGGAGGGAATAACCGTGAGAATCCTGTCCCTTACACGTGAGCAGTTGTAGTTTTTTCAGTCGGTTTGAGAAAATACATAAGTGGAAAAGATTACAGTATGTTCAGAAGCATTTTGGATAGGTTCTGCTTTTGCATCTGCGTATAGCTGAAAAACAACGGCGTGTGCATACAAGAAGAAACGACCCACTGTGTCCGCAGGAGCACCTGGAGATCAGTAACTCCCAGCTTCCTGTCGCAGAGCCTCTGTGGCACTCTGGCTGGGCACGGCTGCCGCGGAATGAACGCGAGTGTGGGGGTTCAAGCCTGTTCCGCTTGTTCAAGGATCGCAGGGGCAGCCGGGTGCTGGATCCGTACTTAGAAGCTGTGGCTTCCCTGCTCGGGGACTCCGATGCTTCTGATTTTAGGGGATTCTTCCGTGCTTCGAACTCATCCCTGCCTCATTGTGACATGAGCAGATTCGTCTGTTATCTGGGTCCGTGGTTTAAGAAAACTCTGCAAAAATTTCTGCAGTGGCTTGCTGGCGTGAATACCGGAAAACACTAGTTAAGAGTCAGGATAACAGAGCTGGCCTCAAACTAGATTTCGGGCAATAAGATTTGATTGGCCAGCCGCCATCCCTAACTAGCGTCATCCAGCCCCATCTCCGGCTGTGACCTAAAATCCCTCAAGCGTGTGATCCCATCCTATCTTTTTCTCATTTATGCCAGCGCTGGGTAATGGCCTAATCTCTCCAGCAGCATGCAGATTTATTAGAGAAGATGGCATTTACAAAACCATTTTCCCCGTTCCACTGCAAACATCCGAAGCTGGTATGCACTTTCTTATAATCAACCTTCCTTTTAACAATGAGTGGTTTATTACCTGCAATTAAAATCACCTAGAAGAGCCTAGTAAATGGTTTCCATTTTTCTTTTTTTTTGTGTGTTTGGTTAACCTTTAGCTGGTGTGTTACCCGGCACTTCGGAGGGAGCAGGTTTTTGCTGTTGAGAAGCAAACCTTGCAGAGGATAACGGGCACCTAGGACATGGTCATCCTGGGGCTTGACTTAGCCTGGGTAGCATCTGCCAGGCATGTTGGCAAAACAGTTCCTAGACTGGACTGAAGTCCTGGGGGGAAGTACTGTGTGCAAAACCCAGTGTGATCTGCTTTGGAGGAATCGTCCCTTCCTTGTGTTTTGCGTACAAGATCGGACATCAGAGAAAATAAAAGGCGTAGCAGCCACAGTGTGCCTACTCATGAGTGTGCAGCCTGGAGAAATGTTAGAAAAGTGTAGAGTTCCCGGCACTTCGGAGGGAGCAGGTTTTTGCTGTTGAGAAGCAAACCTTGCAGAGGATAACGGGCCCCTAGGACATGGTCATCCTGGGGCTCGACTTAGCCTGGGTAGCATCTGCCAGGCATGTTGGCAAAACAGTTCCTGGACTGGACTGAAGTCCTGGGGGGAAGTACTGTGTGCAAAAGCCAGTGTGATCTGCTTTGGAGGAATCGTCCCTTCCTTGTGTTTTGTGTACAAGATCGGACATCAGAGAAAATAAAAGGCGTAGCAGCCACAGTGTGCCTACTCATGCGTGTGCAGCCTGGAGAAATGTTAGAAAAGTGTAGAGTGAGAGAGAGAGTAATCCCTAGGAAAAGGCCTCTGACTTTGGAGGTAAAGACGTCTCCGGACAAACTAACACGCAGAATCTGAGAAGCTCAACACTTAAAGCCTAGGACAGAAACCTTGGAAGCCCCCTTCCTGGGTGGACGTCCTGTATCTAACCCTGCCTACATGGGTGAAGGGGTGAGTTGCTTTACCAGAATGGGTCTCAGTTTCCTCATAAGGGTAATGCCAGTCTGACCTCCTAGGGCTGCTTTGAGATTGTTAGAAGGCACCTGAGGTGCTGCTGGGTACAGTCCCTGGCACTTGCCAAGTCCCCTGTAGATGTCGTTAGTCAATGTTTGTAAGTGACCAACAGGGAGGAAGGAGACCGAAATTTCTCCTTCGTTTATTTATTCAGTTCACACCCTTGAAGCATGTTCTGATTGACAAGCACTGTGGTGGGTGCTGGAGATCCTGGACAGAAAGGTGCTGGCCACCAACTGGAAGCAGAGGGAGGAGGGCAGCATGGTGAGGGCACCAGCTGGAAATCAGGGACCTGGATGCCTGCCGCTGAGAGGCTGAAGGGGGCGAAGGGAAGCCTTTGCAATCGCAGTAGCTTGTGACTCACTGGTATGACCGAGGCATGAGGTGCACCACCCTGCCCTGCACCTCTGCAGCCTGTGGTGGCCTCCCAGACACCTGCGTAGGAGCTGGGGCCCTGGGTCAGTCACAGAGAGCGTGTTGGGTAGAAGGCCTCTGACATCACTTCTATTTCTGGATTTGTACAACTTCTGGCCATTAACGGCAGCACCGAATCGGTCAGTTCAAACTTGAAGAATGTCGTGAGGCAGACAGGAGGTTAAACAGAGGAATATCATCATCCGAGGCTTATGCAGAGGTGACAAGAGCTCGTGAGCCCCACCAGAGACAGGTGCAGCAGAAGGACTGACCACTGGGCTGGCAAAGAACCGGTGGCACAGAAAGAGAGAGCTAGATAGAACCAGACAGTGTCCACACATCCCACTGAGGCGAGGGACTTGTGCAGTCTTTATTGGCTATTGGAGAGACTGAGGTCAGAAAGCATGAGGGAGCTAGCGGAGGCCTCCGCACTGCTGGACTCCTGGTTCGGCTCATCCCCCCTGGACCCCGCGCTCCCCATGTGTCCACAGGAATTCATAGGTCAATGCTGCGGATCCAGCGTGTGTCGATACGCCTCTCTGTGTCCTCAAGGGACCTACATCCTCAGACAGACAGTGGGAACAGAGGTGCCCTCTTATATGGGGTTTATGCTTTGGTTTGGTTTTCTAGGAAGCAAAGGAGAGAATGATTTAGGTGAAAAAAAAAAAGCACAAGCCAGATGCCCAAATTAAAACACTAAATTTTCCTGGAGTTTATGTGCTCTGAGCAATGTAAATAAAGGTGAGGGCTGGGCCCTTCTGCCTGTAAATCAGCCTCGGCCTCACCCCGCTGGCTTGTTTAGGTGTCTCAGCCCCTCGCCCATGCCACTTGGCAGCTCTGAGATCCGAGGGGAGGGCTCCATTTGTCATCCTGAAGGTCCTCCCTGGGGCTTCCCGGAGCTGCCATCTCAGAGTCACATTCTGGGTGAAATACGAAGCACGGGGACAGAACCAGGACATTTCAGCGCAGGCAGGACCCACTGGGGAAGCTGCTTCCCTGCGCTCCTGGCTTCATTCCCATTTATTTCGCTGCAGACCATTTGTGAAACAGTGGTGGTGTCCATCAAATAGCTGTTAGTGCTTCAGCCAGCTCCTAAGGGGCTGTCTGGCTGCCTCTTTCAAGTCCAGGGGACAACAGGGCCCAGCCCGTTGGTCGTTCCCCTCTGCTTAGTGTCTCCAGGGCCCTCCACGTCAGTGACCATAGGACCCTGTTGCTTTAGCTGGACTCCGAACCTGTGTTTAAGCCCCAGGTCGCCCTCCCCCATCACACCGTCCCAGCAGACAGCAGCATGGATGATTCCTTGGTGTGCAGCACAGCTGCAGTCTGCCCCATACCTTAGGTACGAGTTCATACACGGGCGTCTCTGTGCCAAGTACATGGCACATATATGCTTAAGGACGCAAGAAATATCATCTCGTGTCCAAGCACGTATTAAACTAGCCCAAAGTGTGCCACAGCAGACCTCTAGCACTGAAGTGTGACTTGGGCCACAAACCCATTTAAGGAGGTACTTGTTGAAGTGGGAAACTTGGTTTTGGTTTTTGTTTTGGGTTTTTTTTGTTGTTGTTGTTGTTCTTTTAAAGAAAAATCCCAAGAGTGTAAGGAACCGTAGTGTCCTCATTTATTTCGTGGTTTGATCTATGGGGTTTCCCATTTGGCGGTGGCAGGAGGGACTCCCCGAGTACCCACTGCTATCGGTGCTCACCTTAAATACACCCAAGCAAAGTCTTATCTCTGACAGCTCATGCATCACCCTAGCGAGGAGAGGAGCCCCACTGCCCCCCCCATAGGGTCTCAGTCCATTTTGGATTCCTGTTCTCCTCCATTATTTATGGATCGTCCGCTGATACTTCAAGCTGTCGTCGTTAAGCAGGGAGAGGCCTGGGCGTGGACAGCGGCAGCGGAGCCCGGTGGGTCGGTGGTGTTCGCACTGCAGCCCCAGGTTTGTAAGCTGCGTCCTGCGTCCGTGTCAGCACGGGTATTCCACCCGAGTGCCGAGGTGGCCAGGGGAGATGTGACACCGGAAGCCCGAGCTCTGGGCTCTTGCGCCGCCCGCTGGCGCCAGGGCTGTGGATCGCGCCTGACCAGCTCGAGCCTCCATTTTCCACTAGGAAATGAGGAGAGGGAGGAACGGCCTCCACTGCACAGGGATGGCATGGGCTCTGCTCTGGGGTGGTCCCGGGGGACTTCCTAAAGCCACTGGGGCAGGGACAGGGGCAGCGATGAGGATAATCCTGACACCGACACCTATTCAGTGCTTGGGAGGGACAAGGCACTGTCCGGAAGCTGTGCATACTCAGTGCTCGCGCCGTTTGACTTTCACCCTGACTTTGACAAATGAGGCAACTGGACCACCTGTTTAGGGTCGCACATTGGGGGAGTCGGCCTTGAACTCCGGCCTGCTGACCGCAAAGCCCACGTTTTTAACCAGCACGTGCTACTGTCCCGCAGAGCACGTGTGCCTGCCCTGTGCTGAGTCTGTGGGGCGTCTGAGCAGGACACGCGACTGTGTACAGGGAGCACGGCGGAGGCAGGCGGCCGGCGACCCACTCGGAAGGGGGCCTGGCCAGAGCCGCGTCCGGAGGGCCGTGGTCTCCTCTAGGTTCAGAGGTGGAGAACCTCTGAACAGGGTGGAATGGTTTTCTGGGAGGAGAGAGAAGAGTGTGCGGAGAACAGGTGTGGGGGACGGACCTACAAGGTGCTGGTAAATCAAGATGAGGAATCCGATTTTCCCCATGCACAGTGACAGGCATTGACTCATTCATGGTGTTTTATTGTAGTTAAGTACACATAACACAAATTTTACCACTTAAGCCATGTTAAAGTGTATAACTGAGGGGCAGAAGTACACGTCAGTGTTATATAATCATCACTACTGTCTCGCGCCAGAACTTTCTAATCACCCCACATGGAAATTCTATAGCCAGTAAGCAGTTGCTTCACATTCTCCACCACCACCCCCAGCCCCGGGCAACCACTAATCTGCTTTGTGTATCTATGGATTTGCCCATACTAGACATTTCATATGAACGTATCATGCAGTGTGTGATCCTTTGTGACTGTCTTCTTCATGTGACGTTTCCCTGTGTCGTCCAAGCTGTGGCATGGATCTTGTTCCTTTTTACGGGTGAGTAATATTCCACTGAGGGGATAGATCACATTGTACTTACCCATTCATCTGTTGGTAAATGGGTGGGTTGCTTCTGCAGTTGTAAACTGTGTGCTGCAGAATCCTTTTAAACTCATTTTTAGCCTCAGCTTCTCGGGTCAACTCTCTGTCACCTTAACCATGCCAGGCCTCAGTGCACCCATCTATCTGTATAATGGGGAGCTCTCTGTGAATACGAAGAGGTTTATATGTGCACACTGCCGAAGTGGTCATCCCTTTCTCCCTAAATCAGAAGGTTAGAGGAAAAGGAGATAACTGAAGTTCTTTCAAGCTCCTAAAATTCCGTTTAAAAGCAAAGTTAACTTTCCTTGGATATAAAATGGGGCTGTGAGGAGCCCCCCACTTCTTGTGGAAGATGATGACAGTAATTCAGGTCAGGCACGTGGGCAGCACCCACTGGGTGTTGGCCGTGATCACAACTGGGGTGATCAGCACTGTTCGTCCCACTCCACCCCAAGTTTCCTGACAGCGGGAAGCTGGGGCAGGGCTCCTGGATGGCAGAACCCAGGCAGTCCTTTGGGGAGCCCTGCTGGGTGGTCTCTGGGAATACGCTGCCCACAGGAGATCGGCGATAGTATAACTGAGAAACTTTCCTCTGCTTTTTTTGAAAATTCCGAGTCCTGCTTTGGTTATCGGGGAACGATTTGATGTGGATCCTACTTATAACCTACACCTAGACAGCGGATGGGGCAGGTGACACTGAGTGAGGAACCTGGAATGGAGTCCCCTCCACTGCCGGCTCAGCGCCTGCCCCGGGCGCATTATTTAACCTCTCCGGGCCTCAGTTTCCGTACGGTACCACGCGGCGCTCACTTCGGCAGGGCGTGTTCAGAACACCACACAGGAGAACATGGCTTCCTTCGAGGTTCAAGCGAGAGGACCGATGCCAAGGAAATTTGGTGGGGGCCTCTCACTGGGCTTTGTTGTTTCTTCCGAGGGAAAGAAATGCATGTACAGATTACATAACACAAGTTGGAAAAAGGATTTCTAAGAGAAATTTTAACGTCCTTTAGGAGATCGACGGCGCGAGAATATTCCTGGCTGCAATGGACTGTGGCAGTTGGTGAAGAAATCATAACGCCACTGCTGGCTTCTAGTGCCTGCTGTGCCCCGGGAACTGTGCTAAGCACCTGTCACTCTTGTTTTATTTACCTGCATATCCATGAAATGTGTCCTCCGTAGCATGTGCTGTGCTCTAAGCCTCGCCAGCGGTCCTACGAGGTACTGCTCGCATATATATGATCTTAGCAACCTAAAGAAACAACGTAAAGGAGGACAGGTTGGTTTGGGCTGTCAGCTTCAGAAGTTTCCGTCCGTGGCTGCCAGGCCCCGCTGCTTTGGGTCTGTGGCAGCACAGCGGCCAGGAGCAGCCCTGTTCGCCTCACGATGGCCGGGAAGCTTAGAGGAGGAGGAAGGACCCCGCTCACAGTGGCCCCTTCAAGGCCACGCCCCCTGTGACCTAACTTCCTTTTAAGCCCCGCCTCTTAAAGGGCTCACTACTTTCCTACGGTGTTACAGGTTGACGACCAAGCTTTTAGCACATGGGCCTTTGGGGACTTTTAAAATCCAAAGCATGAAAATCCGCTTGTGTAAGTGGTGGAGAAAGGAACTGAACTTGATTTTGGCTGTTCCTAGAGACCTTGCTGGAGGGTCACGTGGGGGAGAACTCAGTTGCGGGTAGAGATAATCCGTCCGTTCGGGAAGCTCTCGGAGTGCTGGTGACTCACCCAGCAGCCCCTATTCGAAGGGAATTTCAGATGAAAGTAAGTTCCCATTCTGCGAGTCCTAAGCACCACACATGAAAAAGAAACTGTCCCGAAAGGGTACGGGGTGGCAGAGGCCAACTGCAATACTACAGCAGGAAGAGGTTTCAGAAAGCAATCACGTCCCACCCTGCCACCTACTATCTGGGGTGTGTCCTTGGGCAAAATCCCTGATGTCTTGCAGCCTCGGTTTTATCATCTTTTTATCATCTTTTATCATTTCTAACAGCTTGAACCACCAGGAGCCCCTGCACGACTGTCCCATTGGGTAGCTTGTAACACTGATGATGGTACAAACAGATCTACTCACTTGTATCAGTCTTTTTCCTAATAAAATTAAATGAAAGCCTCCCGCTGGGACGGTCGGACACGTTACCACTGGTGGTCCCAGTGGTCCCAGGACATGCGAAGTACAGCCCCATCACGTACGTGTTAAAGCCGAAATAGGTAAGTGCCTGCATCTTATTGAGGAGATGCCGGTGGGAAGCCCTTGGCAGGACTCCTCGCACACACCCAGCTTCAGGGAAAACCTCTTCGTCATTGTCACCAGTGTGTCGGGCTGCCGGCATCAACGGTCTTCAGCTCCTCTGTGCAGGAATTTCCTTACTGGCCTCAAGGACCACAGGCCAGCTCCTGGGGGATTCTCCTGGGGCCTGCACGTCAGGGGGAGCTTCCCGGGAAAGACAGTTGTTGGAGGGGGAGGCTGAGTCCTTTGTGTGCTGGGCCCCTGCGACTGGACCAGGGCCACCCAAGTCATCTGCCATCTGTTAATGGTACTAATCAGTGGCCAGAGGGTGGAAGGTGGGGAGCAGCAGCCTGCAGCAATCAGAGCCAGGCCAGGCTCTTCCGGATGACTGTGCTGCAAATGTTTTTTTGTTGTTTTTGAGTGGATGTTGTATCTCACAAGTCGATCTCTATGGCTCGTGAATGCAAGGAACGTATGTGTTTAATCTAAATGCTTATTTAAGAAGAGATCTGACTCTTTGGCTTTGCTCCGACTCCCAGGGCCCAGGCTCTGACTTCTACTTCTCCCACCTGCTGTGGCACGGCATGCACCCCAACACCGGCCGCCGCACGGGCCACTTCCCAGGGTTGCTTTCTGCTGGCCTTTGCCACGTGCGTGACTCTGTTGTACTCTGGGAAAGCAGACAAAAGACAACTCCAAGCCTAGCAAAGGGGCAAACCCAGACGAACCTCACAAAGCCAGCTCTTCCTTCTGGGGCAGGGCACAACTGTGGAAGCAAAGGGCTGTGAGGCTGGTGTGCTCCTCCTCCGGTAGTCAGCCACTGCGACCCCACCCCCCACCCCCCCAGCACCGGTTGAAGGAGCAATTTTAGAAGAAAAATGCACAGGTTTCCTTTCTCCTTTATCTTTTGTGCTTCTTGAAGTTCGATGTGCATCTGACCTCTGAAACCCAACAGGTATTTAATAAATGTCCAAAGGCCCTGATGAAAGCTCCTTCTTGAGCCTCTGTCTCAGAAGGAGAGACTGCATAGGTACGTTTTGATTGGAAAAATGGGTTTGCTTAATATGAGGCTTCCGCAGGATCAGGGGGAACCACACAACAGATAGTGATGCGTGGTATTGTGTTTAATAAAATAAGGTACCTTTTTGCAATTTCTTGCTTTTTTTGCAAAATATTAATTAATACCTGTCACATTCTCCACTTTATCTTAATGCCTCACCTGAAATGAAATCCAACTGTGTGTTCCTCTGCGATCGTTGCTTGCTTCTGAGAACCGTGGCTTGGGGTGGCTTTGTCATGTGGATACCACCGCACGTGCTCACCCAGGCACCACAGTGCGGGCGCTCATGCCACGTAGGCGCTTGGCGCCACCAAGAGGAGACTCAGTAGACACAGGACGCGCATGGCGGCCGCCGGCAGAACATAGCCTACTGCTTAGAGAGGCTTTTTTTGGTTGTTGTTCAATGAGTAAGAGTACCTGGTAAAATAACAGCAAAAGCATCGCACGGCAGATTGGGCGACAGTGGTATAACCCCGTGTACTACCCAGGAGGACTGTGGTGCGCTCCGATTGTACGATGGCTGCATTGTCACCAGGCACGAGGGCTTCTCGGCATTACAGTCTTATGGGCCACAGAGTTCATGGCTGGCCAGATTTCTTTATGTGATCCATGGCTGTATTCATTCCGATTCATTCTCTTATGGGGGCATTGAAATTGATGTCTTTAGGGTCCAACTAGCCTGATTCAGACCCTGACTCTGTTACTTACATATCTGTACAACTTTGGAAAATTACTTCACTTTTTTTTTTCTTCACTACTAGAGATTGAACCCAGGGCCTTCACACTGAGCTACATCCCCTGTCTTTTTTATTTTTTGATTTTGAGAATGGGTCTTACTAAATTGCTTAAGCTAGGCTCAAATTTTCAATCCTCCTGCCTCAGCCTCCCAGAGTACTGGGATTACAGGGATGTGCCAGTGTCCCACCATGCCCAGCTTTAGTTAGCTTCTTTGGGTGTTAATGTTCTCAGTTTTTTTGTTATTATTTAAATCAAAAAAGTTGTGAAGATTCTACAAAGTCTTCGTGGACCAGGCATGGACAAAACACTGCCTATGACAGCCAGGGACTCATGAAGGGAGCTCATCACTTGGTGAGCTCACGTTTGTGGAGCCCTAGTATGTGGGGGGTCTGCTGAGCCCGGCAAGGTCCCCCTCTGCAAAACGACTGGGCCTAATGATGGAATTTACAGCTTCAGGCAGCCTTGCACAGTCACCTGATTTTTGGAGGCAACTTCATGGCCTGCGAGCAAAAGCCCTTCTTCTCCTCCCACCTAGCCCCCCCATCTTGCCAGACGTTCCCCCCAAACCTCCCTCGAGCAAACAGGCACCACACTTTGTTTTTGATGAGGTGATGTCTGGTTTCTTAAATTAAATCTCGCAGGTAAATTGCTAGTCTGCGAGAAACCAGAGCACAGGAGAC
>NW_022900935.1:597731-611613 GCF_012274545.1 Fukomys damarensis
TAGGCGTGGGTCACCTGTGCATGTCTCCGCCCCAGGCGCTGACGGTGGGAGAAACCAACCGGAAGTGGAGCGCAGGGAGCGGAGCGGGGCTGTCCACCTCCTGTGCTTTCCCCTCCGGCAGGTTTCTGCATGTGCTGAATTTCCTTCAGCTGTGCACGTGGTTCAGCGTGTGAACCATTAACAAGACCAGCGAGGTAAGGTGGTGAAGGGTCTGGGCCTCCACAGCGTTTGGATTTATCCCTGATTAACAGCGCGGTCTCTTGCTTCTCAGAGCCTCACTCACCTATCCATCCGGGGATAACACCCAGACTGTGATTAAAACCGGGAGGAGATCTCACTCTTCCCCACAGGTGGAAAATGAACCACTTATAAGCAGGAGCCAGACGAACTGCTTGGAGAAGTCAGAGAGAAATCCCTCCCCTCAAAAAAGCCCCAAAGAGCCTTCGCTCATAATTAGCAGCTAAAAGATTTCCAGGGAAACTTCATCCATCGCTGTCTAAGGGGAGGGGAACACTTTAAGATTATTTGGACAAGATTGAGTTTTGACTGAGAGGGGGGAAGCTAAAAGCGTTACTTTTAAATGTAATTATGTGCAATTTCAATTATCAGCCTTCCTTTTAAAAGTCTGTCCGTTTGGTGGGCAATTAGTAGACATGAAAGGGGGTGGAGGCTTGCGCGGTGCATGGAGCGATTCTTCCTGGGGACAGATGTGTGGGCTGAAAAGCTGATCCTCGCCGGAAATGAGCAGATGCAGAGGAGTGGTCGGTCCTCACATGGGCAGAGGCGTCTGGGGCTTTGGTCCCGCCCTGTCTGTTCTCCCTAGGCCCAGCTTGCTTCCCACTTTCCGTTTGAGCTAAGGGATTCTGGGGATAGTTGAACTGTCAGGGACTGAGCAGGCAGCCCTGGCCCGCACATGCGAATTGGCTTTTTGCCACCATACCCAGCAGCACAGAGGGACTCCAGCTGCAGCCAGTGGCACCAAGCCCTGCTCAGAGCTTTAGGTCTCGCTGAGGCTGTTTCTTCTGCCCCGTGCCTCTTCTGTTGTCTGCCCACACGTTAGGCTTCATTAATGACTTGGGGCTGTCGATCAGACTCTGACGCAGCCACTGAGCGTGCAGCACGGATGAGAACATGTAGCTTCGGCCTAGCCTGGAACACCTCGTCCTGACAGCACGTCCGGCGGCATGCCCGAGGTGGTGCTCCGGAAAGTGCCTCGTGTGCACAGCTGTGCACGGTGGCTGGGTGCTGCTTGGTAGCCCGCCTGAAGACGGGAAGGTGGAGGTCCGGGTGCATCAGGGTCAAGGGACCCGCACGGGGCTGCCAAGGCCCCTGGGTCAGAGCTGGACGGAGTGGTCGGCTGTGCGCTCCACAGCCTGGCCAGGGCTTGGCATTGCTGCCTGCTCTCCGCAGCAGCGCCTTCTGACCTCTGGTCCGGGGGCCCAGCTGAGACGCTCTGGATGGCTCAGCCCGCACTCCTCCCTCTTGGACACCGTCCCCTCCTCTCTTTCTAGGCTCATTTCTTGCCATGACCCCTGTACGGCTTGCACTCCAAACTCACCAAGATTCTGGAAGCCTCTCAACTTCTCAGAGCTGTTCCGTCAGAAGCCCCATTCCCTCCTCATCACGCAAAGGGAAAAACACAAAACAACAAAAGGCACTGACCCCCGCCCAAGCGCCGGCTTCCAGGGAGCCTGCAGGACAGTCCCAGAGACCCCTCTCCTGCGGCGTGTTCCCCACCACACTCACCGTGGCTCTTAGGGATTGGTCACTGAGCACCCACTGTGCTCCAGGCGCTGCTGGACGCCCTGGTTTGGAGAAGGCACCAGACAAGGAGGGGAAGAGATGCTGGAAACTTGCATCTGCACAACGTCAAGTGAGGCGAAGGGAAACAGGCAGGTGGAGAGAGACTGAGTCGGGAGCTCGGCCAGGTCAGAGAAGAATTCTTGGAGAGATTGGAAAGGGGGTGCAGGGGTGAGCCATGGGGGTGTCTGGGTCCCGGGCGTTGAGGCAGAGAGAAGGGCGTGTGCAGAGGCCCACCGCGGGGCTGCGGTGCACCTGTGTGTCGAGGGCTGCCAGGAAGTCTGGAGCTGCAGCTTGGTGAGCAGGGACGGGGTGTGACTGAGGCAGCCGGGGCAGAATGTGTAGAGCGGGCCAGGCGGTTGGCACTTGGAGCTGGGACGCTGGGGGTGCTGTCTGCATGGCCCCAGGGCAATGTAGCTCGCGAAGTCTCCATCTGCACTCCCCGTGCATCACGCTGGGTCTCATCTGCTCCGTCCTCCTGTGGCAGGGGCTCCAAGGAGGCTGGGGCTGCATCTGTGTCCATCACCTCTCATCTCTGGGTTGAGCGTGGTGCCTGCCTCCTGATGGCACCAAATACAGAGCTGTTCCCCGACCCTCTGCCCAGCTTGCTTCCCCCTCGACTCAGCTTCGGATGTTGCAGAGGGGTGGGGTGTGCATGTCTGCGACCGTGACCCCAGACAAGCAGCAGAAGACACACCTAGGCTGGCGTACCCCGAGCGGGGTGTACCCGAGGGCTGACCGTGCAGAGGAGGCCGTTCTCCAGGTGCAGGTTTGTCCTGTGTGGTCCAGGCCCTCCTCCTGGTTGCCTGGGAGTCACAGAGCTGTGTCCCCAACAGCGGGTGGCAGCGTGGCCAGGTGAACCTGGAGCCCTCTCTCCCTGGTCTGCACGACCTTCTCGGCTGTCCTTCCCAGGAGTCGGCTGCAGTGTCCACTCAGCCCCAGGCTGGCAGCTTCTCTGAGCTCTTTCCTCCCTCGGTGTGGGCGCTCAGGGCCTCTGCCACAGACAGTGCACAGATCGCACCTGGCCTGCTCCTGGGGGTCAGCTTTGGGGGCAGCTCTGCAGACGGTGTGAGTGGGGATCGTGCGGATCTGTGTGAAAGGACGACCTTTTGTCAGCGAAGTAATTTTGGTTTGAGTTGGCACCCGAGACAAAGCAGTCTTTCAACACAGCCGCAGCCCATAGGCAGCCGGGACCTTTTCAGGGAGATGGTGGGAAATTTGCCAAGTCGTTTGGGGCCTGTAAATTAGGCCTTGTTTAAAAATTTAGATAAAGCCCGATGTGAGAGAGAAAGGCTTTCATAACATTAAATGTGAATTACACTGAAAACCCCTTTCAAGTTAAATGGAACCATTCCCTGGAATCACGGAGACATGAAATGCTTCAAATGTCAGAAGAGTTTTCATTTATTGTCCCAAGTGAAACGAAGGCATTTTATGCGGTTTAATAGTTCAGATGCACATGTAAATGGAATTCATTTGGAGAATGCCGGGCCTGCTCGGGATCCACTTTCACAAACCTGCCTGCTTTCATCTCATCTGTGCAGTAACCCTGCAGGCGGGGGCACCACCGTCCCTGCTCTGAGATGCCGAGTCTTTGCTGAAAGCTCAGCTCCGACTAGGGGAGACCCTGGTGTCCCAGGCGCTCTTATTGCCTTCGCGCGGTGCCTGCATCCTTGACCTGCGACAAGACTATGAGTGCTGCACCACCTGGAACTTGGTTCTAGGAGGCCCCTCACTGGGCCGTCTGGGCGGGGCTGTCTCGGGGATAACCAGTGGCCCCGAGAAGGGCGTCGGGCTGGCTTCTGATTGGTAGCATCTGCTGTTGTGAGAAGCATCTTGTTCATCGCTGCCCCATGCTCTTGGCTCTGCAAGCTGATCCTTTTCCTCTCTCTGTGTTGCTTAGTATTCATGGAACCGAAACCAGTTGTGCTGGCTGGAATAGTGGGGGCTACTGTGATCGGAGCCCCAGCTCTGGCACTTCCTGCATGGACAGGGCCAGGTGACAGCCCAGGGCGGGCGGTGAACCCTGTCCTGCTTTCCAGTCCTCCTGCTGGTTCTGCTGGTTCCACTCACAGTAGCTTCTCCCTTCCTATTTGAAGGTGACTATCTCATGCCCCGGCGACCGTGCGTCCTCGTTCCCTGCCACCACCAGGAAAGAGATGTCCTTGAACAGTCTTCCAAGAAAAAAGCCTGGGGCCGTGGATGTGCCTCTGAATGGATGGGTCAGTTGGCCACAGACTCACCTCTGAGCTGTCCCTGCAGCAGGAGTGGGGAGTTGAGGAGGATGCACGTACGGCACGATGCTCTTCCTTGGACCAGAGCCGGCGCCAACCCAGTAGCACACCAATGAATGGGCAACAACAGGCTCCCTGGCCCCTGGGCCAATTCCCATGGTGTGACTCCTCCTGTTGTGGCTGATCGGAAACTACTGGTGCAGCATCCCCGAATGCGGAACTCAAACAGAAGCACATCATTGGCTCTCAGGCCCGGGTTCCCCCATTTGGCTGCCCCTAGAGTCTGTGTGCCCCTTACAGGGAAGGCCAGGTCCTCCCCGGAAGCCCCAAGGAGAGTCACGGTCCTGGGATTGCCTCGGGGAGCCACACCAGGGAGACCACCTCCACATCCAGCTGCCAGCAGACCCTTCCTGTGTCTTCCGCGCAGGTGTGGGGAGCGGAGAGCATCTCCCAGGGACTGCAGAGCACAGCTCAGCTAGGCCCTCTGGCGGGTCCCTGAACCTTGTTGCATGTGCTCAGCCATAAGAAGGTGACAAGGCCACTTACTCCACAGGGCCGTGTGAGGGTTCGATGCAATGTCAGCACTGACTGTGATCTGGGACCCATGAAGCACTGTGTGCGTATAAATGTGAAGCTAATGTGTCCCCCACCCCGAGGGGCCCATGACTCCAGCAGCCTGTGGACTGCACAGCAGGAACTCAGAAGTCAGGCCTGGGTTCCGGCTCCAGCTCGGCTGTTTCTCAGCTGTGTGACTAGGGGAGGCAGTTAACCTCCCTGAAACTTTGTCGCCAATAAAATGGTGGGTAGTAACAGACCTTGTCTTGGAAGGTTGTTGCGGAAACGGAATAAGGTGATGCATGTAAGTTACAATAAACATAAAAGTTATTATATTTTGTAACATGACGTCATACCTAGTACGTATCGACGAGGTATAAAACGTAGCTGCCTCCACCCAAATCCCTTATTCTTCTGACCTTAGCCCTGATTCCTGTTGAAAGATCTATCTTTCCTTTGTTCTCATCTGTGGGGTTCATGGAACGTATGTTATCCTCCCTTCCCAATCTCACATCCAGTGGTTTAAGCCAAATAACATACTCACATCTTCTAACCCCTATAACTTGTTCAGAGATGGGCCCATCTTCAGCCAATCAGAGTGAATCCACAAGCTTCAGTGCAAGCTACTGGGAAGTGATTCCTTCAACACGGGGACCTGGGGCCCAGGATGGAGCAGCTGCATTTATATTTGTACCATGAGGCAAGAGTCATGTGGAAGAGAAGCTGATAGATGGGGGGAGCTAGGAGAGCTAGAGCCTGGGTCCAGCCCTCATTCTCAGGCATGTTAGTTACGTGTGCCCATGCGGTCCTCTTGTTCTACTTTTTTCTTTCCTGCTAGTTTTGGCTGGGAATTTCCACCAATCCTAAGGGAATCCTCCTTGACGTACTACACCCGGGGAAACAGCTTAGGCAGGGTCGCTGGGTGGGGAGAGGGGGACAAGGGTCGGCAGGCCTGCCCTCTGGCTGTAGATCCTGCATCCTCACACCTGGCCTGTGTGCCACCTTGGGAGCTCCCAGCTGGCAGCCCAGCGTGGAGACAGTGGGGCATCGGCTCCAGATTGCACGCTCACAGCCTCACCCGTCACGCGTGTGCCAGGCAGCGTGGATCTCACCAGGGAGTGGATTGGAGCCGCCTCCCAGGCAGCCCGGTGCTGACGCTGCACCCTCTCGGGTCCCGCGAGTCTGAAGACCTCCGTGTTCCTGTATAGCGCAGAGGGAGAGAGGTGCTGGGGTCCGGGCCGGTCTTGGGCAGATGACATGGCAAATTCTGGGAAGCACCCCGCACTTTTAATACTCAGTGTTTTGATTAGATGTAGAAGTTTGGAGAAGACAAAGTGACACGTTTTCACAGTTCCCTGTCACACAAAGAACGAGTGCCGAAGTGTTGAGGTTTGGAGAAGCAGGAAAGAAGCTGCTGCTAGGGTCCTGTCAGTTGCATTCGCAAGTTTCTGGGGCCTCGCCTTGATGCCCGCCCCCCATTCCCATCTTCACCTTGCTGATGGCAGCTACGGCTGCTTGGCGAGGTGGGTAGGGCGGTCGGGTGCAGCGCGAGTACTTGTTTTGCTTTTAAAGCAAACTTTGTGTGAAGCCCGATTTCCCCTTAGAAATGGAGTTTTTTAAGGAGCACTGGGTGGGAATCCTTTTGTATACAGAAGAATCCTTCGGGGAAAGACTTCCTGGTGTCCACACGCCCATCTCCAGAAGTGCTGCTGTGGTGAAAGTTAGCGATGCAGGAGTCATGCTGAATCACCCTTTGGGGCAGGTTAGTGGGTGAGTTCCCCCCCCCCCCGGGTACTAAGGATTGAACCCAGGCTGGGCTGGGCTCCAACTTGCAGTCCTTTCACCCCATCCTCCCAGAATGCTGGGATTGCAAACGCGTGACCCCACACCCGGCTTGGACTGAAGATTTACGGGGAACGTTCCTAATTCTGAGACTATTGAACCAGCCCCTAGCAGGTCGATCCTTTATTGTGGACGGTCTTTCATGGTTCTGGTTTGTTCATTTCAATGCCACTCGCTTTTCTGCCCACCTTCCAGATAGTAATAACTTCCCGCCTTCCAGATGGACTTGCACTGCTCTCAGTGGGACTGACCGATGAGGCCAGGGCTCCGCAGAGCCCTGTGAGTGCAGAAGCCACAGGTGCACAGAATCCTGTGGGTGCTGTGGCCTCCTCATCCTCAACCACCCCCTCAGTGGTGCTGAGTCGGGCATGGGCTGGCTGGACCTGAC
Organism: Fukomys damarensis; assembly: GCF_012274545.1. Classification (NCBI taxonomy): domain Eukaryota; kingdom Metazoa; phylum Chordata; class Mammalia; order Rodentia; family Bathyergidae; genus Fukomys; species Fukomys damarensis. Next base: position 604,551 of record NW_022900935.1, read on the forward strand.
CTCAGCAGTCACAGCCAGGGAGAGACAATGAAGACATTCAGGCTTTAGAGTGGTACTATTGGGAGAAGGACAGGATGCACCTAATATTGTCAGATCTTCCGGTTCCAGTTACCCTTCAGAAGCCAGGACCCACAGATACCAAAATTTGATCAAATGGCATAGCATTAGCTAATGACTGCACATCCTCCCATACACTAGATGACTTCTACCCGTACAGTACAAGACAAATGAACAGAAATAGTTGTCAGGCTATATTTTCTGGGGAAGAATGGCCAGAAAAAAGTCCATCAGAGGGGGTGTGTAGCTTGTGGCGGGCAGCCTGCTTAGCCTGTCTGAGGTCCTGGGTTCCAGCTCCGTGACCTAACAATCAGAGAGTCTATCTGTATACACTTAGTCCAGATGCAGTCCTCCCAGGCTCCACAGTGAGTGCCCCGGAGCACACACGGTCAGCGTGCTCCAACCCTGGGTGTGGGGAGAGTCCGAGGGCAGGGTCAGCAGGAAGCCATGGCAGGGCGGTGGTGCGCGAGTGTTACACCATCCCCATGCATTCGGCACTGTGCTGAGAGAGAGGCTGATTCCGGGTTGGATGCTTGGAACTATGGGATTTTTCTCTTTCCAAATATTTTTAATCAGAGGCTGGTTGGATCCAAGGACAGAGAACACACAGATGTGGAGGGTTGGCTGCCTTTGACACTACGGTAGGCAGAATGATGGCACCCTCTGAAGATATCCATGTCTTAGTCCCCAAAATGTCCTAGGGCCTTTGCAGGTGTGGTTTATAGTAGGACCCAAAGGGGCCAACATTACCTGGCATTGGCCACGAGGACCCACACAACAAGACTTTAGAAGGGGGCTGAAAGAGTCCCAGTCAGAAGGACACACGATGGTGTGCAGAGGTCAACAGGATGACACTGCTGGAATGGGCCACGGGACAAGAAACGTGTGTGGTCTTGGGAGCTGAAAGGGACCCAGTCCTCCCAGAGCTTCGGGAAGGAACGCAGCTCCCCTGCACCTTGATTTTGGCTTCTAGGGCCCATTTCCAGCTTCTGACCCCTAGAGCAGTACAGTGAGAAATGAGTGCTCCTTGAAGCCACTCTATCCGGGGATATTTGTTACAGCAGCCACGGGAGACCTGTGCAGACCTCCCTGGCACCAAGCGACAGATGACCCAGATCCCAGCCTTTGGCTCAGAGATGGAAGCTGCTTTTCCCTTGATTGTTCGGGACATACATCAGGTGCCCACAGTGCCTTGGGGACATAGTCACGACAACAACCTCTCGTGATACTGGCACGGGTGGGGAGAGAGCTGGAATCGACAGGACATGGAATCAATCAGTTTTTCTGTGCCAGTATGGAAAAAATGAAAGCAAGAAAAGCCCCACAAAACCAAAAAACAAAACCCAGACACCCTGGAGTGGGAAAGAAAACGCCCTATGTGCTTATTGTAGCCCCTGATGACAGCTCAGGCAGCTCTGTGCTGATCTCCGCGCTGTCCTCCTGACCCTGCTTTGCTTTTCAAAGCTCTCCACCGCTGAGTTCTCCGCTGCGGAGCTGAGGATCCTCTTAAGTATGGGGTTGGCGGAGAGGGAGCCCTTGTTCACCCTCTGTTTGCAGTCCGAGGTCCTGTTGTTGACACAAGGAGGACTCAAGTGTGTGCACCTAGAAGACCGTGGTTGCCATTTATTGTAATACTGTACAGCCAGCGCCCCACACTCCGCACTCTCCCGCTCGCACTATTTTTTGCACGTGACCCTCGTTCCCAAGGGACGCAGAGACCGCCTCCCAACCCCGTATCACACCGAGCCCACTGGTAATGAGATGAAAGACTGCAAAGGACTCCTTTTCCTCTTCTTTTGTCTTTAAAAAATTTCCATTCCATAGCCATACATGGAGAATCTGTCTTCAAAAAATTGATTATCTGTTAGTGGGAGGTTGGATAAATACCCAGTGATTGCTAGAAGCCCACAGCATGGCCGATAAGGGGCATCGTTGCCTTCAAGGCCTGACCCTTCAACAGAGAACAGTTTGACAGTTCGGAGGAGGAGCAGGCTCTTGTCACCCCTGGGGCAACTGTCTGGGTCCCCTCCACTCCTGCCCGCCTGCTGGTCAGCTTCATCCTGTTTACGTTGCAGGACAGAGCAGAGCAACATTGTTAGTGGCATCCTTAGAGGCAGGGACAAGCCAAGAGGTGCCCCAGGGCGGGGGTGTGAAGGACCCTGTCTGTCTGCTCCCTCTCACCCCCTCCCCTGCAGCAATCCCCGGGTGGGTGGGCTGGAGTTTGCCCTTGTTTATTATGTGCATTGAAGAAAGGTTTAGGAAGTAAGCGCTCAGACACAGGCTGTGGTGTCTCAGCTTAGAGTCGAACTTGGCTTTCCCTTGTCTTCTGAGGGAAGCTGCTAAGTTCCCAAACCCACAAATACCAGTTTCCTCCATGGTGGGGTGGGGGTGGTGCCCACGTCTCAGGCAATAGAGGGCAGGGACTGGATGAGGGGTATGAGGGTGAACGCCAGGCAGCCCGTGCCATCACAGACTGAGCATTTGGTATGTTTGGCTTTTTCTGGTTAACTGGGTGACATGGTGTAATAGATTGGGTGCACTGCTCTGAAATCCAGATGGCACTCAGCTGTGTCCTGGCACTGGGACCTCTGGCCAATCCTTTAACTGCTCTGAGTGGCGCCCCCTCTCACAGGCATGAGGGGGTGATGTGAGGCACCTGTGCAGAGTCTGTGCTGGGTACCACGTGGGCTGTGGGGGGCATGGCTTTCTGCTGCTCCCCCCCCACTCTCCCTGCCCTCCTGCTGCTATGACCACTGGCCCTAGGAGTGGACGTGTCTCTTACCGCTCCCTGCAGCCCTGTCCCTTTAGAGGATCCCAGGAGATGCCTTTCCACTGCCCTGAAGGGCTGGGCAGGCTTCCGGGAGAGCTCCGTATCTGTTGTTGCTCGTGGGAAATAATTACAACGGGGGTCTGCCAGTGGGGCAACTTGGCAACAGCTGAGGACATCTTCAGATGTCACCTTTGGGGAGATGCTGCCGGCACCTAGTGGGTGGAAGTCAGGGCATAGGCAATCATCAAACATCGGGGGTGCCAAGGCTGAGACACCCTGAGCTAGGTGGTGGCCTTTCATGGATGTGTTGTTCTTGACACGCTGGCTGTTGTAGTCTGCCAATGGTGTGTTTGCCCTCAGGTGTGCCGATCTGTGGGCAGTCGCGAGGAGCAAGGAAAGAGTGGAAATGTACCCCATCCCCCACCTTCTACACTGACCTCCTCCTCGACACAAATGTGCCAACAGGAAGAGGAAAGGGCGGGGACAATAATGGGTTGAGCCCTGGACCAGGGAGGACCAGAGAACCTGAATGTCCCTCTGGTCTTCGGGTTTGTTGTGTAACCAGTTACCATTCCTGATCATTGTAACTTTACAACCAAACCCAATGGTCTTGGCTTCTGGCTTCCGGTGGAGAATGCCCTGGATGCAGCTTCCAGGTGGAGACGGCGTTGTCTGACCCCAGCTCAGGAAAAGTGACACCCGTTGACTCTAAGGTGCAGCTGGAGCCACTGGGTCAAGAGTTACCTGTGCTCGGTGTTGGGTGACTCCTGTTTCTTGCACGCCCTGCAGTGCCGTTGTAACCGTGGCGATGACAGCAGGGGCGCTGAGCGCTCCCTGGGCCTGGGTGCTCTCAGCTCGCCTCACTCGGTCGACATGGTTTGTTCTACTCCTCAGCCCCGAGAGACACAGACCAGCATTTCCCCACCTTGTAGGAAAGCCAGGTTCTGCGGCCACTGACACAGGTGGAAGGAAGAGGTGTCAGATGATGTCAGAGCTGCTTCCCTGACCGCAAAGCGGGGAGGTGCTTCTCCTACGTTGCAAGGAGGGGAACCTTTCCCTAGCCCACGCTTTCCTGCGTATTTTGAACAAGAACCCAAATGGCAGAATCACGTGATTTTTGGTGATGCTAATTTGTAACATGTCACCCTGCTTTGGAGGGGAGAAATGAGACCAGGGGAATTGTGTGACCCCCATACTCCATTTAAATGCAGTGTTGGAGCGGAAACGTGACCAGAAGGGCCGATGTTTCAAAGGAAGACAGACGCTTGAGCGGTGGCGTTTCCAGCAGCCCAGTGGAAGGGTGGAGGTGCACTTTGGCTTGGGTCTCGGTGTCCCCCCAAAGCCTCATGCGCTCATAGGTGGGGCTTTTCAGAGGTGTCGGGATCTAGAGTGTGATGCTGGGGTCAAGGGTGTGTGCTCAGTAAATTAGTCCGCTGATTCGTTTGGCATAGTTCTGGGAGCGGATAATGAGAAAGCCCTGCCTTGGGGCGGGTAGCCTGGACAGAACATAAGGGATAGAAAAAGGGCTTCGAGGGTCACTTGCTGCTGTGGCTTGCTGCTCACCGCCTTCACTGCTTCCCGCGTTCCATGCCATGAGCTGTGGTTTCTTCTCTGCGATGCCCCTCTGCCCTGCCACCCAGCCTTGGAGTCAGCGGTTATGGACTGAAACCTCCACACAGTGAACTACAATGAAACTCTCCTTCTTTAACTCTGGGCGTTGGGTGTTTTGTCTCAGCAATGTGGAAAGTAACTAAGACAGGTGATTCCAAAGATCTGAGCTGGACCTTTGCACGGGTGGGTCCTCCTCGGTTCTTTGGTGGCTGGCTGTATGTTTACTTTGTGTGTTGGGTGTTCAGGGGGAAGTGTGTAGTGCAGACGGGGCAGGAATAAATCATGGTGTAGCCCAGTTTCCAGTGTCACAGGTGGAATCGGCAGGGGTGCACAGTCAAGGCGGACCGCTTGGTATTCCCAGAATGGTGACTTTTCCCTTCACATTGACTCTGCTAGGCACTGAGCTGGGTCTTTTTCATACATTAACTCTTTTTAGTGCCAAGCAATCTTGTGGGGCAGGTAGGTTCATCAACAATAGTCCACAGAGGAGGGAAACTGAGGCTCAGAGATGCCGCATGACTCGCCAGGATCACACAGGGTCATGCAGGTGGCCTCCGTATGTACAGGACCTGTCCTTTGGGTCCCTAGAGGTCTTTCCGGTGCTGCCTGTCCAGGCTGGCCCTGGCATCATCCACAGAGCTTTCCCAAGAGATCTCTCATCAGGTTCCATGCTGCAGAGTCTGGTTTGATGGGTCCTGGGTTTGAGGCTTGTTTGGGGGTTTTTTTGGGGGGGGTTTGCTTTGGTTTGGTTTGTTCTCAGGGTCCTCGGTTGTACGCACAGGGACCCAGAGTAAGAACCACAAGTGTGTGTGCCCACGTGCATGTGCACACATCTAAGGGCTGCTGTAACCAAGCAGTCCCAACTGTGGCTTACAGCCAGTGAACTGTACTCTCGCACAGTTCGGGAGGCTGGAGGTCCAATGCCCAGATGCCACACGCGTGGCTCCTTCTGGAAGAACTTGCAGGAGCACCGTCTCCTGCCTGTCTCCTGGCTCGGGGGGCTGCCAGCCACCTTGCCTGTCCCTTGGCTTGCAGGGTCCTCCACATCACCAGACCCCATGACTTGTCTCTGTGTTGTCCGTCCCTCTTAGGAGGACACCAGTCGTTTGACGAGAGTCCACCCTCATTCACTAGGACTTCATCTTAATAACTTCTGCGAAGAGCCTTCTGCCAAATATGGCCAGGCTCTGAGACTCCCACGGCTGGCCTGTGGAGACCCACGAGGGTGAGACCCTGCCCGGAGGGGTGTCGACGGTCTACTTGGCTGGTGGGGTAGCAGGGAGGCGAGTCATCTGGAGGCTGAGGCCAAGTGTACCTCTTCAGCGAGAGTGGGACCTTCCACTTCCTTCTCCACCGCCGCTCCCTCGGTCCAGGCCACCGGCACCCGTCCCCGGGTGGACAGCGGCCCCTCCACACTGGTCTCCCAGCCTCTTGCCTTCCACACCCTGCAGTCCCCAACCCTGCCACCTCCCCCAGCTTGTCTTCAGCCAGGAGCCAGCCTCTCCATGACCTCTGGTCACTGCCGCCCTCCCAGGCCCTCATCAGCTCACCCCTCCATCACATCTCCCACTGCTGCTCACATACACAACTGCCTGCAGCCGTCCTGTGCTGCTCCTGTCCCCGGACACATCCCAGTGCCCCGGCCCTGGGCGCCCTTTGTGAGGCCCCTTGCCTGGAAGTCCAGACAGACCCCACCCCAGGGCCAGGGCCCGAGGCTGATGCACCTGGTCAAGCCTCAGTCCCAGCCACAGATGCTGGAGTGAGAGGAGAAGACCTCTCCTTTAATCCTTGAAAGGGCACAGAAACCAGGATGTCTCCCCCTGAGCCTCCTTCGGCCTCTTTCCAAGCTGGAATGCAATGACCACCTGTAAAACTGGGATGCATAATACACACCAGCTTAATGGTTTTCTGAAACATTAAAAATTAATATTGAACGTCAACACTTTTAGTGATCAAATGTCCCCTCGGAGCTCGGTGTCTGGAAATTGTCCCCATCAGGGACACTGGGGTCCGTGGCCGTGGCCTGTGTGGAGCAGGGCGTGCGTGGCTCAGGAGTGAGGCCAGCCACAGCCCTGACCTGGCCTCTCCACTGGGTGTGAATTTCAGATTCCCTCCGCTGTTTCTCCTCTCCTCATTCCTCAGGCAGCACAGAGGTTCCCTGTAGGTGAGCTCGAGTTAGCCAGTCTGCATGGCCTCTGCATACTCATGCCTGTCTCCCTTTATCTCCTTGAGCCGCCCATGCCTGGAGGTTAGGCTCACCTTTCCCGTGGCTGCCTACTGCTTCCGGTAGGGAGGCCTGAACCCAGCCATCGGCCCTAGTCTCACAGACTCCCAGGATCGGGTATCCGTTGCCCTTCGCTTCTCCATCCCTCTGAGGTCAGAGAGAAGTAGGGCGCAGCTGTGGCCTGGACTCCACTCTGTAATGTGCTGGTTGCTCAGCACCCCAGGTCAAGATCAGGGGGACCCTGCACCCACCCAGGCATGGAGATGGCTCTGCAAGTCCACCAGAGGTCATCTGAGAAATGCCCTTGGGCCGGGGATTTAGCTCAGTGGTTCTGCTGCCTGCCTCGCAAGCTCAAGGACCTGAGTTCAATCTCCCCCGGGTACCACAAAAAAAAAAAAAAA
>NW_022900935.1:612186-620872 GCF_012274545.1 Fukomys damarensis
AAAAAAAAAAAAAAAAAAAAAAAAAATACCCTTGGTTTGTTGGGCCTGAAACAGCAGTATTTTTAAAAATCCACTCTGCTGCTCAACTAAGTTTTAAAGCACCTCTTTACGTTTTAGATAATAAAGCTTAAAATTATTCAGTATATCAAACACTGCTCAATACAATTATGGCCTGATGAGCTGCCAGATTCCAGCAGGGTCGGCTCTGGTGCCCTGGATTCCACTGCAGGTAGAGTGGACCCGCTTCCGGTGCCAGCAGGGAGAAGGAAGGCAAGTGTGTGTCATTCCCCACACTGCGCCTTTTCCCGAGTGTGTGTTGCTTGCCCAGGAGACCAGAGCCGCCTGTGAGGCCAGGGATGCTCAGCCCCCGACGGGAGCGATCTCCAGGAGACAGCACCCAGAGGTTTGCTGTGCTTGGATTCATCTGGGTCCTCGGGGCCACCTCTGTGAGTGACTGGTGACTTCTTGTCTTCATCCTCTGCAGAAGAGGCTGTCCAGAGTCTTGCAGATTCCTTAGCCAGAGCCTGGAGAGTGTGGGAGGGATCGGCCCTTTCCTCGCCGAGCACAGCCCAGATGGAAAGTGTGCAGCTTGTGCTCTGCCTGCTCCCACTGGGCCCTGGCCTGCCCTGGCCCTTGCTTGCACTTGACACCCACGGCCCATCTTTTCTCCTCCCTCCCTTTATCATGCTCACGCCTGCTTTTGCCTTGGGCCTCAGATTAAATGTTTCTCAGTCTGGAAAGGCTTCCTAGACTCCCAGGTCCTGCAGCACATTTCTACCCCTCTTTGCTCTGCTCTCTTCTGGCTGTGTCCTGCAGTCAGGCTCTCTCACGAGTGGCAAACTGGCCACAGGTGACTGTGAGATCATATTCCTCAGATGGACCCCAGGAAGTCATTCCACATGGCTCCAGCAGAAGTCCTGAATCGCAGCAATTTCACTGGGAATCTGATGGGTCAGGAGGGGCCATGGAGCTAAGAAATAGAGCTGACCCCCACAAACCACGTGACCCAGTGGTATACCAGCGTGGTAACTCTAGAATCAGAAAGAGTCCTTAAATTGTTCATTTCAAAGTTAAGAGCTACAGTGGGCAGGCAGTACTCGGATGACCAACGTAGCTGTCGGTGGTCCCATAATACCCGTGAGTTTTCATGGGAAATCCCTGCATCAGGTTGGTCTAGATTTAGCAAGGGATGACAGGAAATAAAAAGTTAAAGCATCTGAATAAAACGGATTTTTATTATTCTTCCTACAAGAGCCAGTTGTAGACAATCCGGGACTGGCTGGCAAAAAGTTCTTCCTTGGCAGAGTTTTCAATGCACTGTCTTCTGGTTTCCACCTTACCACACCCACGATATGGCCTGCAGCTGTGTACAAGATGGTGCCCCCAGCTGTCACACGTGAACTCTAAATAGTAAGATGAGAGGACTGGGCATGTGGCTCATGAGTGTCCTGCATGTGCAAGGCCCTGGAGTCTGTTCCCTGCACCACACACACACACACACACACACACACGCACATGCACACGCACACGCAAATGTGTCAGGTGGAAGACAGTACAAAGGAGACATAGCAGCCAACATGTAAGAAGGGTTTCTGGAACACAGCATCCTCCTCATATCCTGTTGCCACAAACTTGGTCACACACCACCTTCAGCTACAACACAGGCTGAATATGGCCATCGGCCACATGTAGATTTAGTGTTGCTGTTGGACATGACACCAAAAGGACCACCCTTGAACGATAAAATTAGTCAGCTGGACTTTATCTCTTCTCTGAGAGACACTGGTGAGTTGATGAAACACTAGGTTACAAACTGCGGGGGAAGTATTGGCAAGTCGTCTGTCTGAGGCAGGACTTAAATCCAGAGTGTTTATAGAATTCTCCAACTCAAAGAGTAAGACAAACACCCTATTTCAAAAATTGGCCAAAGGCTTAAGTAGATACTGTACTAAAGAGGATATCCAGCTGGTAAACATAGGCACATGAAAAAGTATCCAATTTCATTGGCTGTGAAAGAGATTAATACCACAGTGAGATGCAGGGAGACACCCATCAGAATGGCTAAAGCTTGGACAATCCCAAGTGCAGACAAGAAAACAGAACAAAGACATCTTATAGGGATGTGATATGATGCAGCCTTCTGGGAAATTGCATCGGCACCTCCCCATGATGTGAAACATCTCCCTGTCACATGACCCAGCTGTCACATTCTTGGATGTTTCTCCTAGAAAAGTAAAGGCTCTGTTCAAACAAAAACATGTACTTGAAGGTTTATAGCAGCTGCAGCCATGCTAGCCCCAAATGGGAATCACCCAGATGTCCATGAGCAGACGAGTGGATAAACTGGTATGTCCATACAGTGAGTTGTTACCCGGCAGTAACAAGGAATGGATTGCTGATACGTGAAACATGTAGGTGAATCTCTATGAGAACGAAACAGTCCTGAAAGATTACATACCCTGAGATTGCATTATAAGACAGCCTCAAGAAGATAATGCTCTAGTTGATGACAACAGCTTGGTGGTTGCCAGAGGGTAGTGGCAGGTGACTTCAAAGGGACAGCACTGTGCTGTGTTTTGGATGATAGACTTGCTCAGTGGCACACATCGCAGGAATCACTACTGGTATTAAAATCTATGGATTTAACCTGAAAAAGTCAACAGGACTGTAGAAATGTCACTGTGGCAGAAAGTGTTACGGATGTGGCGGGGATGGAGGGTTACTGAGCTGACTGTGGGTGCACCGTTTTCCAACACCGCCGTCCCCATGCTGAGCCAGGGCAGGTCTCACACGGTGGCACCAGTGACCCTGGGGCCAGATGAGTCTGTGCTGGGAAGGGGCTGCCCATCCTGTGCACTGTAGGGCATTCACGGTGCCCCTGACCTCCACCCCTGAGATGCCAGTAGTGCCCCCCACGCCGGCTGTGACAACCAAAAGTGTCTCCAGATGTTGCCATCTGGCCACAGGAGACAAGACATCACTGGGTGAGAGCCACAGCTACTCCAGTATGGTTCGGTTGCAGCTAAATAACCACGAGTTGGCCGTTTCCTCTCTCATAAACCCCGGCACGCCCCTTCTGTTCCCTTCTGTCACGGTACCACTGGGACATCTGCCCCAGAGCTTGCAAGGTGTGAGCAGGAGGCATCCGAACGCAGGGTGCCTGGGGTGCATAAGGCTGCTCACTGAGCCTCCACTCCTCAGTGCCCCCGTCTCCTTAGCGCCCCTCTCCGCACCCACACCAGCCCCTCCTGTTCCTGTGTCCCTAACTTGGCAGAGAACACTGAGTCCTGGGCTGTTGCTGGGTCCGAGGGATAGGATGTGAAGTCTCCACTTGTCTTAGCATTGTAAGCCATAGGTGTTTCCTTTGGCTTGTTTTAAAGCTCAGGAAAGCCTTTCCACTATTTAAATGTGGAAGAGTAACATTTTAATAATCACGCCCTGGGGCATAGTTTTTCCTGTTGCATGAAAAAATAATGGTCAAAACAGTCTGCAGCCAATTGCAAAATTATGTAAAGGTAATGCAAAGAAATTCAAACCCTCTCTCCTTCCATCACGTGAGACCACCTTTGCCGGAGTGCTAAACTGCCTCTTGACACACTCTCAGCCCTCATGAAGATCAGAGTCCACAAGATCTTGGAGTTATTCAAGTCTTCGTTTCAGAAGGGCTTGACCTGTTGCGACAGTGGCACGAGGGGCTGAGTTAGAGAATGAGCATCGGGCCTCTGTCTTTAGCCCAGACAGTCAGTGGGGTTTATAGAATCCTCTTAAAATCAGGGCACTGTAGGGCACAGGGCCTCTCTCTCCGTCTAGTGCTTGCAGACCCAGGGCTGCTGAATAAGTGATCCAGTGGGCCAGGGGAAGCTGCAGGCAGCCAGGCCGGAGTCTGAACCCAGCCAACACACCGCACTGCCTTCCCATCCATGTAACTGTTCCCGTGTGGGAATCAGGGCCCAGCGTCATCACCAAACCGCAGAAGCTGTGAGCCTGATCCTGTTCTACCGGTTCTGATTTGTAAATGCTGCAGCACATTCAGACTGAGAAAAACCAATGTGCAGTCGCCAGGCTGTGACTTCTCTCCCCGCTGTCCCGTGAGGGTCAGCCCTGCAAGACTTGAAGGTTGGACCCAGAAGAACCTTGGCAGGAAGTGGTCACTGTCCACCTCCTGGCTCTTCCAACCTCATCCTCCCCTGCCGCCCACCCGCAGTTCCCTGATGCCCTGTCCCACCCCGGGTGGGGCATCACTACCCCCTCTCCGTCGTCGTCAGTCAGATGATGGTGGCACCTCTCTATGGGGACTTCGGCGTGTTTCTCACCTCAGCAGCACAGAAAACTCACCTGGAGAACGCAGGGAGTGAAGTGGGCACGGGATGATTGTATTTATGCAAAAATCACAACCAAGAAATCACACCCAGAAAGGAGACTAGATAAAGACATGGACTATAGCTGCCTCGTGCATGGGAGCAGAGGCCCTGGGCTCGGGGAGGGAGGGCATTTTTCCCTACCAACTTTCTTATATTTTTCAAGTTTTTCATGTGGGAATGTGCTACTATTAATTCACAGTGGAAAACCTTTTTTAAGGAAATCTTACTTGGAAACATAGAACTATAAAACTGAAAAATATAAATGAGTGTCCGTGGTGATACTCAGTAAGTGTAGATTATTTGGTCAATCCGTACAGGTTCGTTTATTTTGTCCAATGGGAGGGCAGCCGATCTTAGCTGATCAGAAGAAACCGACCCCTGGGGGCCCTTGAGCGTCGTGGGGCAGGAGACTGGGTGCCTGATGCTTCCCTGAGGAGCTCTGAGGAGGGCTTGGAGGTGGGGCTCTTTGTTCCTCTTGATTAGCAAGTTCCAAGGTGGCTGAAATACCAGAATGGGCCGTCCTCCTTTCGAGGGGATCAGAGGGCCCCGACAGTGGGGGGCACCATAGTGAAGGTGGGAAGGTGGACCTGGCCCACTGGGAGCCAGCCGCCTATCCCTGGGTGGATGGGACTGGGGCCTTTGGGTGCGAGGCCCCCGCAGCCTGGAGAGACGCGCTATCCTCATCTCGCGTGAAAAGTACGCAGCTCGCACACCTTGTTCTAGATGCTTGGGACAGCAAGGTGGGCCCTCCTGGACCCCAGCACGGAAAGACAGCTTGGTCGCTGGGTGCAGACCCCACGTCATTGCTGAGATGGTGACCAGACTCTGATTCCTTCAGCCGGGTGGAGGTTTGTCCTCTCCCTCCTCCCAAGGGCAGAAGGAATCACCACGGCTCCTCCAGGAAGCCTCACCTTCCAGAAGGGAGGCCCAGTCGTCACGGCATGGACGGGCACGGCACTTGCTGCATTTCAGGCTGTCGTGTTCACGCCCTTAAGGGTTGGGGCAGGTGTTACCGTTGTTTGAGTCACGAAGATGGGGAACAGAAGCCCAGAGAGCCCAGATCACTGGCCCAGGGTCACAGCAGGTAACCGGAAGAGCTGCGATTCGACTCTAGATCCTGGTTTACATCGTACCCCACGGCCTAACTGATCCAGCGCCGTTAGGCCAAGTTCACATGTTACTAGTTACACTGACCAAAGATGCTTACAAACCCAGGCAGCCCAAGGAAAGGCTTAGGATCTTCCTCCTGGTGCACAACAGAGACTGCTTCCCTGGATGTTTGCTTCAAAACACACCAAACCCAGACATTGGGTGCTCTGTACATCCGGGTGGAGAATAAGTAAGGGCAGAGCAAACCTGGCCGTAAGTGCTGGCCACACCCAGGGGGCCTCTTAAAATGCAGACTTCACCTACAGTAGCTTCTCAGCACAGGCCGCTGGCCTCTGGGGCTGCCGCTCCTGTGTGGCGGAGTGTCTGTCTCTTGCACCATAGGGCCCTGACCAGAGTCCCTGGCCTCCGTCCACAAATGCCCGTAGCTCCCTGCTCACCCGTCATAGAAGCTTCCAGACCCGGCCAGCGCACTAATGCAGGGTGAGTCCCGTGTAACTCAGTGCCGGGGACACCACCGTGTCTGTCGGTGGACAGGAGCCCAGGAGAGAACGCAGCCACGGAGAGAACCCAGCCAGAGCCGGGGAGGGGTCCCTGCACCCTTCCAGGCCTCCCAGGTCTGCTATCTGCCTTGGGTGGAGCCAGCTGGCGGACGGGCGTGGTGGGCAGCGTCTCCCCAGTGGAAAATCACTCACCTCAAGTCACCCGTGTACCCCGCTCCTCACGCCCCGCTCTTGCAGCTGTTTCACTGGTGGTTTCTAAGAGACCCCGCTCGGTCAGGCTCAGTGATCCCCAGAACAGGCCGGGAGGCGGCTTCCCTTGGCAGAGGTCACTGCGTGGCCCCTCCTCCTTCCTTCAGAGGCACCTGGAGCTTAGCTTTTCTGGCACCACGGGACACTTGTTTAATGTTTACGCAGCACCGCTCACGCGTTCTGCAGGACCCGACCCCCGCCCGCCTGCCTGCTCCCCAAGATGGCTCAGGGCCGGAGGAAGACTGTCCTTCTCCACAGAGCCAGCTCTGCCCAGGCTGCACGGCTCCAGGAGGACACTGTCTCACCCTGAGCCTGGCTGAAATCCATCATGAAAGCTGCCGGGGCATCTGGCTTTGGAGAATAAAGCCAGGGTGGGCGGTTATCCAGTTTGAGCCAGTAAGAGCCTCCTGGTGGAGCCCGCCTGCCCAGAGTTTCCTTCTCGAGGCCTTGGGAGGGTCTGGAATTTCCTCTGTGTTCTCAGAGTGGAGAGGCTGCTACCCCAGGTCGCACACTCTGCGAGTACCCCCTGGGACTCGGAGGCTGGGAGGGAGGGGACTTTGGGGCCCTGCTGGATTCTCTCCCTGGGGCTGACCGACTGTCTACACCACAGGCTAGTCCTTGAGGCCTTGAGTTAAATCACAACTTGGTAGGTAGTGTACTTTGCTAGTTCAATAAAATGAGTGTATATGTCTACCAGTGCCTTCATTTTTTGATTATTTTTCTCATCCCGTTGATAATGCAGCGAGTTCGGACGGGCTGCCCAGTCATTAGAATGAATTAGCGAAATCCCTCTTTATAGGTTTTTGTTTGTTTGAGCTTAAGAGAGGTGGTTTAAATCACCGGACGTCAAAAATGCCTTCTGTGGCGAGGGCTGGGATAATGCTTCATTATAAGCGGGCTTAGCTGCAGCGACAGACACAGATTAGAACAATTTACTTCTCTCCTGATGGCGAAGCGGTGACATTTGGGTGGCTGTGGCGGAGAGCCGTTTTCCAGAGAGGGAAAGCCTTTTGCCCTGATGCATTTACAGAAGAATTTAGCTGTGTTGTTGCCTGCAGCCAGGGGCCTGGGGGCGGGAAGAGCAATCCTCTGCACCCAGAGTACTGTGACCAACTCCTCCCAGCTTGCGTGGGACCCTCTGGTTCCAGAAGAAAGTCACCTAGCTGGGCCCTGGGTCCCTGGGATTTGGGCAGCTTGGCCCAGAAAAAGACAGTGGCTGGAAACTGCCAGCAGCGGAGCTCGCACATCTCACCCACGACACCAACAACTGGCACTCGGTATCGAGGACTTGGGTGCCAGGTTGCTGCTCTGCGTGTCTCAATTCATCCTCCAAACAGCGCAAAATGGTGCCATTGTTTTGTTTGTTTGGTTTCAGGCTTTCTGAGACAAAGCCTCACTATGTAGTTCGGGCTGAACTTGAATTCACTGTGTAGCCCAGGATGGCCTCAAATTCATGGTGATCCTCCTGCCTCAGCCTCCCAAGTGCCGGGATTAAAGGTGTGCACCACCATGCCCGGCTGGTGCCTAATTGTATTTTGCAGATGAGGAAACTGAGACCGGGAGAGATTCCTTTAGTGAGCAGAATGATCTGGTGGTAAAACCAGAATGAAGTCACAGACTCGTTCTGCTTCAGAACCCAGAGTCCCAGCAGCTCTGCTGTTCAAAGGCAGATTGCCGGACCCCAGCCCAGAGCGTGGAGCTCAGTGATCTGGGGCAGGGCGGAGAATTTGCATTTCTCCTGTGTTCCCAGCTAGGGGCCGCCCTTTGGGAACACCACTGTCTCACTCTGCCCCTCTGAGAGAGATGTGAATTGTCACCTTTGCTGCTAGGAAGACCTACAGTTTCCGTGTCTCCCCATGGACTCCCGAAGACAGGGTCTGTCGGGTCCTCACGTGAAGACTGGAGGCTTTAGGCCATGTCGTGGGCTCAGGACTGGACCTGAACGGAGCCTCTGGTGGCAGGGTCTGGGTCTCTCTCGTCCCCAGGCAGACCTCAGCCCATCCAGATCACAGACTGGTGCCTGCTCCGCCCGCAGTAGAAATCGTTCCGATGAACACCCTCCACCGTCCTCTGGCCCTCATTGGTGCTGTCGACCTGAGAGAAAGGGGACAATCAAGCGGCCCGTCTCAGACCAAGGCAGGAGTTTGAGGGCAGGGGCCGGAGGTCCTCACCTGGCGCTGGTGTCCTTGGCCCTGGGCAGAGCCTGTTCCAGGCTGTGCTGCGGCAGCTGCAGGCCAGGGGATCGGGGACAGTCATCACCCGGCCCTGGATGTGCTTTCCCACTGTCTACCTAGGTTACCAGGAGGAAACAAGCCAGTCCTTGGTTAAAGCAGCTCCCATGAAAGGCTACGGAGCCTGAGGGCTAGGGTTGGAGCTTAGTGGTAGAACACTTTCCTGGCATGCCTGAGGCCCTGGGTCCAATCTCCAGTCCTGAAAGCGAAAGAGAGAGAAAAAAAAAAAAAAAAA
>NW_022900935.1:621171-638579 GCF_012274545.1 Fukomys damarensis
AAAAAAAAGAAAAAAAAAAAAAAAAAAAAGATCATGGGTGCCATGTGCAGAGCATTTGGGGAGCCTGCTGGGGTGAGAAGGACAGGTTTAAAGAGTAGCTGTCGGGTGTAAAAATCCAGTGGGGCTAGAGTGGGTCGTTCTACTTAGCTCTGTGACCTTGGGTAGCTTTTAAAATTCTCTGTGCCTAGTTGAAGGTGATGATTACGAAGGCCTAGATCATATAGAAATAGTGCTCGGAACACAGTAAGCACTGAGCTGGTATTTCGGTCGTCATCATCATGACTCCAAGCCTCTTCTGCTCCCGGAAGGGGGACGGGACCACCTCTCTGCAGGAGGGGAGGATTATGGGAAAGGTGCACGTGAGTCTGCACCCTGTGCCTAGTCCCAGAGGACCACACTAAATGTCAGCTGATATCGGTGCTGCTAACCAGTCCAGGTCGGAGTCATTTGACAATCTGGTGAAAATTGTGCACTTGAAGAAAATACATGCATAACGACATTTTGGTGCATAGAGGCAGGGACTTGGCCCTCTAAGGCCTGTCCTGAGCAAAAGGGGGCACTTGGAGGCAGGGGTGTGGTTCGCTGGTAGGGTGACTGGCCCAGCAAATGTGAGGCCCTGGATTCTATCGCCAGCCCTGCAAATGAAACATCCACTTAGGCCGAGTCCACAGTTGAGTTCTGCATGTCCCCACGTCCCTTCCCTCCATAGGAAAGGCCGGATCCATCACGACCAGATACGCGCATGGCTTGCCTTTCCAAGGCACTCTGGGCAAGAGGAAGCTATCCTGATTTGCACAGGAATGTTTGAGAGGCTGTCCAGAGCTCCTGCTTTTACCCACTTTGGTGTTGAATTTTAAGAGGCATCCAAGATAAAGCAGACTCTAGCCAAAGGAATGTACCGCTAATGGTTGAATTAGAGGTCCGCCTTAGCTCTGCAGGTCACCAAGGAGAGGGGATGCCTTGGTGAAATCTGGGACATTTGGGTTTCCAAGGGGAGAATTATGAGGGAGAGCAGTAGGAAGATAAGAGGGCGACAGTGGGGAGTTGCCTGGCATCTTTGCTGACCTTTGGTCCAATGTGTTCCTTTTCAGCTCTTGTGTTCACCATCCAAACTTTGTGTTGTGTGCTTTACAATCATGGAAACTAATGGTGTAGTCAGCCCCAACCACTGTCTTGTTCCTGCCTGGGAAAGTGAAATTTTATGTTTTCCGTAAGGACCGGATGAGAAAGCATCTCAGGGTCTATGCCCGAATTGGACATCTCGTTGTACAGCGTGTTTGCTGCCACTAGGTAGCCTGACCTGCTTGGCGGTGCAGCGGGACGGCTTTGACATGAGGAGGGCCCTGGCTGTTTCCTTTGTCGCCAGGAAAATCCTACCAAATGGAAAACCCCTGCCTCCCAGCCCCCAATAATCTTCTAAACAAAACACAATCCCTATGGGAAAAGGGAAAAAAGAGAACAAAAATCCAACCCACAAAACAATAGACAAGACAGAGCCCAGCACAGTGCCACACTGCTGTACATTAGGGTTTTGTTTTGTTCTTTTCTCCTTGCCCCAACTGAAGGGATAAAAGGGCATCATAATTTTGTTTTCAAATGTGTTTAAGAACCTGTTATTAAAATAGAATTAAACCCCAGTCCCGGGGCAGCGGCTCACGGCTACTGGGAGATCATCTCGATAATGCGATTAGCAGCTGCCTTGTGAACCGGGGAGCCAAGAGGAGAGAAGCAGGGAGGTGAAGCCCAGGCTCAGGCGTCGCTGCCGCCGTGGCCTGAGCACCCTGGTTCCCCCGGGCCGGGCAGCCAGTTGACTGTACTTGGGCATGAGCATTAGGGGCCACAGGGGACCCCAGCTGTGGGCTGCCCAGGTGTGCAGGGGACTCAAGGTGCACATGTTTGCTGCTCCTGCCCCAGATACACTTGTGTGCACACACACGCTCGCACACACGCACACAGGCACGCGTACCTACACACTCAGAGATGAATGCAGTAACCTCTTGGTGTCATGGAGCAGGGAAGCTGCGATTGGGATCAGAACCAGGGGAGCTGTTGGCAGAGCCTCACTCTCTACCGTCCACACCTACAGGGCTGGGTGCTGGGAACTGAAGTGCAGAAACCAAATCAGTTGGAAAACTGACCCCGCGCCCACCCCGCCCCACAGCGGGCAAACCAGATGGTGGGAATGCACTCTGCGGGTGGCCTCTGAGGGCTGGCGAATGTCCAGGCCCGCGAGGTTCCCGGCGGTGCAGTTCCATCCTCTGCACCACCCGGGGGCCTCTGAAGCTGTGGAATGCCACTGTAGGTGACAGAGATGGAAGGAAGGAGAGAAGGGCGCCCAGGGGGCACTGAGCCTCTTAAACAGGTCTCATGTCCATGCCACTCATACTCCACAAGGAGGCTCCCTGTTTGCAGATGGGGAGCGGACAGCTGAGTGATTCTCAGGCCCACAGAAGGGAGGGATGATTCGGAGTGCCAGAGCAGGGACAAGGGTGACGTGGACCCCTCCGAGAGGGCTCTGCAGTGCTCCCAGCCAGCTCAGCCACCCATTTTTGTCGTAGGCAGGTTCCCCCTACAGAGGCAGGGTCTGAGGCTCCGGGAGCCTCCTGGCTGTGCTGCAGCTCCCCAGTCCTTCCCTTGCGACCAGAGATTGTGGTGGGTCACATGGAAATGAGTCAGCTTGGCGAGGTTCCAATGACGCTATTTACAAACACAGGTGACAGGTCACAGTTTGCTGACCCCGGTTCCCTGGTTAAAGTGTGCAGCTGCCAGGCACAGTGGTGCACGCCTGCGACCCTAGCACTGGCAGGCTGAGGCGAGAGGACTGAAAGTTCAAACCCAGTGTGGGAAACTCAGAAACCTAGCAAGATCCCATCTCAGAAAGTGCAAAGGCCCTGGTTTCATCCCTAATTTAAAAAAAAAGTGTGGTTGCTGAAAGCACCGGGCCTGGGTAGAATCACAGCCTCCCCACCTACGAACTTTACTGTAGTGCAGGCTGTGTGATTCTGAGGAATGCTCCTTACCTCCCTGAGGCCTGGTTTCTGCATCTACAAAGTGAGTCTGCAACCACATCTACCTCTTACCCGAGTATACAGGCGCCTGAGGTTGGGAAGGAGAGAGAGAAGGCTCCCAGGTGAGGGGACAGCTCCATCAGTGTCACTGTCCCCTGTCCCCCAGGAGCAGGCCTTAGCCAGATGGCAGCAGCATCCTGTGAGTGACAGCCCTGTTACTCAGGTGCACACAAGGTGTCAGCTTGGGTCCATGCGCTGCTGATGCCAGGGAGCTTTTGCTGGGAACCTGTCATCCCTTCTCCGGGCGTGTTTGGGTGATTGAACAGCTGTTGTCCTCAGGTGGACAAGAGGTGGCACACCAGGTCCCAGGCCTGTTTGTGGGAGCTCTTCCCTCATTTCCACAGGCTTTTTGTTCTTACAAAATTTCTCATGTTCCTCGTGCAGTTACATTAAGCCATGGTCCCTGCATCTTTCTTTTGGTGGTGGTGGGGCGTGTGTGTGTGTGTGTGTGTGTGCTCGTGCATGCACGTGCACGCACACAAGCATGTGCATCATGTTTTGGGGACGAGGAGTGGGCATTTCACAAGTAGTACTTCTTCCCCTCTCTTACTCTCTCCACTTCTCTACGGATGATGCTGTTTACTGAGCACCTACCAAGTGCCAAGTCCTGAGCTGGTGCCTTCCACCCATCGTTGGCCAACACTTGGAGATTCGTTTAGCAGAGCGTGTGAGCCCTTCCTTGTCCTGTCTGCATGTGATGAAATCGCCCAGCGAGGAAGGCAGCTCGGCCGTCTGAGACCACACAGGTCAGGGATGGGGCCTGTGGCGCTGGGCACAGGCCCGTGGGGCACAGACCCTCCCTCTTTCTTGTTCGCCGCTTGTCCCCACCCCAGAGCTGTCCTCTGCGGGACCAGTGTTCAGATTGTTTTCTCAAAAAAATCTGCCTTTCTGAGTAGAGTTCGATAGTAGAGTCGAGGTCAAAGGACACCAAAATAGCTCATGTCCACTTCTTACAGGAAAATGGGTTACGTTCACTGCCACACACCAGGAAGTGGCAGGTGTGGACAGGGCTGGGCAGAGGAACTAGAACCCTCCCGTGCTCTTGGAGGGAGTGGGAAACCACACAGCTGTCATCCAGCGCAGTAAAATGGGCAGTGAAACCGTAAGCAGGGAGTTGCCCGTACCACCTGGCAGGTCCACACCCGGGTAAATACAGTACTCAGAAGTCTTAGGAGAAAAGTCTTTAAGAGAAATGTGCATGCATTTGTTCATTATTTTAATGGCAGAAGGAAAAAAGGAGAGGACAGGAAAGGAAAGGTCTATCAACCACAAATAAATAGACAAAAAGTGACCTGTACCTACTCTGGAATGTCATTCATCCTCAAACAGGAAGGACTCTGACAAGTCTCGGGGACATTATGAGAAATAATCCAGTCACAGAAAGGCAAAGAATGTGTGATTCCACTTATCTGAGGGATCTAGAGTAGTCCGATCCATGGAGCTAGAAAATAGGGTGGGAGTTGCCGGGGGCAACAGTCTTGATATCAGTTTAGTCAGCCTTTTGCTTAAATTTTGAAAAAGCAGTGATTCCTGCCCGGGTGTGTGTGTTGGACTCTTCTGGTGAGCATGTTAAAAGACAGTTGCTACTTTGTGAGTCTGTCAGTACAGGGCTGATTCCTTACCACAGTCCAGATCTGCACTGTCGTGGGCCCCAGAACCTGCATTTTTACCAGGGTTCTACGGTGACTCAGAAGCAGCCAGCCAGTGTGGAGAATCCCCAGCCCAAGCATCCCTCTGCCCAGGCACAGGACCGGCGCTGTGTCCTTTGCCGAGCTTTAGGGACTGATTGCATTTCCCGGGTGCTCCACTGAGCTAGCAGAGTGGCCCTGGGTATACAGGTGCTGTGCCCAGAGCTGTGACAAATCCCTCTGCATCATGCCACCAGCTACTCAGGGCCCTGTGGGCAGCAGGGTGCTCAAGTGAGCCGGGACACAGCGGACAGGACTGTCATCTCCTGGGGATCTCTCAACCTGGCCAGAAGCTGCCTTTTTAAATTATTGTGATTGCATTGAGAATGTGTTATCATTGTTCACTCGGCATCCTTTTCATCCTGTGGAATCGGTTGGCATCAAAGGGATGGCATTTATTGACTCTGCTGATAGAGCGATTGATGAATAAGTTATGTAACGGTTTCACTCCCCCATTGCAATCAATTATTTAGGTGCTGCACATTTATATTTGCTGTCAAGAAGCCCAATGTCTCCAGAGTCAACCTTCAGTTGCTGGTCAGGGTTGGGTCAGGCCAGGGAGCAGGAGCTGCCACAGCTCCATGCAGCCCTGTTGTGTGAAAGCCCATGGCCACCTCGTGAGGGTAAAAGCCAGCCTCGTTCTGCCAAAGGTTGAAGCCACCACTGAGGTCCAAAAGTTTCCTTTTCCTTTGGCATTTTGGGGGCTGCAGTAGGAAAAGGTTTGCAGCAAAAGAAATCTACAGATTCAGGATTTGGGGAGTGGAGTGTGATTGTTCCCATTTCTGCTTATGCAATTGTGTGCCATTCTCCTGGGGCCACCGTAACAAACTACCACCAACCGAATGGGCTAAAACAACAGAAATTTCTCTGCTCTCCATTCCGGAAGGCAGAAGTACAGAATCGGGGGTCAGCAAGGCCAAGGGCCCTCTGGGGCTCTGGGCGAGGGTTTCCTCCTAGCCGCTGAGCCCCCAGCTGCTCCCTGGTTGTAGCCTCATCCCTCTCCTCTCCACCTCTGCCTCAGTTGCTGTCTTCACATGGTCTTCTTCTCCCTGTGTCCCTCTGCACCGCCCCCCAAATCCAGGACGGTTTCATCTCGAGATCCTTAACTAACTGCTTCTGCAAAGACCCTGTTCCCAAGTAAAAGCCCCATTCTGGGACTGCGGGGAAGTGAATTTTGGAGACGCTGCCCACCCACCACGGACGTCACCCATCCACTGTGACATCAGAGACAGGGAAGGGAAGGAGCTCACAGAAACCTCTGTGAGGTGGTCAGAGAGGGCTCCGTCCTGGGCTCCCCTCAAGTGTGGCCTTTCCGAAAGCTTGGAGTCGCCCCACTGAGGAGACGTTGAGGAGGTTCCCCTCCCACTCGTGACCACTTTGCCCTCTTTCTCGAGCACACAGAAGTGGAGGCTAAATTGCCATGTAGCGGGAACATTAGAGAGCTCTGTGTTCCCTTAACCACACTCCTCTGGTTCCACCTTGGAGGGGCCGAGCTGGTCCACCACGGGGGGACCCTGGATGCGTTGCGAGTCCCCAGTCAGTCTGGCTGTGTTTTATCTGAACAAAACGTCTGACTTTAACCCCAGGCGGATTTCTCTTCGGGTTGTAATTATTCCGGAACAAACAGAGAAAATAGGAAGGTGCGTCCCCCTGGGAACGGTGCCTCCTGTATGGAAGGGTTCCCACCGGAAATCTTCAAAACGTGGTGTTCTTATATTGATCCAGATAAATGCCTGCCGCCGTCCAGCTTCCCCTGTTACATGTAGATGAGTTCTCAAAACAAAACAGGGGCTAAATGGATGAAAATAGAGATTTCACTTCCAGATTGGAAGCCATTCCATACAACTCTCGGAGATCAAATTACTCCTTGAAACCAGACCAGAGCAAAATCCTAACTCTCTACACTGAGCACCTTAAATCCCCTCCATCTTCCTTGGGAAAATGAAAATCTGCACGCTCCAGTCACAGGAATGAACTCTCACGTGACCGATGTGCAGGTGAGGAGATAAGAGGGGGCACCGATCCTGCTGCGGCTTCCAGATGCTCTTGTGGCCCCAGAGAGATTCGTCCGCACCTTGAATGCATTCCTTAGTCAACAAGAAGGAAAATGGGGTGGGGAGGTGGGAAGGATCAAAGTCTCCGAGAAGCTCAGCGGCCTCGTGTGCCGTTTCCTTTCCGGTAAATAGAGCAGTGCTGAATGAAAATGTCCACATGTGGCCCCTCACTCTGGCCTGTACGTGGGAGCCCAACACTGCCTCTCTGAAGCCTCTCCACATCCACCAGGGGTGAGTCCATAGCGGCTCAGTGACTGTCCTGTCCTGAGTCTGTCAGGTCTTCCCAGCTGTCCACGACAGGGACCTCCGCCTGCTCATTAGCTCAGTACTGCTGCTTTTGGGGTCCAGCTCCTTTCCCCCACGCTTGAAAGTGAAACGAAGCGGCCTGGGTTCCTCTGATTTCTTCTGTGAAATCCTTGGGGCCCTGGAAACCCATGTGGCCACTTGGAGGGGACTCTGTCGGTCTTCCCAGGCAGCCGCCAGTCCCCTGTAGTGCCATTTTGTTTCCCTTTCCTGAGACAGAAGGAGAGGACACCAGGCATACTGGAGCTGTGGTGGTGGACAGCAGGCCCTGAGTTATTCACGGGCTACGCTTGGGTTAAGGAGTTACATCTACAGAGACCCCGTGTCTTGGCCAGTTGGCATTCTGGGCCATCAGCCGCACTCGCCGAACCCCACCGGGAGTCGGGCCACCATTCCTTGTCCCTGTCATCTCACAGGGTGCTGTCACCACGTGACGCCTCCATGGTGGGGACCTCATGAGGTGCTCACGAGAACTACTGTGAAGTGGCCAGAGGAGGAATTTTGGCCCCGTAGATGACAGAAAGAAGCTGTGGGTGGCCAAAAGCTGTGACCTCCAAAGTCACTTTGCCCCACCTCTCTCCCTGTGGACAGTCTGGTGGCCCTGAGAAAGGGCTGGCCCTTGTCCCTCCCACCAAGCACACCTGGGTAAAGGCCCAGATCCTTCTTTCATGTTTCCTGTTTTTTCCTCCTTGGTCCCTGCCTGCCTGTCTCACTTCCTGTCTCATCTTCTTTACAA
Organism: Fukomys damarensis; assembly: GCF_012274545.1. Classification (NCBI taxonomy): domain Eukaryota; kingdom Metazoa; phylum Chordata; class Mammalia; order Rodentia; family Bathyergidae; genus Fukomys; species Fukomys damarensis. The sequence goes on from NW_022900935.1 coordinate 629,021, forward strand.
AACAGAAGGAATGGCCTCCTCCCTTCTCTCCCATGCTCGTGGTGCCTCCTAAAATTCTGGCTGAAGTTGCTCACCCCAGCCAAGGTGAAGGTGATAGCTTGTCACAGGAATTCAGAGGCAAGCGTCTTCTCCCCTTCTATGCCGTGTGTCTTACACCTCTTATTTTTGAAAAGCCAAATCACAGAATAGGCGCGTGCTAACCGCGGGAAGCTGGCTGCAGCACAGGCCACCAGGCCTGAGTTTGTAACTGTAATCTGTTATGTATTTAAAAGGAGTTTGTGTCTGAAATTTTCTTCTCAGAGCAGAAGGCATGCGGAGACCCCGGAGACCCTCTCAGACAGAGAACATTTATCATACACATGGACAAAGGGGGATTTTTCAAAGATTTATGTTCTTGGGAAATATCTTTTAGCAAGGAATTTCTTTTATTGCTGGGGAATGACGGGAAATTGTGAAGGCAGTTGGGACCTGTTTTCAGGGTGGGCGGCAAGGAGCCCTGCCTGGGGTGTGTCCATGGCTCACCTCTACCCCCAACTTGGGAAGCTCTCCCTTTCCCCAAGAGATTTGGTGAGAATCTCCCATCTGCTTAGGGTCACTTTTGTGGTGGCTTAGTCACTTTCCTCATTGCTAGGACACAATACCTGATGCCTACAACTTGAAGGAGGAAAGGTTTGTTTTGGCTCACACTTTCCAAGTCTCCAAGCTTGCATGGTTGGCTGCTGGCTCCAGGCAAAAGCAGCATGGCAGGCAGGAAGCAGAGAGATCAACGGAGGATCCAGGAAGGGACAGATAACTTTCTAGGTCACACCTACGGTGACTACCTCTTCCCATTAGACCCTGCTTCCTAACAGCAAATCGCTATGCCACCCCCATAATCCAGGCACCTTTCAAACACATGAGGCTTTGGGGGCCATTTTAGATCTAAACGGTAGCAGGCAGCCATTTTGAACAGACCCAAAGGCCTGCAGGTGATATTCAGAGCTTCAGCTGCTGTTACTTCTGGGTTACTGGCTTCCTCATCTTGGAACCACCCAGGGACACGGACTTGGGAGAGCAGTAGGTTTATTGGAAGCAACACGTGTGAAAGGAAAGGTGGGGGAAGTGGGATAACTCAGATCACCAGGAGACCTAAGAAAGTGCAGCCAGGCTCCGGCGGGGTTGGGGGGCACTAGGGTACAGATATCCCATGAGGAGAAGAGCAGCTTGAAGCAGGCTGTCGAGGTGCTGATTTCCCTCTCTCTCCTACCTTGAATCTCAGCAGGAGGCAGTTTGGCCCCCAGGGATCTTTGGCAAGATCTGCAGTCATTCCCGATTGTCCGAACCAGGCAGGGTGCTATTAGCTTCTAGTGAGTAGAGGTCAGAGGATCCACTGAGCACCCCACAACTGACAAGATGATCCCCTCCCAGCAAAGTTCCGGCCCCAAATGTCCACAGTGTTGAGGCCAAGGAATCCTGCTCTGATCCAGCCCTTCCGTGTTCAGATAATAGACCTGAGGCCCTAAGAACTTGGTCTTCACCATTCAGACCTCTCTTGGCTGACTCTATCCATGGGGCATTTATGTGTTTGTCTGGAAATAGTTTAGTGCAGTGGTGAGGAAGTAGGGCACGCGTGCCACAGCCAGCTGTTTGGTATCATGGAAAACTTTAAAAGGTTCGCCATCACCAGTTTAATGCTTTGGAAAACCGGCCAACTTTTCCTGGATACCACAGGTCTGATGGAGGCTCTGTAGCAGTATGCTCGTGGCCATAGAACGATTATCGTTGGGGCCGGGGATGTAGCTCAGTGGTTCCGCCACCTGCCTCACAAGTGCAAGGTCCTGAGTTCGATCCCTGGTGCCAAAAAGAAGGAACGATTATTGTTGACTTGAGGATTCACCTAGGTATTCTTAAAAAGATGACAGTCATAAGATGTCACCTCTTACAAGATGGTGGCAGACTGGGGGCCCCTAGTGGATCTGGTCTACCTAGGTGCTCTGTCTGGCTGCTGATTTTCCTTCTTCTGTCCCTTCCTCCTCCACTTCTTTCCTTCCTTCCTCTCTTCAAATCTCTTTAGGCAAGAATTTAGATGCTGTCATGCATTGCAAGCCACCTCGTCCTCCCAGGATATATTTCATCTTTATCAACCCCAGCCGGCCTTACCAGTTCCTGAAGGCATTGGCGTCTCTGGCTCCCCACTGAACACCATGGAGTCTAAAACCTCAGGAATTCAAAAGTCTTGTGAGCACTGATCCCCAGGTCTGGCTTCAGGGATTGGGGGCTGGTAATCTGCACTTTGCCTTTCCAGCAAGTGTTAGGAGACACTGAGCTGCTGCACCAGGAGCCATACTTTGAGAACTGCTGATTCACATCAGACTCGCCTAGGAATCCAGCTAAAAACCAAGTTGCTGTGACTTCACCCCTCACACTCTGTCTCAGTGGATATGGGGAGGACCCACGCATAATCCCTCAGATGGTTCTGATCCAGAGTCCATGAGTGGTGCTGGACCAGTTCCTTCCAGATATTGCTGGTGCATGTGAACCACTCACGTGTCTTGGTCTGGGCTGAAGGCCTGGGACTCTGACAAGTCCCCAGGTGATACTTGGCTTCCTATGTACACCTTGAACAACAAGGGATGGACCCGTGGTTTTCAGCCTGGGGTGATTTGGGCCCTCTTTGGGGGGACATCTGGCAAAGCCTAGGACACACTTAGCTGTCACAGAGGGTGTTGGGAGCAGTTCTGCTGGCATTTACTGGGTGGAGACCAGAGATGCAGCCACCACTCCAGGGTGCACAAGAAAAATAAAGAATTCTCTACCCCAAGTCACACTAGTGCTTGGGGAGGAGCCCTGGGGTGGACAAAGGCCCTGAGAAAGTGGCTGACACTAAGAAGGAACCACATGATCGGCCAAAGCTTCCTGGAGAGGGGACGTGAAACTCAGCAAGTCACCCAATACTAGCTACTTCTGGGCAGCAGGGCCGATGTACAATTAGAGGCTTCAACCCTCTTCTGATATCTCCTACCCCTCATTTTTGCTTTATTCTTTCTCTAGAGCCCATGCTGCTATGTGCTACATATTCTACTTATGTGTCTTGTCTACAATCTGTTTCCTGAACTAGAATGGAAACTCCAGAATGGCAGGGACCTTCTGAACCGGAAAAAAAGTCTTCTCACTTCCATATCTGCAGCACTGAAGACAATGCCTGTCCTATAGTAGGTGCTTAGTCAATAATTGCTAGATGAATAAGGGGCATGGAGGTCCTCGGAGAAGCAGGAGGCTGTGCTGAATGCAGCCTGCACGATGGCAGGACTGTTGTTTATGTGGTCATTCTTTCACTCCCCAAACACAAAACATGCATTAGATCAGCTCCCTGGACACAAACCCTAGCTCTGTCTGGGAGTTCTCGGCCACTATTTCCCTGTCCTTTTGGATATTCAGAGAGTGCAGTATGAATGGTTTTCCCTAATGGACAAAGAGCTCCTTTTCTTCTTTCTCTTTACTTTTGCATTGCTTGAAGCATCCTCATTTCATGATGCTAGGGAAGAAATGTCCATCCACAAAGAGACGTGAAAATGACAACAGATGTCTGTATCTCCTCTTAATTCACTGCTTTTCTTGTCCTTTTTTTTTTTTCCTACCTCATTTCCACGCAGAAAGTTCTTGCCCTGTATTTTCTGAAAATTAGAAAATCAGGCCCTTAATTTGTGTGTCTGCAGTTGCCGGAGAGCCTGGATTCAAAGGCGCTCCTGCAGGCTCCCTCACCCCGTTGGTGCGTCTGTGGGGGCCTCTGTGTTACCCTCTTCCGAGAGAACAATGAAGAACGTCTTCTAATTATTGTTGGCTTTTCCTTCCCACAGAGCCTGGCCAGCCTAAAAACGAATGTCCCTGCCTGAGAATTTTGTCCTGATTTTCTTTGGGAAGACACATGGTCCCCACAGGGTTATTTAGGAAGCAGGAGCTTCCTGACTCCATGACTTCACAGAGGGCGGCCCCAGGGGTTCCTTTGCATCCCCTCTGCTGCTGGGAACAAAAGGCTGCCTTGCTCCCGCCTTCCCTTCACGGTTCACTCTTTGGTTCACTTCCTCCAAATGGAGTGGCAGCTTGCAAAGACAGAGAAGACAAAGTTAGGCTTCCTCTCCACTGTCCCGGGGTGAGATGGGCACAGGTCATTGTCACATCGAGACAAGGGGAAGCCTTTGAACGCGGGGTGGTCCCGGCCCTCCCTTGGCACAGGTCAGTCCCATAGCTGTTTGGCTTTTTCTGAGTCCCAGGCCGAGGATCTTTGAAAGCTGTCATTTTAGATCACGCCCCGAGAGTCGGTCCTTCACTCTCTGGCTGTGTCCGGGGAATCGCTTGCCTATATCCAGGTGCTTTGGTACAGGGGGCAGCGAGGCTCTTTGACAAGGTTAAGCCACACAGTTCATTGAAAGCTGCCTGCAGGCTCACGGAATCTGCAAGCACCCAGAGCACAGGGCTCGCTGGGCCCAGGATCTGCCCACTGCCTGTCTCTTCCAGCCACAAGTGTCTACCTCAGAGTCCAACTTGGGCGCAGTCTGGCTGTGGGAAACCAGGCCACCTGCAAAGAAAGGCTGAGCAAGAAAGTTTCCAGCTTCTAATTTGGAAAGATGTGGGCTGATGAGATGTGGAATTTCAGAAACACACAAAAAAAGTGCCCCGTGTTCAGCACAGCCCAAGAATTTGAGGTGCCCAAGCCTATAGGCAAGGCTTTCCCTGAATCTCCACATTCTGGGGAACAGGAGCTTGCAGGGCGGGGAGTTCTTAGATGGAGGCCCCTCAGAGATTTGTCTTGGTCACTTGTTTTCCACCACAGGCGGAACGAGCTAAGCTGACCTGCATTTTCTCAGCCCTTCGGGTCCTTGGCTGAAGATGCACTCTGCAGGCACTGACCAGGGCATACGTGGGCGGAGGGCTCATATCCATGACTTTAGCCCCCAACAGAACCCACCCACCAGGAGATGGCTTCAGAGTAGTGCTGCTCTGGGCCTGCGTTTCCTTCCTGGAGGCAGCAATCACAGGCAAGCAGTTTGTTTAGGAAAACCCTAAATCCAGAAAGTCAAGAGGAAAGATCCTTCAAGAGCCTCAGGACAAGTCCCTGCATTGCATAGCAGGAGAAGCAGTTGGAGGAGGCAGTGGGTCAGGTGACTGTTGGATCCATTGTGCTGACTCGTGGATGCCAGAGGTTGCCACGGAGACCAGGAGATGCTGAGCGCTGGGTGAACTCTCACCAGGAAGTGAGATGTTCAGTATCCTCATCGTACAACATCCTGCCTGAACTTTTGGCATCAGTAAAAACTTTCTCCAGTGTTCTTGGGCTTTCATCCCCTGCTAAGGAATTTTGTTACAGTTAATGTTCAGAATTGTAAAGAGGGCCCTTGTGGGTCCTTGAGCCCAGGGCTTCTCAAAGTGTGGTGCTCAGTCTTCCTGTCTCAAATTCACCTCTGGACACCGGTTAGAGGCAGATTTCCTGAACTACTCTCCAGCCTGCTGGGGTGAGGCTCATGGAGGGGAGTTTTACCGGGCTTCTTGGGGAATCTTCACACACATCAAAGTCAGAAAGCCCCCGATCTAACCCAGTCTCATCAGGTGCACAAGGCCAGGAGCTTGCTCACAGAGCTGACCCCGGACTTCTCAGATCCACGTCTCCAGCCCTTAATCCCTGACCCTGACCTTAGGTGCTGAAGGTAAACAGAAGGAAAGTGGCCCCTGTTCTGTGCCCTGATGGTCTTCCCTGCCCTGCAGAGCTATGAGCTGCCTTTTCAGTGCTGCTGTGGTCGCCCGGAGGGCAGCAGGAGATTGCCGTGCAGCAGATGAGCTCAGGGGCCTCGGCCCCGGAAGCAAAGCTCCCTGTACTGCCGTGCACCTGAGAGTCGCTGAGCGGCTCCCAGGCCCTTCTGCTTGCCCAGAGGGTTGAGTCACACATGGTGGGGGAGGGGGCCTGGCTGCTCCCTATGGTGAGCTGGACACTTCAGAGTCTGCACGGGGGCCTTGGTCTTGGTCAAGGTCTTGGCCACTGGCTCGCCACCTGCTTTGGGATGCTGCTATTGATGTCTCCATGGGTCTCATAGCTGGAGACGGGTGAAGGTTGGTTCAAAAGCAAAGTCATTCAGCTGCGCTCAGTGTGACCTTACCCCCCACTCATGCCCTCATCCCAGGGTGCCCTGTGTCGGCATCTAGACCAGCCTCAGGTCCTTGGTTATCTGCAAGAGGCTCGTCTCCACACTTGGGGGCTTCCTCCTGCCAGGGATGGCATGGCTGCTGGAGCGAAGGCCAGAAACTGCCCCTATCCTGGGTAGCCTTGCACCGCGTGCTCAGCAAGATGGGTCACACCTGGGAGGACACTGGAGGGGCAGCCAGAAGGGGGCTCCGCAGGTCATGACCACGGGTCGAGTTGCACTTGCTGAGCACTCGGACATCCGGTAGCAAGTGGCTGGAGAGGTCACGAGTGGGGTCAGAGGGCCATGGGCTGCTCTGTTTGCAACCCTCCCCTCCTGCCGTGGCTCTTCTTTCTTGCAGTATCAGCCCTGTCACCTGAAGATCCTCCCGGGTCTGTCATGCCTGTGTCCCTCGATGCCAGACCAGTGGGTGGCACCTCGTCGAGCAGGGCCGGCCAGCCCTCTCATCTCCTCTTTTAGTACTTCCTGTGCTCTCCGTGGCTGTGGGCCAGCCTTAGAGCTTAAGCTCACAGCTGGGCTGCACTGTCCTTTTCCCTCTCCCTCAGTACTGCCAGGCTAGGCACAGAGCACACGGCGGGGGCTGAGCGAAAGTCGGCACTCAGTAAGTGTTTGTTCAGGGGGTGGGAAGCGGTCACTGTGGGGAAGCAGCCCGGGTTACCCAGAGAGGCGTCTGCCTGCTCTGACAGAGCAGCTGCCCCCGCACTCCCTCCTTCCTTTGCTCTGAGTGGCAGCGGCTCTCCTCTCAGCTCTGCGCTGTGCACTGTGCATGGCTGGGCAAAGACTTGTGTTGGAGGTGAAGGGAACTTATGTGACTCGGGAGAGAAGGAGGGACCCGCAATCTGCAAGTCCCCGTGCTGGTCCCAGGATGCCATCTGAGTATCGCTGGGCTTGCTGGTCAGCAGGAGGGAGTGGGTTCCTCCCTGGATGCAGGCGCAGTCTGCTTGGGATCAGCTCCAACTCCCAGCTGGGCTTACACAGGGAGATGAGCTCCAGTTATGCTCCTTCCTCTACCCCCCGGGCCAAGTTGGAATGATCTGTACTATCACGCGAAATGCCCCCCAAATGCCAGATGCTGGTCCTCTTCGTCTCGCCCTGGGACTCTGAGCTTGAGGTTAGGAGGATCAACCTTGACTCCTCGATGTGTCCAGCAGCTGAAGTCACGTGCGGGGGTTCCCCTCCCTGGGCCTCAGTTCCCAGCTCCATAATGGAAAAGATCTGGCCTACAGCAAAGGGCTAGAGGATTGAATAAAATGACGGATTGGGACTAAAAGGCGAGAGAACCCGAAATGTCCGTCCACTGACCAGTGGATAAACAAAATGGGGTGCAGACAATACCGTAACGTAGTGCGTGACAATAAAGAGGAATGAGGTGCCAGTGCCCGCTCCAACACGCACGAACCTTGCAAACGTTAAGTGCAAGAAGCCAGACACAAAAGGCCTCAGACTGTGTGAGGCTATTCATACGAAACACCCAGAATACGCAAATCCGTGGAGACAGGGAGCAGATTAGTGGTTGCCAGGGGCTGAATGGGAGGAAGGGTGGGGAGAGGCTGCTAATTGGCACTGGTTTTGGGGGGAGGGGGGCGGGGAGCTGATGAAAATGTCCCGGAATTCTGTAATGGTGGTGACCGTACAACCTCGTGAATATACTAAACACCACTGGATTGTTTGCTTTGAGAGAGAGAGTTTTATGATCTGTATCAGTATCTCCATAACGAAATAAGCACACACATCGTGTTAGAGGGCTGGCTTGGCTATGTGGGTGCATACAGCTGGAGTGTTCGCAATGCCATCAGCATCGTCTTCATGTGTTAGCATTTATTTAGGGCCTGCTGTGTGTCCAGCAAGGAGGCAAGAGCTCTGTGTGCCTTACTTGGCAACATACACAGATCTTGTCATCTTTATTTTCCAAAGAAGGCTCAGGACCAGCAGAGTTACAGAACATGATCAAAATCGCAGGTCACAGACCGCCCAGACTAGATAAGGACTGAGGCTCAGGTCCGGCTGACCCAAAGCCTAGACTCTTGCCTTGCTCTGTCTCAGTCCAAGGGCTTCTGAGTAACAAAATAGCTAATTTGGGAAAGACTCGGCCATGGCTCAACTTCAAGTTCTCAGTGCGTAACTGGGGATACCCAAGACTCCCTTTGGAAAGGCAGAGGATGCGCATGGCCACTCTGGGCAGACCTTGGAGCTGCAGACTTGTGAATGGTTCTCCCACGAGACTCATCGCTGCCTCTTTGGCCTGCAGAGTAAGAGTGGAGTCCAAGACTTCAGAGAGCTGCTGACAGACTCGAAGACACCCAGGGGCCCGTGCTCAGGCCGTGGCGATGACAAGCACCTACCCCCAAGCTTAGGGAAGCTGCCCCAGTATTCCCTGAAGGAAGGGTTAGAAACAGCTTTGCAGTTACATCATGCAGAGAGGAGGCCACTTGCCGGCCCCTGACTTATGGAAGGGGTCCCTGGAGCCTGCTCCCATCTGGGAAGAGAGATGAGGATGTCACCAGCCAAATCCAAAGTGGTTTCAGGGTCTACGCCAGTGTTTCAAAAAGCTGCTGAGTGGCGACCAAGAACTCTCTAATGACTGCAAGCCGAATGTCAGTGCAACGAGCAGAGAAATGCAGCCCAGCCAGGAGAGCCCCAGAGCCCCAGGGTGCACATAGCTCTCGAAGCAATTATGGAGACAATAACATGCAGAAATGGACTCTCAGGGACCTGGGGTGCCCCCCACTGCCCGTGAAATCTGACCCCAGATGTGGGAGTGGCTGACGGGAGGGAGCCTTGACACTTGGCTGGGACTCACGTGGGCTGTGTGGCCGGAGGCTGCTCACCCTCCCTGGTGTAGGTTCTGATGTGTACAAACTGCAAAGCTGGGAGGTCGCCATGTATTCATCAGGACTTGGCTAAGGCCTGTTCGCCTGGCCCCCACTGAGGTGCCAGGGGAGCGAAACATGGGCATCAGCCTTGCCCGTTGGAACTGAGTGGTCAGATGACCTTCCGTAGACAAGCAGGGAAGGATTCTGCTGTCATGTAGGCTTGGCCTTTGCTGACCCGCTATGTGCTAGATGCTCTTCTCTTACTGTTATTGAGCTGTCTGTGAAATTCTGATTTTATTCAGGTACGGGGAAGCCAAGAACAGATCAGGAGACAATTGCTACTGAAAAAAATAGCTACTACCAGATCTCAAGAGAAGGAGCTGCTGGCCATGTAGGGAAAATGCTGGAATGGGTCTAGAGGCAGGACGGGAGGGAAGGTGGGCCAGAGTTTTCATGGGGGTTTTGATGGGAAGGAAGAGGGCAGGCGGGGCTCGTATACAGAATAAGCGTGTATATATATATATATATATATTTTTTTTTTTTTTTTTTTTTTTTGTTTTGTTTTTTTTTTTT
>NW_022900935.1:638613-691771 GCF_012274545.1 Fukomys damarensis
TTTGTTTTGTTTTGTTTTGTTTTGTTTTGTTTTGTTTTTTAATTGCAGTAAAATTCACATAAGGTGCAATGCAGAGATCTGAGGTACAGGGTGGATCTGCACAAATACATGCACACCTGGGTGTCATTCACAGCCTCACCAAGACCGCGTGTCTCCACCACCCAAGAGATTCCGCTGCATCCTTCCCTCTCAGCGCCCCCGTTGTCCCCAGCCCCACAATCGTGGCTCTGTTGGTGCAGATTCGCTTTGCCTCATCTCGAACCTCATACAGACGGGTCCGACAGTGTGTGCACTGTAGGTCTGTCCTCTTTCACTCAGCACAGCATTTCTGAGATTCATCCAGGTTGTGTACTTCTGCATCCATTCATTTTGTGGCTGAAGAGTATTAACCGCATGGATCCCCACACTTTATTTGTCGTCCGGATGATGGGAGCTTGGATTATTATCCAGAAGGAGCTCTGCTGAGTTAAGTGTGTGTGCCTGTCTCCGTGGGTGCACACTATCTTTGCTCCTGGTAAAAACCTAGGGACCCACTGCAGCCACAGCCCTGGGTTGTCGTCCTTTCCAGCTCCTATACCCTGTGACCCCGGTTCAGCTTGCAAAGGGCACTTCGTGGTGTTTCACTTCTTTAATTTAGGAAAAATCCACAGCACATACGACGTGCCATCTTAACCGTCTCTAAGTACAAAGTCGCCAGTGTTAGGCTGTGTTCGCACCGGTGTACAGGCACAAGTGCCGTCCAACACCAGGCTGTGTCCCCCTTCCCAAACTGAAACTTGGGCCCCGTAAATTCTACCACTCCCTCTGTGCATCTGAGGGCTCTCAGCCCTCCTTTAATGGGGCCAAAACCATACGGCATTTGTTCTTTCATCTGTATTTAACCGAAAAGCTATCAGGTTCATCCAGGTATCAGAATTCCCTTTCTCTGAGGCTGAGTGTATTCCACTGAATGTATAATCAAGTTTGTTTTTCTTTCTTGTTTGTTTGTTGGAATAGAGAAGTATTTCATATTGTTATGTCTTGTGCCATATTTAGGTGTCCCCCTAAAACCTCAGGCGTACATAAGTGAGGCTTTTCAGAGTTGGCTAGATTAAGAGTGTGTGGTACTAAATTAGTCCACAATTAGAATTGGCATAGTTCCGGGTGTGGATAATGGGAGCCCCACCCTGGGTGTGTGGGTGGCACCAACCAATAAGCTTGTAGCCTGGATGGGATAAAAGGGAAAGGGAGGCTTGCTGCTTGCTGCCTTGGGCCTGCCCTGCCCTGCCATGAAATATTTCTCCTCTGCTATCCACCCTGCCATGGTGCCAGCTGATTATGGACTGAAACCTCTGCAAATTCTGTGTCAAAATAATCCCTTTGTCCTTTAACTTTCGGTGTCAAGTATTTTATCTCAGCACCGAGAAAAGCAACTAAGACAACGTATTTTTTTTAAGACATTTTTTTTTAAAGTTTCAAAAAATGAAATTACCCACTCCTAAAACTCCATGGAGTCTTCTTCCCCGACTCACCCAGAACACAGTGCTGTATTCATGCTGTGATGTTCCAGACCCAGGAGATCTGAAAATGCAGACAAATTGATAGCAGGCAGATTTCCCCATCTCTTTATTATAAAAGGTGCATCGTGTAAGGACTGTCTGCCGTGCCTCAACCCCTGCTCTCTCTTATTTGAACTGGTTTCCTGGTAAGTCTGTTAAAACTCTGTCTCCATTCCTTTCCCCAGAACTGCTCATACCAGAGTCCGAGAGGCAAATCTTTTTGTTTGTGTTTCCCTTGGCTGTTTTAAAGCCCTGTTTGTCATATCTGACACACAGCGAGTTTCCTATCAGATATGAGAGGCAGCACCAGCAGAATGCAAGATGGGATGTGCAGTGTGAGCTGAAAACCATTTAGACACAGACCGGGGCACCTTCCCCGGCACTGGGCGCTTCCTAGCATCTCAGAGGTAAAGACAGATCTGAGAAAAACAGGCAGTTAATTTTCTGGGTGCTGAGTTGATCCAGTAGTGCAAGGAAACAATAAAGGCAGTAATTAAAACGTGGTTACTCTCATTTGACAGTGATAGGCTGTCTCTCCGAAGATGCATAGGTCAAAGGCACAGGTTACATGAATGAGATACAAAGGCTGAGACTCAGAGGAAAGATTTTTTTCCCCCAGTCTCCACCTGGGGGCACCACTCAGACTTTGGCCCTCAGCCCTGGATACCATGAGGCTCTCTTGGACTCTGCAAGTACTACTGACCGCTCTCCCCTTTCCTCCTCTGCTGATTCCTGCATGTTTTCTCAAATGTAGCACCTGTCAACGGTGTTGACACACAGCATGCACTCAGCAAATATTTGTAGAATAAATGCAAGAAAAACAAATGCTTGACTAGCTTATTGACCTCACTAGACCATCAGCTCCTTTATGGAGGAAAGTGCTCCTAGAACACTGGTCCGGGAGAGGAGCTCAGGAAAAGCCCTCTAACTTAGATAATCCACATCCTGTGGTGCCCAGCCGGTGTCCTGTGTCCTCAGCATCACTGAAACCGCTATTGCGTCTTGTCCCTTGTCTTTGGATCCCTAGAACCCAGCAAATGCCTAGTACATTGTGGGAGCTCAGGAAAGTACTTCTTCACTGTGGATTAACATCCAGCCAGCAATTCCGTTTTTCTTACCCACGGAGGTATTTCTTCTGCACTTCAATAAGAGTTGTACTTCACAGCCTTGTCCGGGATAGAACTAGTGAGTCCGTCCTGGACCTCGTCTAGGCAGGTTTATTATTCGCGTGTCAAGGCAGGTGCTAGCCCTCTCGCAAGCTGCAGTGAGCTTCTCTTACCATCCCCACAAGGCCACATGTGCCTGCTTTGGTGTTGGACCTTGGAGGCCCCAGGAAAACCAACCTCAGGGCGGTGGCCTTGCGGGTTTGCCTCTTGGAATCAGCACCAGGGTCATGAGTGGAGAAGATGGGGGAGCCTCCAGGGTGGGACAGATTAGGTTTGATCTCAGCTGTGGCTCTCATCAGCTCTTTCCTTGAGGCAAGACGTTCCACCCTGAATGCCCATTTTCCCACCTAGAAAGTAAGGACAAGTTATATGCACTACAAACTGATGTAAGGGATTTCATTTCTGTGTTGTGGCACTGGAATACTGGAGACAAACAACTTTGCAAGAGGAAAGGTTTATTCAAGTTCATGGTTTTCAACCATGGTCATTTGGCCCCATTACTTCTGAGCTTGTGGCGAGGTAGAACACCGCAGTGGAGCCTGTTCACCGGCGGCAGCCGAGAAGCAAAGAGACAGGAAGGGGATGGAATCTGTTTTCCCCTCCCAGTCCACGCCCCCAGTGACCTCACTTCCTGTGGTAGGCCCCACCCTTCCTGCGGCAGTGCCTCAGGCCGAGTCCATGCCCTTAGCACGTGGGCCCTTGGGGACACCTGGATCCATTCTGTGGCCGTTTCCTGTGGCCGCTGTAGGAAATGACCACATGCAGTGCTTGCAGCCACACATCCATGCAGCTGTATTCGAAGTCCACGATGGCGTCTGTGGTGGCTACACTGAAATGAAGGTGGTAGAAGAGCTGGCTCTCTCGGAGGCTCTGCGGGCAGGGCAGTCTCTTCACCTTCTCTGGCTGCTGCAGGCTGCCTGGACGTCCGGGATTGTGTCCCCTTCCTCATCTCTACAGCCAGTGCTGCGCTGCCTCTCTTGTCTCTGACCCTGCTTCTGTTGTTACCTAGTCACCTCTCACACCAGCCTCTCTTGCATCACTTTTACTAAGACGCCATGGTGACACCAGGCCCCCCTGATCATCCAGGATAATCTCCCCATCCACAGATCCTCAGCCTAATCTCATTGCAGTGCTCCAATTACCATGCAGGGTTCCATATTCGTGGGTTCTGGGGAACAGGATGAGAACATTTTTGGTGACCACTGTTCAGCCTTCCATAGGTAGGTTTGTGTCTGTGGTAACCTCTGTGTAATTAAGTTGCCATATTGTCGCGTGTCCTCCAGCCCCAGGGCGACCTCTCTTGGTTTGGGTCTCCTCACACACACACATTCCAGAGCACATGGGTTTTGTGAGGTGCCACAGCATCAGCAAGGTGTGGAGGAAGAGACAGGGAAGGGAGGTGGCTGCTAAGTGGGGAGTTTCCAGGCCAGTAACCTCTGTGGGGAGGAGCTTAATGGCTAGGGAAACCGGGAGGCAGTGTAGAACACGCCACAGAACTACCCAGAGCCGGGGTAGGGGAGCCAGGGGATTTAGACCCCAGTTCCTCCCTGTGTTTAGTGCAAGAACTTCCCATGAGCCTGTGGCACTCCTGGCCTGTTACGCGAAGGTAGAGGGACCGGGGTGGAGGTCCAAACCTCAGAGTCACTGGCAATCAGTCAGCAGGCACTTCTGCACCAACCGTTCTTAATTGCTTGCTAAGAATCACCCGTGGTCATTCCCAACCCAGCTGAGGCCAGCTCCACCATTATTTAGTGAAACAAAGGTGAATGGATCATTATTTAATGAAACTTGAAGACTTCTGGGAGTAAATGACTTTGAGAAAGTGCTGTTCAATGAGACATGGTGGAGACAGGTACAAGAGATGATGGCAGGAGGAAGAGCCCCGGGTCCCAGAGGGAGCAGCAACGTCTGACTCCCTTTGAAGATACCCAAGCTGGAAGTCATGGGTGATGTGTTGTGAGTCTGGCGTTTGTGCGTGTCTGCACAAATATTCGACTCGTATCATTCCACGGGGGCAGTGTTTTTCCCATTTCATTGAGTTTTGGTGAAGAAACTAAGGCCCAAAGAGGTTAATTCCCCCAAGACCTTGCAGTTAGCAAATGTCAGAACTTGAATTCGATGCCTGTCCTCTCTGACCCCACCTGCCACCCGTGGACGTCACACTGGAATTGCTGCAGCCAGCACCTCCCCACCTTGCCGACCTGGATACTAGGCAGAAGGACAAGTGCTTCACGTAAAGAAGATGATTGCCCTGTTTCAGTTTTCTTAACTTCTTCTGATTCTGCTGGACTTCCACTGTTTCTTCATAGAAGGGGCTTCTCAATTTCGAGGCACCTGAAAACTCCCTGTGACGTCAGGTCCTGCCCTTCACCTTCTGCTGAAGAAGACCCGGCAGACCTTCCAGGCGGCCTCCGTCCACTTTGCCCAGCATGCGTGCGTGTGGTTGGGTGGGTGGGTGTCAAGGGGAAATCCTGGCCCTGGCCTTGGTTTCTCAGAGACTCTGGAACAACCAGAAGCAGATGCCCACACAGAGCCCCAGCCTCAGGGGCTGCAAGCCAGAGGTTTCCATGTTAGTCCTGCAGGCTGGAACGGCTCCTTCTGGATTCCTGCCTTGGTGTGGGAGGAAGAATTTGCTGATGTAGGCTATTAACATCCCCAACATGTGGTCTCCTTCATTCATTTCCTACAAGACTCCCTGCAGAGGTGGCTAAGGGACCTGCAGACCGGTCAGGAGACACAGGACACGGCCAGCATGCTGTTCTCAGAAGACCATCCTTGCTCCCATCTGAATGGCAGAAGACTGATCAACTTACAAGATGCGATCAAACAGTACACCAAATGTGTAAAAATGTTTTTAAGTATCACAGTAAAAGACATTTCGCCATTAATTCCCCTCAAAATACCCCCCTCAGTTTGCACACACTTGCCCCATCCTTCTTGCTACTTTCTGACACTGTTCTGGACGTCCTCTTTTGTGACTGCCTGTAGTTGCCCTGTCATGGCTGCCCCAGTGTCTGGAGCTGATTCAGGATGTTTATCTTCCGTGACCATTTTGGTTTTGGGGACAGAGCTAGAAGCTGGGTGGTACCAGTCTCAGAGAACACGGTGGAAGAGGACACGCCACAGTGTTTCCATTTGACAAAAAATTACCATAAATCGTTGACTGACGAGGCAAAAAATACAAATAAAATACAGGGTCTCGATTCAAACTGCAAATGTTTAAGTTTAAAAATAGATTACTGTGGGCCAGGGATTTAGCTCAGTGGTTCCGCTACCTGCCTCGCAAGTGCAAGGACCCAAGTTCGATCTCTGGTACCAAAAAAAAAAGATTACAGTAAAATACACATTGCCATCAATCCTCCTCCAAATACTCAAAATGCCTCCCCTCTCTTGAATGCACTTAGCCCATTGTTATTGACAATACGTGTTTTGCAGTAATCGATTTTTGCTACTTATTTATTTATTTTTAAAATAAATCAAACCCAGGACCCTGCACCTGCAAGGCAGGTGTGGTGCCACTGAACTAAATCCCTGGCCCGGTAATAATTTTTCCTAATGTAAACACTTGCCGTGTGTTTCAGTCACCCCGTGTACACTGCAGCTGCCAGCATTCCAAATAACCTTCCTTGTTTTTGTGGAGATTTTTAAAGGGAACAGCAGTTGATTGGTTGGCAGTTCACGCCGGTTCCTTCAGGGTCTCGTGAGTGCTGGCCTGAGGAGGCCGTGGACCCTGTTCGTGGCACATGTGTGAGTGCCTGCCTTTGCTAAGCAGGGATGAGTCAGCAGGTATGTGGCAGATACAGGAGAGAGGGGACTCCCAGAGAGGCGCGTAGGGTCCCGGAGGTAGAGCTCTCTCGCTGTGTGCGGAGTTGAGACGTGGCAGCAGCGAGGGCTTGCGTCGGAGGTGACAGCTCGACGGAGTTGAGGATGGTGGGTCTGGACAGCGGAGAAGGTGCGAAGGTGTGCTCTGGGCCACCCGGGCCACAGCAGCACGGCAAAAACCAAAACAGTACGATGAAATAACTTTCGATTGTTGACCGTGGCCAGAAGGATGGAAGAACAGAAGGTAAAGCTGTGATGTGGACAAATTCCAGTCATGCAGCTTTTGGATCTCACCAGAAAGCTGGGATTTGACCCTGGAAGTGAGTAGTCACTGGCTATACCTGCTTTAACAGCGTGAACTTCAGCAGCAAGCGGGAAGCGAGAGAGCCGGACGATTTATCTGTGTAATAATGAAGCATATATCAAGAGATTTCTATACGCATTGTCATGGGGCTCAAATTGATAGGCAAATTCCGTTCTTCAGTTGTAATTATGCAAACCCAAGATGCAAGAATGACTGTCTTCATTTGCAACATAGAGACCAATGTCTGAGTATTGGCCCTGGACCAACAAGTCAGACCTGGGCTGTGCAGTCCTCACTACTGGTCCAGGCCTGCATGTTCCAGCTTTTGGCCCAGAAGAAGTTATGAATTCCCGGCATGCAATGCTGCTACCATCCCAGGCACTGACGCTGAAGGACACCAGCTCTGGCCCGGTTCTCATCTGCCCCCAACCTGGATGTCTCATATCAGATTCTCCTGCACTACTGAATCCCTCCTCTCTGCTTTGACTGGGCTTTAGACCGGGTCTGTGGGCACAGAAACAGACTCACAGACGTGCTAGCGTTTGGCTCACCCTGCTGTAGCCGGCCAGCCGAGACTCTAAACTAGGTCTGGCTCCAGCCGTGTGACCATGGGCACTTTTTGTCCCTGGACCAACTTCTTCATTTATTAAAAGTAAACCTTGAACTAGGTGATTCTCAGGGTCTTTCAGAGGCTAAATCCACCTTGCTTACGGCTGTGTCCCCTGGGCCAAGCAGCATCTGCTGAAGAAAATAAAGCAAGGCTCTGCCCTCAAGCATCCGGTGGTAGAAATGAATATGGTGGTGACGCAAGAAAGCAGAAAATTATGAAATGGCACCTGACGAGAGGCTGTTCTATTTCACCTCCTTGGAGGAACTTTAGTGCAAGAAGGAAGCCCCACAAAATCGCGGTGGTTGTCAGCTCCCACACAGGAGAGCCTCGCCAAGAGAACCAACCATCCGTGTCTTGTCTGCCAGTGCAGTGTGAGTTACTTGTTACTTTGCATGCAGAGGAAGAATGCAAATAATGCACATTTCCCTTCTACCACTGAGAATATGCAGAATTGAGCAGATCGATTTTTTTTCTTTAAAAAGATAAGAATTGACTAGTGAAACCCACGCTTACCGTAATGTTTTGCGGAGGTCACAGAGAGCTGCACCGGACCTCCCCCGCTCCGGGGGTGGCTCCCAAGATGCGGAAGCCCGGACAGACACAGGCCAGAGGCCGTTGACGGCGTGGACACACTCTGGCCAGCACCTGTGTACCCAGGTCAGGTGCGTGGAGGAGGCTGGGGTTCATTAGACCGCTGAAGATGAGCTCTCTGGTCAGGACAGAGCTCCTGGATTACTCCCCCACCCGACCGTGCTGACCGTATGGAAAGATGCAGGAGCTGCCCCTCATGGAAATCAGAGTGACACAGAGGAGGAACAGGTGCAGAGCCCTGGCTCCTGGAAAGCCAGAGCACTGTGCAAGCCCCGTCTCAGCAGATGACCAGGGCCACACGGCTGGAGAGAGCCCCTCTTCAGGGCTGCTTAGAACCTGCTGAAGGAGATGGTGCGGAGGGAGCGGACCCACCACATGTTCACCTGGAAGTCAGGGCTGGGAATTCTCCTCAGCCAGCCGGACGTGGCCGGTAGTGACAGCCCCTCCCTCCCTGTCACCAAGATAGTTACTGTTGTAGTGACTGACTTGGGATGGCAGGAGCTCCCTCGTGCGGGGGGGGGTGGTCCCTCGCACCTCTCCTCCTTCTCCAGGCCTCTCAGCTCAGGGAGGAAGACCGCCGTTTGGCTTCGGCCGCAGCTGTGCATCATGAAGGCGTTCTCCCTGGTTCTGGAGTAAAGAGAAGGCCCCTTTCTGGCAGGAGAGGGTGCTTTTATCCAGACCCCCATTGTTCGCAGACCCTAAAACCTTCATCACTCTGCCGGGATAGAACCCTCACAGCCGTAATTCACTCGGGAAGGCCGGCTCCAGACCGCTGAGGCTCATCTCCGTTTTGTATAATTGCACTCCTCCCTCCCCACACACGGCACACATCAAGATTTAGGGAGACGTCAGGGTACCTGGTCATCCTCCCTCGCTCCTGATCTGTTACTGTTTCTTCTCATTTTGCAGAGTCACTGGCTGGATATGGCCACGCAAAAACAAATGCATATTTTAACAGCCAATATTGAATTTGCACTTGTACCTCAGGTGTATAGGGATAACGATGTGGCAATTAAAAGCAAATATATATATTTTTTAGTCATGACTGGGGATTACTTTGCTAAGAGAACAGGCACCGACTGGGATATTTAATCGAATGTTAAATTTTTTTTAAAGCCTCGGGATTTCTGACTACTGATGGATGGTTCAGTGCTTTCAAATTTCAAGTGAGAGGGGAAAGTCCCCTGATTTTGCAGTTTATGTGTACACGTAGATGTCTCGGTTATTACGTGGTAAGTCCATTGACTATTAAGTGAAGCAGACGCCATACAAGCAGTCCGCAGACTCCAACCCCACAGAACCCCCATACACAACTATGCAACTATATGCATCCGCACCACACCTACTTACATATCAAGACATCTGTCGCTGGATACAGGAAGAATAGACAAAGTTGAACTCCAGTTTTATGGGGTTTGGCTGGTCTCCCACTTTTTTTTTGAGACAGGGTCTTGTTGTCCATGCTGGCCTTGAACTCTTGGTCCTATTCTCCTCTTTACACATGATCATTTCTTGTCTTTGCAAAGAGATCCCCTGTCCTTGATCCAGCAAGCACCTGGTATCCAGACCACATGAGCAGGTAGTAGAACCTGCCACTAGCCAGTTCCGCACATGGGTCTTGCTTTCAATTTGACCACATCCAGTCAAAGTGCATTTTTAAAAGGGATGGAGATGTCCCTGTTTAATCACCAAGCAGCCGCCTTGGACTTGGATTTTGTGTCCAACAGCTCCATGCTGATTTGCACAAATAAGGATGATCATTTTTTTGCCTCACCCATAGACAGTGGCCTTCATACTCTTGGCCTTTGGAGCCAACAGACTGTGCGAAAGAACTGCCTACCTCCCTCTCCCTATCTCCTTCCTACTTGGTTCTCCTACTACGATCCCTTCTGAGTTGGGAAGGCAGCTGTTTCTCCTAGCAAGGGGATGCTAAGGGGAGGGCAGCAGAAAGAATCATCTCTTCCCCGCAAGAATCAAGGAAGCCGTGTTGCTGCCATCCTGAAAGCTGCCACTGCATGCAAGCTGCCACTGGGTAGACCTCCCCGAGCCCCAGCCATTCTGGGTGCCTTCTGCAGGCTGAGAACCACCACCTGGAAGAGAAGGAGCGATCCTACCTTCTAGAGAGATACTCTTAAATCAGTTGGTGCTAGACTTGATGTCTTCACTTGAACATGCAGAAGAGAGCAGATGCGTGCGCTGGTGCCTGCCTGAATCTGAGGCCTCACCACTGCCACTGGAGAGCTTGGATCTTCATTTACACACCCATCCCATTGCTCCACCTGGGACCTCCCCTCTTCCCCATAATCCAGTCTTAAAGAGCTGGGGGGAGGGGACGCTCATGTGTGATTCTGTTTCCGTGGAACTCGTCACTGGGCATTTGATGGAGTCCATCATGGCCACTTCTTTTCAGGTCACCCTGGTCTGCTTGGGATTCGACTTTAGGTCCAGAAATACGTCCCGGGTGAGGGACCAGTGTTCATTTCCGCCTCTGCGTACTGACTCGGGCTTGCCCTCTGGGCACTCGACTCATTGTCATTGAAAGGTCAGACTGGAGCGGTATCCTGGCCACACCATGTCCTGAGAGTCTGCCCACATCGCAGCAGTGACCGTCTGCATCGACGGCAGAAATTTAAAAATGGGTGCGCAGGCAAAGCGGGTTTTAATGCAAGGCAGCAGCGTGGCCTTGGCACCAGGCGAGGGGGAAGGGGTCATGCAGCCTCGTGACGTTCCCCTATTTCAGTCCTGTTAAGCTGCAGGGCCAGTGTTCCTGGGTCTCCCTGCAGAAGGGGGACGTCGTGGAGTGGACGCTGGGGGCCCTCCTCAGCTCTGCTGTTAGCACTGGGGTCAGCCCACATTGCTCACCTGGCCCCGTGCACCTCTTCGCTCCAGTGAACTCGGGCAGCCCCCCGAGCCTCTGCACCCATCTGTCACCCACCGAGCAGGGTCAGCGGGCCGGGACCCTTTTGTTGGAATGTTGAGAAAAAAGAACAAGACCGCATCAGGAAAGTAGAAAAGAGAGAGCACAACAGTCAGGCTTGTGGAAGAATCCAGAATTCCTGATGCGACAGATCTCCCAGCTAAACTGGGGGTTCATTCACTCACCAAATGCCTACTGAGCCCCTCCCAGACACAGCACATGAGGCCTGTCCTTGTCAGCCCCCCACGGGAGCAAGGTGGCCTGGGCCAGAGGGCAGGTGGGAAGTCTTGGGGTGCCGTGGATCCAGGCTTGGGAGAGAGCCGCTCCCCCTCCTTCAACCTCAGTTTTGTCATCTGTAAAATGGGGCTGATGTCAGCACGGACCGCACTTTGAGCATCTTTCTAGAACTTTCCACTGCAGTGATCGCATCCTATTGCTTTGCCCCTCACCCAGCCACCAGGTGATCGAGTGATGATCTGAACCCCAGGCAGAGACAGGGTGCAGTGCTCTGGGGTGGTCAGGGCTCCGGGGTGGCTCCAGCTGGCCTGTGGGTCTGCTGAAATATGACCCCGATGTGCCAATTGGCTGAGCCAGGCGTTCCTGGGCTGCCCTCTAGGATGGTCCCCACAGACCGCCCGCCCAGGAGTTAGGAGAAATACGGAGGGAGAGGCACGGAGCAGGACACCCGGCAGCCCAGGAATGCCACATCTATCCCCAGCTTCCGTCCCCTCCTCTGCACCTCTGTCCCTTTCAGGCTTAGGCTTTTAGGGGTGCCCCATCCCCCACTACAACTGGCATACGTAGGCCTTGATTCATGCAAACATCTGTGTATAAGTCCTGCTTGTTTTGGTGAAGAGGGTAGAAAACCTTCCACGAGACGTGTTAATACGCAAAGCGTTATGCAGAATCAGCTCTCCTTAGCCACCAAATTAATTTTGCATGCACAGTGTTCTTTAAATGGCCACTCATGCTGAGCAGGCTCCCGCCGTAAACCCTAGACCCCGGCACTGTTTCCTCTTTTCCTTCTCCATGCGTCTGGATCTGAACCCTTGTCGATTCTGAGTATTGTTGAGTGTGCAGGGTGCAAGGTCTGTGCTAGGGAAAGTAGGGAGCGAGTGACCAAAGCTGCATTTGCCTTTGGGGGCTCGTAGCCCTAACAGGGAGTTTCCCACCCCACCAAAGCTCTGTGGGTAGGTCAGTGGGAGCTCTGGCCTGCGCTCAGGATGCAGGCCGTGCCAGCCAGCAAGGAGGCCGGAGGCCAGGGCGTGAGTGGCTAACGCAGCTGACTTGGGCGGGATGGGCCGGAAGTGGCTGCCTTAGGTGTCCGGGAGGGTCTTGCAGAGCAGACGAAGGGGACAGGCAGAAGGTGTGAGAAACGAGCCGGGCGGGGGGAGCACAGCTGGGAGCGTTTCCTGTGACCGTGTTGGGTCCTCCCGGGGTGAGCGTGCTTGGGAGTGTTCTGGAGGGTTTCGTAAAACCTGGGTCCTGCTGCCGAGTTTCCTGTTCCTCTTTGCTCCCCCCGTCCTTACTCCGTCCTTCCCTCCTGTCTTCTTTTTTGAGCTATGCCAGGGCTTTTCACACTCCCGCCTGTGTGCCCATAACGATGTTACTGTACATGTGAGCTGTACAGCTGATATCTCTGGATATATAGGTGCATAAATAGGTAGTGAACATCCTGTTTAGTATAAGACAGCAAGCTGATATACAGAGTAGTAGATATTCAGGGGAGAAAGTTTAGAGATCCACTGTCCAACGTGAGGTCTATAGTGAATAGAACTGTGTTGTACTTGGGGTTTTTGTTAAGTAGACTTGGCTGCCCTTCTCTCTCTCTCTCTCTCTCTCTCTCTCTCTCTCTCTCTCTCAAACACACACACACACACACACACATCCCCATACCATAGCAAGGCACCTGACTCAGCCATCAGCCAGCCTGGACTGGGGCTGAGAATCTGTGGTCTGTGTCTGTAACCAGGTGACCCTGGTCTGGGGACCATACTTTGAGAACCACACCTGGGCCTTCACAAGGTCAGCCAGAAGAAGCAGTGTCCCCTGACCAGCAGGGGAGGAAGGAGCAGCCAAAGAGCAGTGCCCAGGAGCCCATCGGTGTGGGTCCTTGGTTCAGGCTGTCGTTCCCAGGGGCAGCACCTGGGACTCCGCAGCCCTCCCATCAGGGCAGGGGAGCAGGGATGCAGGGAGCTTACACGGGCTGCGGTATCCTCCTTCCCATAACCCTGCGCAACTTTATTGCTTCTGCAAACATAACCCATTTCCCTTTCTAGTTTAAATCATGAGAATAAAGACTGCGCAGTGCAGGCTGCTCAGAGTCCTGCTTTCTCATGGATGTGCCTGCTCCTCTCTCGGCTTCATGGCCTCTTAGCGAGCGTGTTCTGGAGTCAGGTCCTCACCGCACGGCAGCCTCACCTGGCCCGTGCCTCGCTGGGCCTTCCTCCCACCCCAAAGCTTCACGGCCCACCGACCCTCCAGTCCTCTCCGGAGTGCTGGACAAAGGGACACGGCAAAGCCTGGCTTGTGCTCTTACACTCGCCTCTTCCTGTGTTGGGACCGGTCTCGGGGCCCAGCCTCGCGGCCCTGCATCCGTGGCCCCTGACCCAGGTAGTCACTGGCTGTCACCTGCCCATCGTCCCCCGTGCTCCTGCACGTACCTTCTGCACAGCAGAGAGGCTGCGTCCCAGACACGGAGCCAGCGGAAGGGGTAGAAATGCGGGTCACTGCGGGACATTGCTAGAAAAGCCCGTCCTCCCCGCTTGCTGGCACACCAGGCGGGATTAGCCAAACCTGGGCCGGGTTCTTAAAGTTTGTCTGGTTCTCTGCTGTCCATCGAAGTACCCGTGCTCGCTCGCCTTAGTCCCTACAGAGCAGGTGTGAATCTCCATCTGAGAAATCAGAAACACTTCGCGTCCCCGTTTTAAAGGTTTTCCTATGAGCACGTTCAGCTTTGATCTCAGCCGCAGACCTCCCTTAGCCAGCGAGGTGGAAACAAACCGCACTGGTCGCTTCGGATGAAGGGGCGGCAGGCGATCAGAGCGCCCAGAGGTGGGGGCCCCGCGCTTCTCTCCTGCTGACATCTGTGCACCCGGACATCTGCGCCTCCGCCCTCCCATCTGGCCCTCGGCGGGGAGTTGCACAGCTCCTCCAAGGAGCTCTTGGTGGCCTGTGGAATCCCTTGCACTGCCCCATTCCCTGGGGCTCCTTCCAGCTCGCCCCAAGGCCCCGCTGAGGTGCCATCTCCTCCAGGGTGGACTTGGGAGCCTCTTTGAAACTGTGCTGTGCTACTGAGCAGGCCCTGTACCCAGGCGAGCACTTAGCATGTGCTGTCTGGGGGCAGAATCCTCCGTGTACGGCCCCTCCGCACGAAAACCAGCAGCTCGGAGGCCTGAACCCAGAGCTGCCCCGCCCCACCCTGACGGTAAGTAGTTAACAGCGCTGTACGTCTCCCTGGGATGGACTGGCTGGGACGAGAGCAGAAAGTCTCTGTGGCTCACGCCCCGAGCTGTGGGAGACGAGCCCCGGCACAGCCCCTCTCTCATTGTCTGCCTGTCACAAGGACCAGTGCGGGACTCAGAGATCCCACAGCAGGAGCGACAGAGTGGGGCCCAAGCCCCAGGGAAGCCCCTGACCCAGATCTAGGGCCCGAGACCCTTGAGGGACAGCGTGGACACAGCCTCCCTGGAGCTGTCCTCAGGGGCCACCTGGAAAGGGAATTTTGGTGTCATGAACTTCGGGTGGAGCCTGCCTTGGGCTCCCTGCCCCGAAGGCCGGGTTCTCCTGGGGAGGGAGCGGGCTGCCCCCCCAAGCCCGTCTGGTCAACTGGGTGCCCCATAGAAGAGCTCACCCACACCCAGCCTTGTCCGCGCACAAGCTGGGTCCAGGCAAGCCGAGGGCCAGCCCCGGACAGCAGTCAGAAGGAAACACGTGGCTGTGGGCTGTGAACACTGCAGCGGGAGACTCAGGCACTGAGAGTTGGTGATGCGGACAGGAAGACCTGCTTCCGTGGAGCAGGAGCACGAGATTCTTTAAACACCTGGCATTTGAGCTGAGCTGTGAGGGACAAGAAAGCAGCAGCTAGTGGCTGACGCAGGTCTAACTACAGCATGTTATGGGAAGAGGTGTCCAGTCAGTTCTTGTGAGCCAGTGGAAGCCACAGAGATCCGGAGAATGAGAGGTCCAGGTCCAGGAAGAGGACGTAGCAAGTGCAAAGGCCCTGAGGTAGGAATCGGCATTGCTGTGGGAACAGAAAGGAAGTCAGTGTGGCCTGCTCATGCGGAAGGAGATCAGCTCACATAGGGCCACATGTCTGTGGTTATGAATGACTTTGAAAATCCTCACTGGCAATGCCCCAGGGAGGCGCTACCATCTTTGAAGGGAGGAAAGTGTGCCCAAGCCACACTTGAAAATTTACTCTACCCTGATGGAGGTCACGCAGACTGTGCTTGCTGTCTCCTCCGTTATCATCTCCCACGGCTGACGTAGGCATTTGCTTACTACTTAGGAGAAGCAAATATTTCCACTGGAAAACAGTACTGTAGTGACAGAGGCATCCACACACCCACCCTCCCCTTGGAAATGTCACCGGGACAGAAGTTGAGCACGTGTGCCAGGCTCATTTTTGAGAAGGACAACGTGTGGCTTTTAGGAGGCAGCCAGCACCCAGCCAAACTCCCGACCAAGGGTCGCTGCACTTGTTAATTCCATTTTCACAGAGCCTGGTCTCGGGGCCAGGAAGGACGGGCAGAACAGAGACCCCTGTCACAGACTGGGCCTCTCGGAACTGGCTGGACCGCACCAGTCCTGGCCGTGTTCTCCACCAGTGCTTGGCCCCTCTCTGGGCTCTCCACAGGGGACCTCAGTGCCACCAGAGGGGCAGGACAGCATCAGCGGACTTGAGAAAAGATCGCAATTAAACCTGCTTAGCTCGGGATGTAGCTCAGTGGTGCCGCCGCCTGCCTCATAAGCACAAGGACCCGAGTTTGATCCCCAGTATTAAAAAAAAAAAACTGCTTATTTAGTTATTGGACTTTTTTAAAGGTGTGGCCCTACCCTCACTCACACAACTCATGAGTGTGTAATTTAACACATGCACATAGCTGGAATGATTTCTAAAAAGCAGAGCAGAGCCCTGCAGCCCCTCCCCACCAGGGGTCCAGGCTCCAAGGAGAGTAGCGGAGGAGGAAGGTGGACTCCTCCCCAGCCCTTGCCCCTCCTGCCCTGGGCTCCGGTTCTTCCACGGGGTCCTCAGCTAGACCCCACTGCCGCCCACTTCCCTCCTTACCTGGCGTCTTGGCCTTGTACCCCCATGTGGCCCCTCTGTGCCCGAGCTGAGCCCCCCCCCAGCGCGCCTGTCCTCTGTGCAGGGCCCATGGGGACAGTCGGGTCCCCTCCGCTTGCTCCTCACTGGCACTGAGAGTGACGATCTGGGCAGGGGGCCCACTCTTCTGGATGCGTTGGTCCTGTCTGGGCCTCAGTGTGGGGTTTCCAAGGCCTTGTGCCTGGGCAGCTGGGTTGGGGCAGGGAGAGCAGGTACTTCCCACTGTGTGTCCTGACTTACAAACCTGGGAGACAGGAGGTCTCTGGAGCGTGCCGAAATAGTCTGCAAAAGTCTGTGCACATTGATTCGCCTGAGAAGGGGTGTGGAGCTCCAATCCCATTCTCAAAAGGATTTTGTGAGCCGCATGACTTCCCAGAAGTGAAGAACCAAGTGCCACAAGGCGTGGCCAAACAGTGCAAGCACTCTAGTGTGTCCCCAGCCACACTTGCCGCTGAACCCCGTGCCTCTCGTCTTTGCCTCCCGCTGCAGCTGGGCGGGTGCAGCATCTGTCGCACCCCTTGCCTCCCTGCCTTTTCTTTGCTCCTCCGGTCTTTGATGGTCCCCGGTGGTCACTTAACTGAAAGGGGAGCGGCCTCTCTGGTGCATTGTCCCAGTTCCTTCCCGCACACCCATTTCTACTTCCTCCTTCCTTCCTCTGAGACGTGGCAAAACAGGAATTTACACTGCAAATGCATCCTTCGCCACAGGTGATTCAGCCTTTGGGAGGCCTGAGTGGGGCAAGCTACTTCGGAAGACCCTGCGGGCCACAGACCCCAGCACTCTCTGCAGATGAGAGCTGGAGTCACTCCTCTCAGAGAGGGGGGTCCAAGGCCCATGGAGCTTGCAGGAGGCTGCGGTGCCCCTGGGCTCGGGGTGGGGGCGTGAACTGCCAGGCCCTGACTTCCTGTCCCTGACCTCCTGAGCTTCCCTTCAGGGCTGAGGTCCCCACACCCCATGTCTGGAAGTCTTTTCCATTTGTTCCTACCGGTGACTCTGTCTTTGTCTGCTGCCTTCTGCCGAGAAGGGGACTTGTGTAGGTGACACGGGGGTCTCAGCTTTCAGGGGCTTCCAGCAGGAGCTTGGAGGGAGGAGGAGAGTGAGGTCCTGTGTTGGTGTCTGGGGCCCTCCCTGTGGAGCTGCCTCAGACGATGGCCAACCGGGCAGCCTTCCCTCTGGACCTCCTGCTGGTACTTGCTCGGGGCCCTTAGACGGTCCTGTGGATCAGCCTGGCCACCAAAACACGATCTCACAGCTGGGACATTTATTTCATCGGTTCTGGAGGCCAAAGTCCAAAGTCAAGGTGCCAGCAGGGTTGGGTCTGTCCTTGGACTGGCAACCTCCTGCCAGGTCACCCTGCTGCACACCCTTGTCCCTGGTGTGTCTTCCTCTTCCGAGAAGAGTAACAGTCTCATTGGGTTAAGGCCCCACCCTGATGGCCTCTTTGGGTTTAAATCACCTCCTTACATTAGACTGTGTCTCCAAATCGGGTTCCATTCTGAGGGCTGAGACTTCAACATGTGGATCTGGGGGGCAGGGGGAGCTCCGCAAAGTCGCCTGCGTCTTTCATTAAACACTTTATCCTAATTTGAAGGTGCCATCTGTTTCTGCTGCTGATTGATTAAGCAAATGCTTCGGGCTGCTCCTCCTACAGATCTGCACTAAATCACCTGCCTGCTCCCCTCCTCCTGCTGCCAGGCCCTGGGACACAGCATCTAATCTGGCCCGGCTGTCTGCGGAGCCATGGAATCGGGTCTTAAGACGGACCTTCCCCCAGGGCGGTTTGGTTTCACACTGTCCTGTCTCTGTGACCCCAGAGCCCACAGGTGACAAGCGGTTTCTGGAGTCCAGCTCCCTCCCTTCTGTGTTGGTGTGGGAGAACTTTCAGTGGGCCCTGCGGCGCTGTTGCCAAAATGTGTTTCTTTTCCAACCGAAGATACAGACTGTGCTGGTAAGATGTGTCGGGCGGGATTGTGCTCACAGGGTGGAGGGAACATTGTGGCCGCACTGTGGACCAGGTGAGGACTCGGTATTTGGAGGTAGGTTAGTCATTTTCTGTGCCTGGGCAGCACACCCGACACCCCCCACTTACAGGAGAAGAGGTTTAACTGGGCTCACGGTTTGGAAGGGTTCAGTCCGTAGTTATCAGGGTGAAAGGGGGCGGCAGACCCACGCTGCTGACTTCGTGGTAGCAACGTGCCAGAAAAGAATGGCTGAGGGACCAGATATGATACCCAGAGTCAAGCCCCGTGATCCACCCAGACACACCCAGGAGCCTGCTCTGCTGATCTGCTGGGCGTTTTGTGTCCGATTAAATTGGCATATCAAGATCAGCAGTTACAGGAGGTAACAAGGATGCAAGTGGATACAAGGTGGGATTCGCCCTGGCCAAGCCACAGCACCCGCCGAAGGGCCAGAAAGGAAACACTGCAGTAAGAGGGCTGCAGTTCAGTGCTCATCCTGGGTGAGCCCCACTGTGCGGTCCTAGGCATGTGCCAGGTGGGGAGCACCCCTCCTGACCAATGGCTTCCTGGTCCTAGTAGGTCTCTTTCAGAATTCTCCAAGCCTATTCGACAGTAGGGTGGGTTTTCTTTTGAAAGCTTTATTTCCTTCGTTTCCAAAGCTCCCTCGCCAGCATTCCTGTAGCGCTATCCACAAACCTGAGCTCCTTAGAGTGCTGGAGCCCTGGGCTGCTTTGCAAGCTCAAGCGCAGGTTCCAAGGCCTCCTGTGTTCCTATATGTGTTTGTCTGTCATGTAAATTGTCGGGAAAATCAAGACCATATGTGTCTGACTCATTTCCACTGTCACCAGATAGAGTCCCGAGGAGCTGTGTGAAGTCCGGAAAGGTTTTATGTCCGAGGTTCCATTCCCTGGCTTTCCTCTCTAACGAAGTGCAGCTCATCCAGAGCTGGCGAGCATTCCGTGTGAGCCCTGCCCAAGCGGTGAGCTGCAGGGAAAAAAAAGCCAGCGCCTGCCTTTGGGGGATGCCCAGCATGGACCACTCTGCCCAGAATTCACCAAATTAGCAGGGGCGGCAGAGAGTTTGCTTGGAGACCCCAGGCACACGAGTGCGAGCAGCTTGCGGACTGGTGCTGCCTCCTCCTTGTTGGCACAGGCTTGACACGCCAGCTGCACACACACAAGTCTCACTGTGGTGCAAGTGCGACCTCTTTTACCTGCACTGAGTGGGCTGTGCCTTTCCACTGATGAGGAAATCGCGCCCCAGCAGAGAGGCGGGTCTGCGTGGACACCTGAGGTGCAGTTAGGCTTAGGCTTAGGATGCAGGGAGGATGCTGAGAAGCGGTTAGAGGGGACAGATGACCGCCTGCTTTGCCGACTCCGTTTCACAACCCCAGAGTGTGATCCCGGCCAGGGAGCTGGTGCAGAGCCGACCCTCCGGGCGCCTATTAACTTCATCAAAGCACAGGAAAAACTTTCTTCCTTGAGTCGCGGTGGGGAGGATGGTGTTGGGTCTGTGTGTTCCCGGCTGATCCCTCTGGGATTTTCTTTTCCTCCAAGTGTCTGACTAAGGTCCCATCAGTGGCCTCAGAGGGTTGCACCTGACCTGTGCAGGGTGGGGGTACAGAGCGCACCCCTGAAGCAGGTGGGGTGCTGGGGGCCCTGGGCTCTGATCCCCTGACCCCGACCTGAACTTTATCCTGGGTGCCACCCCTCGGGAGCCGTGTGAGCAAAGGAAGGAGCTCTCTTTTTCCTGTCCTCCAGTTTAGGCCACCTGTACACTGCCACTTGATTTTTTTTTCTTCTTGTTTTGTTTTTGTCAATGTGTTGCCTTTCCAAGTCCGTGAGAGAACTGATACTTTTCCAGGCCAGCCCCAGGTTATGTCCCCCACGTCCAGAGTCCCAGGTGAGGTTCCCGGCAGGCACACGGCACCTGTTGGGTGGTGGTGGCATAGGGCAGATGCAGTTTCTTTGGTGTTCAGCACACGCCAGCCACTAGGGAGCGAGGATCCCACCCAGCGGGCCTCACGCAGGGCCAGGACTCCTGGCTTGGGTTCTGGGAGGAAAGACCCGACTGCTAAGGCAAAACCCTTCGTCTTCCCAGTGCTGTCTGCTCCGACTGAGGCTCTGATCAGGATGACATTCAGACGTCCGCAGCTGCAGCCGACGTGAGATATTCTTACTTCAGACATCGCTGTTGTCTCTCCAGGTGTCTTGTCTAGCCGGTCTCCCGAGAATTCCCACTACAGCGCGAGGTGTTGGGAGAGCTGGGCCAGCCTGGCGGGCAGCTGGCCAGGTTCAGATGTCAGTGGGGTCGGCGTGACCTACGCAGGCTTCAGCTTCCAGTGAGTTCGGTCAGACAAAAGTCATCGTGAGTCGAAGAGCGTCTGAGGGACACCACCTTTTGGGAGCTAATGAAGCGTCCCTGGCTTTGGACTTCTGACCCGGGGTGGAGAAACACTGAGACTCAAAGTTGCGAGAGACAGCTGGGGGTGGGGGACGCTGATGACCCCCAGGGTCAGCAGCAGAGCCCGCCCTCCTGCACCTCCATACTGACTTTTCCCGCTGAAATGGTTTTCTGCTCCACCCTTCAGAGGAGAAAAACCGGGCTCAGAGAGGTTGAGTCACTTGCCGGAGGCAAAAGAATGGTTTGTGGTGTAGAATCTGGGAATCGCTTGGGCATTTTAATCACAGAGCCTGAAACAAACCAACATGGGCAGGGGTTCAGGCCATGGGCAACAGCAGGCAGCATCCAGAAGGAGCCAGTTCTTGGGAAACAGTGTTCCGGGCCTGGCCCTCTGAGTCCGTTTTCTGCTGCCAGGGCCGAGTACCACAGGTGGGATGATTTATTAAGAAAAGAAGTTTCTGTGGCTCGTGTTTGTGTAGCTCAGAAGTACAGGTGCCAGGCCCCGGCTTGTGCCGCATCGTTCCACATGGGTGGAGCAGGCAGGAGCGCGAGGGGTCATGGAGTAAACGTGAGGCCACCCGTCCTGTAACCAGGAGGTGGTTTCATGGCATCTGAGGAAAGGGCTCTGACAAACCAATCATCTGTTAGAGACCCACCCATTACTGCCATCACCATGGCAATGGAGTCCCACCTGGAGTTTTGGCCTGGATCTCACTCTGTAGCCCAGGCTGGCTTTAAACTCATGGTGATCCTCCTGCCTCAGCCTCCTGAGTGCTGGGATCACACGTATGTGTGCGCCACCGTGCCCGGCATGCAATCCCTGATGAAGGAAAGCCAGAAGCAAGGGCTCAGGGCAGCACAGGGCGTGCTGGGAAAGAGCAGGCGCTAAAAGCTCACGGAGGTCACCAAGGGGAGACATCTGATTTGCATTGAAAGCACTGCTTTGGCCTGGGGACAAAGAGGACATCCAAGGGGCCAGGTATAGGGGACCCTCATGTACCTCTGCGAGCCATCCGGACCTGAGATGACCTGAGTTGCTGGGGCTGGGAGAGGGGACCGGGGAGCAGTAGCTGGGCATCCTCATCTGTTGTGGCTTAAGCTCCAGGCCACTGAGAGGCTTGGGTGGCTCTCAGTGGGGACAGGTTGGTGCTCAGTGCAGAAATGACACCGTTCTTGATTTTTTTTCCTCCTGGTACTGGGGATAGAACCTGCTGAGCTACTGCCCTAGCTCTTTTTTATTTTAACGCAAGATGAGGTCTAGCTGAGCCGCCCAGGATACCCTCAAACTTTTGATCCTCTTGCCTTAGCCTTCTGAGTACCTGGAATTACAAGAATGTGCCACCATGCCTGGCTTCAAGTGACATCATTCGCTCTCTGTTTTAATTTCAGTTTGTGTTAGTACACGCTTGTGGTATATAACGATTGCAGTCATTGTGGGGAGCTGGGACCTGCGCACGACAGTTCATTCTTTCTCTGTGCCCTTCTGCCCTCCTTCCCTCCTGCCTCCAACTCTTGGTCCCCTTCCCGTTTGCAAAAGACCTATCTCCCTGTTTCCTATTGCCTATCTTTGATTTTGCTCTTCCGTTGATTCATATCTTGAGTTTCTCATATAAGAGAAACCATGTGATATTTAAGCTTGTGTGTCTGGTTTATCTCACTTAATCTTATGGTCTCAAGGTGCATCCATTTTCCTATGAGCGGCTGAGATTTATCCTTCTTTGCAACAATAGAGTACTCCACTGTGTTTAAATACCACGTTTTCTTTACCCATTTATCTGTTGAAGACACTGTTCTCATTTTACCAAGCGAACCAAAGCTGGGCTTCCACGAGAAAAAAAAACAATGGTGAAAGTCAAAACTGGGGGACAGGATCAGCTCGGCGGTCACCAGGCTGGGAAGTCCCACTAGTGCAATCATTGGTTCAAAACCACCCTGTGGCAGCTGCAGAATCAACACTGCCTTCCTTCCCACACCTTCCCCTGCTCCTCATAGCCCGTGGTGAACAGCTGCCCGGCAGTCCCAGCCCTGGCAGGGCCAGAGCTGGCCCAGGATCCTACCTGCCCCAGAGCTGCTGATGTAGCAGTTGGTGTTTTATGCAGCTGGGCTGTGTAACAAACACCCAGGAGACTTCAGAGCCATTTCTCTGGGTGTTATCACCCTCCCTGATCTTGACAGAGCGAGCACAATACCCACAGACATCTGGTGTTTTAGGCAGCCTTCGTTGCTGGGTGCAGTGCCCGACACTACAGTTTACGGGAGGAAAGCTTCCGTTTAACTCAGTCCCAGAAGCTTCTGAGAGGTGATCCGCTGGCTCCGAGGCAGAACCCTCACGGTGAAGGGTGTGTTCAGCTGAAGCTGCTTAGCTCCTGGCAGCTGAGGGGCAGCCCAGGGGAACAGCGCCAGAGAGGCAGGGCCAGGGACCCGGTGTGACCCCCAAGGCCGCACCTCCAGGACCCACCTGGCTGTACCCAGGAACACACTCCGCTGACCTGCTGGGCATCTCTAAATCCAGTGAAACTGACACACAAGGATCCACAGCCCGGTCTGGGTCCATGCGGGCGACTGGTGTCACCATCCGCTCCGCCTTGGTCTGGCCTGGGCTTGCTCTCAGGGCAGGAGCACAGGTGCTAGCGGTGAAAGCTTCATCCCTTCAGTGCCCTTCAAGCCTCTGCGTGTCCCCGTCATTAGCAGCCCCTTTGGCCAAAGCCAGTCACGTGGGCTGGCCTCCCGTGAAGAGTTGGGCCAGGTTGCTTTTGCTCCTGGGAGGAAAACACGAGTGATTGTTACAGCTCTGCAGAAGTCACTGTCACTTACAGAGCTGGCTCTGTGTCTGGTGATTTCACCTTAACTCAGTGTCCCTCAGCGGGTGGCAATTCTGTCCCCTAGGGAACATCTAGTGATGTCTGGAGACGTGGAGGAGGCCAGGGGAGCTGCTGAACACCCCACAAGGCCCAGACCAGACTGATGGGGCCTGTACACCGGTAGGGTGGGGCTTGGGACCCCTACGTTACTGTGATGAATCCTGGCCCCACCCAGTGGCGTGACCTCGCTTAGGTCTGCCTCTGCTCTGTCCTTCCCTTTTCCTCTGCGCAACTTGGTCTTGCCCTCTGGCCTTGCCTGATGGAGGCTGCCCTTGGGTGAGGTGCAGGTCTCTGCAGCCTGGCTGCCCCCGGATCAGTTCATTTCGTTCCCACCTTAGTCCACTCCCAAGCAGGTGCTGATGTGGTGCTCTCTGTCTGGACAACTGGATAGTCAGCTCTCTCCTCCAGAGGCAGGTGGCGGGGCCTCCTTCAGAGCAGATAAAGAAAGAGCACTAAAGGACCCTTGCTCTCCATTCACTGGGTAATTGTCTCTGTGTGGAATTTCTCACTGGTAGTGTTGAAGTGGCAACAAAGAAATTCAAAATAAAGGCAAACCATTTGTAAGGAGCGCACAGGTTAGCTGGCCTTCTGGTCTGCTGGAACTCTGGTCATGTGTGCAGCAGTAAGGCTCGCAGGAGCTCTTCCAGGGGCTTCCTGGGGCTGAGAGCATCCGCAGTGATGGCAGGCACCTGCCTCTGGCCGAGCCCTCCACCCTCCCTTCCTTCATTCCTGGCTCTCGTGAGCTGCTCCTGCCTGTAAGAGCAGCTGCCACTCCTGGGTGCCTTGCCTGCTCTGTGCACAGGAAGAGATAGATGTAGGCATATCCTGGTTTGTGCACTTTTGAGATAAAAACGCCATTAGGAAGCCGACCCTGGGCCACCCAGTGGCTGTAGAACAAAGCCTCAGTTTGGAAACTTGTGCTTCCTGGAAGGCCAATGCTGTGTGCTGCCCCCTTGAGGCTTACTGAAGAATAGCAGGAGGGGCCCCAGCCAACCAGGCTCAGCCCTGGGTTTGCACCTCGGGTGGTCCTGTCCCCGCTCTTGAGTCACCCTCCCATGCGAGTTCAGTCCTATCCCACTTCCTGGATGCAGGAACTGCGGCACAGAGAAGCTGCTGTGTGCAGGCTGCACAGCCGGGGCACCTGGGAGTCAGAGCTCTGTAGTCTGGTCCCAAAGCCTCATACCTCACGGAGAAACGCTGTAGCCTCCCTGAGACTCAGGGACCCTCTTCCTGCACCATGCTGACCCCAGTGCTTGCCATAGAGTTTGGCAAGTGTTTACTGGTTTGACGGGGACTCGGGCACCCGGAAAGGCACGCTGGAGGCCCGCGTGGGGAAGAGTGCCAAGAACCTCCCACCCGGGTCCCTGCTGGGCGCCTTCCCTTCATGCCTTTGTGGGGAGCAGCATGGTAAAATCAAGTCCCGGCGGCCTTTAACAAGGGAACGGGTGCCAGGACCTCTCTGGTCCTCAGTTTCCCCACCTGTGAGGAGGAGCTGAGGGCGCTGATTGTGCTCCCTGCTTGCTTCCTCTTGGCCCCTCTGCTGCAGCGGCACACACGGCATCCGGGCCGAGGCCACCTGCGGCTCAGCCCAAGACTGGAAGCTCTAGGGCATTTCAAGGAAGACAGAGGCGCGCGAGGAGTTTTTCAGTTCCTCTGCTGTGTCCGCCGGCAGTTTTTATCTTTCTGGGCTCTTTCCGCTTTGTAATCCTAAACTAGCACTCACTCGAGCCCACGCGTGCGGGGGCTGTCCTCACCTTCCACCCTCACATCTCTCCGTGGCCTTGGGTGGCTTCCCTGGGACAGCGCCCGAAGCTCCTCGCTCTGACCGCTTCTCCTCCAGCCTCTGCCTCTGCTCCCCTCCCCTCTCCCCGCCCCCAGCTGTTCTCGCACTCTGAGTGGCTATCGTGGGGCACAGGGCGCCCCGTTTGCACAGTTAACACGGACACGGTTTGCAAAGTGGCCTCAGGGACCTCCTCTCATCAGGACCTTCCAGGCAGAGAGGCAGCTGGGTCGGCAAAGTCCTTACCCTTGTTTCGGAGCTGGGGGAGGAGACCTAGAGAGGTTCCTTGACTGGCCTGTGGGCAGGTGACCCGGTTGACCTTGAGCCTGGGCTGCCTATCTTCCAGCTTAGCCTGTCCTTGCCCTCCTGTGACAACTGTGAGACAAGTACTGGGCCGCTGTTACCCCACTTTACAGGTAGGGAACCCAGGGCCTGGAGAGGTCCAGCCTCTCTCCCAAGGGCACGGAGACGGCCAGACTGTCTTCCTGCAGAACCCAGCGTGCTCCCAGCCCCTGCACGCCACTGCCTTCCTGAAGGCCGTTCCTTTCACTCACTCACTCGCTGAGCCGTGTTCCAGGGGCCAAGACTGCCTGGATTTCTACCTCGGTGGATCTGAGGTTTGGTATTTCTGCTGCTGTGTAACAAACGCCCACAGCCTGCCACACACCCGTTCCTCGTCTCCCGGCTTCTGGGGGGTCAGTGTCCAGGCCCCGCTGAAGGGGGTTCTCTGCTCAGGTCTCACGGGGCCAGAATCAGGACTCTGGCTGAGACCTGTCCTTGTCAGAGGAGGGAGCCCTGTGGAGCTCCGGCTTTGGGTGGCTGTGATTCGTCTGCTTACGTGGACAGCATGGCACCGTCACACCTGCCTGTCGGCACACACGACAGGACGCTTGCCGAGAAGGGACTGTCCTCCCTTCTTCCGTGAGCACGGAACAGAGATGGCTGCCGTCCACGATGCTTTATCACAAAACACGGCTCCCTGGGCATCTGCGCTGGGAGAATTTGCCAAGTCCCTGCCTCGCGTGCCTTATGGAAGCAAGATGTATGTACTTTGGTTTAAAGACATAGATTTCGGAGCTAGAGCCAGCAGCTTGGCTCGAGATGAAACCAGCTGCCCAGGCAGGAGGCGGAGACAGCCAGGAAGGAGTTGGGATGGAAATTGGAGAAAACTTTTTGCCCATCCTGCCTGACACCTCTTAGCCTAAGTGGATCAATAATTTCACGGTCATGTTTTCTTCCGGCCAGACTTATCGAGCCCCTCCAAGGGCTGGTGAGCACTGGGAGGGAGGGATGCAGAGACAAACAGGGCATGAGTGACAGGGAAGTAAGTGGTGAAGGCCGTGGCGGATGTGCTTGCAGTGTGCCAGATGCGCCCTGTGCTGTGTCTCCTTCCGTCTCCCCGCAGAAGGACTACTGGGCTTTTCCTCCTCCCTGCCCATCTTCTCCCCACTGTGACGAAACTGAGGCCCAGAGGGGTTCGGAAAACAGCTGGCAGTGCCCAGGCCTGTCCCTCAACTGTCCCAGAGTGACCCCAGAGAATTCAGGCCTGGGGACAGCACAGGTCCCCTAGCCATTGTCCCCGGAGCCCTGGGTCTCCTACTTCTCAGCTGAGAAGGGGCAGGGGTGGGAACTGCCGCTTTGCCAGGGTCCAACGTGGCCACCCCCAGAGGAAAAACTGGGAAAGGAGCACCCCCCACCCACACAGGCTGGGGGTCACCGCTGGGGGTCACCTCCGCCTGCTACTCGTCAGGGGTCCTTGTTCCGGCCTTCTCAGACTCCCAGCAGCGGAGGGTCAGGGCCTCTGTCCCTGGTGCTGTACCTTCCCCAGGGAGGTCTGCCAGGTTCACAGCTAAGAGTGGCACAGCCTGAGGATGAAGGTGTCTTCTGGGCACGGCAGAGTGGAGAGCGCAGGAGCATGCCGTCCTCGGGAGGGTCCCTTCTGAAGCCACCTCGCCGTGAGGCAAGGGCCGGGATGGATCGGTAATGGTGCTCCCAGCCCGGAGCACATCCCAGGGCCCAACACCGGCTGAAGCTCCGCACGCCCCGCCAGGCTCCACCGCGGACGTAGTCAGCTCCATTTTTCCAGTTGAGCTAAAACTCTCATGGCTTCCTTTCCTTTTCCCTTTGAAAAGGCCTTCCTGAAGGGCGAAGCCCTGGCTAACTTAGAAAGCTCCGAATTCCCACCACACAGGCCCAGGCTGCAGCAGCTGAGGAGGCCCCAGATTCCCGTTCCCGAGCATTTCTGCGTCTCCACGGTTCGGGGACACGGGAGCACTCGGGGGCCTGGGATGATGGCGACTTTGCCAAGGGGCTCGGATCAAGCTGCCTAAGACGACGCAAAGCTGTGAATGTCATCCTCGGAGCTTTTGGGGACAGACTCCCGCTGTATCCAAGGGCGGTGCTGGCTTCCGTGTAGCTCTGCACCACATAGTGTAGAGCACAATGTGTGTGGGGCGCATGGGTGCAAGCACACGCGTGTGTTGCAGGGGCTTCTGACCCTCTCTCGGGGATCCTCGGTTAGGACAGTCAGGGTGGGGGCCTGGCTGTGGCCCACTGAGTGACCGTGTCTCATCGGGAGGCACAGCTTCTCCCCATCCCCCACTGTCTCTCGGTCACCTGCACCGCCTTCGTCTCTCCCCCGTCCCCCGCACCCCTGCACTAGAGGCTGAGCCGTCAGTTGTGTCTGTCTTCCCCTCTCACTCTTTTCCCACATCTCTCTGTTCCATGCCCACCGCCACCCACCGGTCAGGTGCAGCCCTCCCTGCGTGTCGCCTGGTGTCCACTCCGCCCCAGGGTGGGCAGCGGAGAGATTGTCCTGCAGCAGCTCTTAGAGCAGCTCACTGTCCTAAGCAAGGCCCGTGGTTAGGGGCTGGCATCGTCACCTGCAGTCTTAGTGGGAGCCAGGTCCACCAGCCTCCTCACCCGGCCTGCACACCGCCTCGTGACCCTTTCTGGCATCGTCACCTGCAGTCTTAGTGGGAGCCAGGTCCACCAGCCTCCTCACCCGGCCTGCACACCGCACCTCGTGACCCTTTCCCTGGGGAGGGTGAGAGGCTGGATGGCCCATCGGCTCCCCCTGCACCCCAAGCCAGGCTCTCGCCTCCGCAGCTCCCCTCTGGCCTCAAATGGTCAAATCCATTGTAGGAGTTGAGGTGCCTGTGTCAGTTTGTCAAAGAAGAGATTCTGCCGAGGAGAACCCATTCCCGTGCGCTGCCCTCCCCCGGCTTGTGCTCCCTGGCCCCTGTGTTCACGTGGTCCCTCCAGAATGCCTGCTCCTCCAGCCTCATCCTTAGGGACCTAGCCGGAAGGGAGGCTGGGGGACTGTCCCTGGTCACCTGGCCAGACCTGGGTCCTGTTTTCCCCAAGCACCTGCGGTTTCTGTTGCCCTTGGACACCACACACTGCTTACAGCACTGTCTTCTCATGACCCGCTGTTCCCCTCCGCACACTGGATTATCTTACCCGTCTCATTCATTCATTCAACAAACACCGCTGTATGCGTCAGCTTCCTGTTGCTGTGACAAAATGCTGAAGAGAATCAGCTTATGAGGAGGACGGTTTTATTACACCTCATGGTTTTAGGGATTTCAGCCCATGGTCATTGAGCCCCATCACACTGGGCCTGTGGTAACACGGCCCATCACAGTAGGAGCACGTGGCGGATGGGGTCTCTTCACCCCAGCCAGGAGGGAGAGAATGACAGCGACAGAATCAGCATCTTAATAACCCCTTCAAGAGCACCCCAATAACCTAACTTCCACTGGGCCCCACCTCTTAAAGGTTCAGCCATCCACCAAGAACGCTGCGTGCCGGGGACCGAGCTTTTGGCACTCGGGCCTTTGGGACATTTAATACCCAAACCCGAACGCCCTGGCCTGAGCACTTCCTGTGTGAGGTGCACGGAATGTGCTGACGACAAGAGATCCGCAGCTCTGCCCTCTCCTGGCTGCTCTTCCCAGCTGGAAAGGAGTCCGAAGGCTGCCAAGTCCAGAACCAAAGTGTGGGGCTGCGGGGGGAGCTCAGTGGTCGAGCTCGTGCTGCCCGTATACAAGGCCCTGGCTTCCATCCCAGCACCACAGAAACAAATCCAAGAGCAGGACCAGCAGGACCGTTGTCCTCGGGGCTCCCTTCACGCCTCCTCCAGCTCCTGTGGCTCCTGGCATTCTCTGGCGTGTGTCAGGATCGCTCCCACCTCTGCCCATCTCCCCCCGGCCTCCTTCCCTGTGTGACTCTGGGCCTCTCCTTTTCTGTCCCTTGGAGGGTCGCTTGCATCCCACGTAAGGGCTCCCCTGATCCACCTTGATCTCACCTGGATCCCAACCTAAGTTCCATCTGCAGAGACCCTCATTCCACATGGGGTTCTGGAGTTCTGGGTGGACACAGTTTTCAGGGGACACCATGCAGCTGGCTGCCGCACTCCTGATGCCACCCTGCAGTGTTGGCAGGGGAGTGGAGACTGAGGCCTGACAGGCAGTTTGCCAGGGCCTCACCACTGGGCTTGCTGAACAAACTTCTGATGGAGCCCTGAGCCCGGTGTGGAGCCCGTCCCCTGCACCACTGCCCCGCCTGCTATGGTGTGTGTCTGGCCACTGCCACTGCACCCAGTGCTGGCTTTAAATCAGAGCAAGGAGAACAAAACTGGGCCTTTGGGGCCACCAGGGAAGAGGCTGGGACAGCAGCCACAGTGACGCAAAGTTCCTCCACCGAGGCCGCCGCTGCTGCTGGCAACACTTAAGGACGATGCCGAAGACCGCTGGCCTCAGTGGCTGGAGCCCACCCACAGGCCGGGCAAAGAAACGGCCCCGGACACACGCCCTGCCGCACGTCCAGTGCTGTCTTCCACTGCTTCGTGCTCTGTGTCCTTCCTGGCTGCTCACACCACCGCTCCTCGTGGCTGATTCTGTCTCTCGGTGGAGAAATCGCCCCTCCTTCCCTCCCCTGCCGCACTTCTTCCCGCCCACGGTGGCTGTGCCCTGGCAGCCCCTACACTGCACCTGGTGCTGTGTGTGGCTTCTGAGTCACCCACTGTCCGAGGAGCGGAGTCCTCGAGTCCCCCGGCCTGGGGTGCCCACGCCCCTGCAGCAGCTTTTGTCTTCTGGGGGTTCTGGCACACCACGGGTCTCCTTTCTGCAACAAAAGCAGGGGAACTGCTGGTAATTTTCACAAATGTGGGCTCTTGCAAGAATGATGTCTGCAGAACTATATGGGAGGCTCCCTTTTCGTGTTTTCCTAACATTTTGCTTGTTCTCGGGCACTGCTGCTGCTAAACTGATCTCTACTTCTGCCACCACCGGATTCTCGGGCTGAGGGTGGTTAGCAGGAATTTGTCATTGCCTTCGGGGTCCCCACGCACTGGGAGTGAGGTGGGGGTGCAGGATGGGGACCCAGTTCTGTCTTTGCCCTTTCTTGCTGCTTTTGTGTGGGGCCAGCAGAAGGGCCGGATCCTTGAGGCGGGGTGGCGGTGTTGGAGTTGTCTACAGGGTGATGGTGCTAGAAAGAGAAGGCAGACTGAGTTTGGAGTCAGCTCTAGGGCAGCAGAGTCTCTGAGGGCACAGCCTTGGGTCCTAAGAGCAGCAGGAGCCTGGGGCCGTCGTCGGTCACCACGTGTGCCCTCTGCCACCTGTGACTCACCCACACTCTCCTTTGCACACACATGAGCTTCACTCTCCTACGTCTTCCCCAAGCCAGCATCAGCAGAGCAGGGGTTATGCCCAGCACACAGCGTTGCAGGCGGTGAATTCGACTTGGTCAAATCACCGAAATAGTGCTGCTTCTTATTCATTTAGGAATCCATTCCTTTAGTCCACAGATATAAATTGGGTACATAGCCATGCGTCAACAACTGCTGTGCCAGGGAGTACAGCAGGCCGGAGCTCCTGCCCTCCTAGGGGTTGGATGGATTTGACTCAAAGGCCTGCTAGAGGTGGCAGACTCAGGGACAGAAGTGGGGCCTGCAGTTTGAAGGGGTGCTCAGGAAGGCCTCCCCGAAGCAGCAGTACTGAACCCAGAGGAGGAAGGGGAGCGGGGATCATTCTGGCTTCTGGGAAGGGCAACCCAGGCAGAGGTAGCAGCCAGTGCCCCAGCCCTGTTGGGAAGCAACTCAAAGTCAGAGGGGCCGGAGCAGAGTGAACACAGAGTGGGGTCTGTTGTTGCTGATAGGAGCATTCAGAGGCCCGCGAGTAACAGGCCACCTCCGCCCCGTCTCTGCCTCCTGGCAGATGAGACAACTAAAGCCCAGGGGATTCAAGGGACACGTTCCCAGCCACTCAGCAAAGTATTAGAGAGGTAGAACCCAAGCTTTGGATTCTGGAGCTTGACTTCCCTCTCAACGTGACCAGAGGGTCCTGCTTGTGAGATGAAGCCCGCCGCTTGCTACCCTGTGACTCGGAGAGAAGAAAGATTGTGTTGTTTTCCTCTACGGCTCTTGTGCTCGTCCTTGGTCGTGGGACAAGTCCTGTGACCCCATTATTCCTATCTGAGGAGTCCGCAGGGCTCCCGGCCACCTCCCAAAGGCCTGCAAGTCCCCAGCGCATCTCTCGTAGCTGTGGAAGACCATGTGGCTCTGACCCTTTCCTGTGGTTGTTTCTTTTCCCACAAGTTTCCCGTCTCGTTTGGGCCAGGAATGCCCCTCGCCGTGGAGACCAGGAGCAAATTTAACTTAGGGCCTCTGCCTGTGCGGCCAGTCACTGCTTTTGCGGCCGCGCTCTGACCGTCCTCGCCTCGCGTGCTTGTGACAAATCTCTCTGCTCACTTCCTGTGCAGTTCCCTCTCCACTTCCTGCCTTGGCTTTTCCTGTCATTGTCACTGCTCGCCCTCACTCGGGCCGCAGTCTCTTCCCTGAGCTCCCCGGCTGCCTCATCCTCCTCTGGCGGGGTCACTCTGCTTCCTTGCTGAGTGGTGGCGAAGGCCTCCAGCCCGAGTGCCGTCAGGCCGCCCCCAGCGCGGTCGCTGCCTTCATTTCTGCGATCTCCACAGAGGCAGGCGCTTCTCCGCATGTGGCGCGCGTCCGGGACGCTCCAGGGTGCTCAGGCTGTGGGAGGCCTGGGCGGTGGCGACGACAGTGCCCAGTAGGGAATCACAAAGCGCTGCGCAGCGAGCTGGGCCCGTGACAGCCTTGCAGCCGTGTCTTCGTGCACGGCCCGATCACGGCCGGGAGGCCACCTGCAGGATGGCGATTTCAGTGCCGAGCATAGGCGCGCAAACCAGCACAGCCGCTTGGCAAAGCATCGTGTGAAGTCTGTTCAGATTTTCAGCACATTTCTGAGAGCTCAGAGGCCCTGAAGCAGGTTTTGCGGAGATGTGTAGGTAGCCCCGCCTGCTGCAGCCTTGTGCCTTGCAGAGGCGAATTGAAACCCTAACCGTTCATCACAGCTAGGGCTGGAGAGACAGTTGTCAGTGTATGTAGTGGAGTAAAAAATACCATGGACGTTTACATTTTAAAAAATTGAGTGCGGTAGAAGACACCGTACCATTCACCTCCCTTAAAGTTCCCCTTATTTCAGCCACAACGAGCCATCTTTCCCGCCACTTTCTAAAGCAGTTCTGGGAGCGTCCCCTTTCCCGAGAGTCTTTCGTTACCCTGTGTGTGTGTGGCTGCCCTGATGTCCTGAATGGGTTCCCACTGACCTTGGGAAGCGCTAGAAGTCACAGGAGCTGGGGAACAAGGCGCATGAGGACAGTGTCCTGCTTTCAGGAAGCTGCTTTCCTGTTGGATGGCACTGACCCGGCAGCAGCATTCACCGTGTTTTTATTCCAGAACTGTTTCTGCACCTAGCAAGAAGGACAGGATAAGTGTGTACAAATCAAGGGGGACTATTTGGGGGAGACTGGCGGCTATAGGTCTTTTACTGTAATGAGTTTTAAATCTATACATTCATCGTACGTTTCAACCAACTTTTGTACAAGCAATACTCAGGTTGGTGATCAGGAATGACCCACATGGACATGGGCAGCTGCCTAAAAACAGAAGTATGTCTAAGAT
Source organism: Fukomys damarensis (assembly GCF_012274545.1). Taxonomy (NCBI): domain Eukaryota; kingdom Metazoa; phylum Chordata; class Mammalia; order Rodentia; family Bathyergidae; genus Fukomys; species Fukomys damarensis. Next base: position 671,874 of record NW_022900935.1, read on the forward strand.
AAGCAACTTGCTATGTGCCTTTTATATGTGATGGTCCTTTTTGGGGGGGTCAAATAAAATTAAATACCTGTTGTAAACAAACATAAAAGTATTATTAAATGAAATTAAGTACTTCAAAAATCTTAAACATGGCAGCTTTCTCGGGTCTTCTATCTAATCAACGTGAAGAGTTCAACTTAAAACCCAGAGGAACATTCTTAATGCTCAAGGTTTGGTTGATTGATCAAGAAAAAACAGTCACTTTTAACCTTTTTGTGGTTTCATTTTCAATAAACACGTAAAAGTGTTAACTTCCTGGCCGGGTGTAGTGGTGCAAGCCTGTAATCCCAGCACTCAGGAGGCTGAGGCAGGAGAATCGATTGCTGTGAGTTCGAGACCAGCCTGGGCTACATAGTGAGTTCCAGGTCAGTCTCAACTACATAGTGAGACCCTGTCTGAAAAAAGCAAACAAAACAAAACAAAATAAAGTGTTAACTTCCCCCCAAAATGATGCGCCCAGGGAGCTATTTGTAGTTTCAGAGAAGAGCCTTGGGCAGGCAGTGTCAGGAACAAGGCCTGGATGGCAGTGCACAGTGGACCCGCTAGCTGCCGAAGCTCCTTCCTGATGAGCAGGGCTTTTCCTCATTAAAAAAAAGTAGGGGGAAACTTTTTGACTTTATCCTTTCCTTTGTGTCTCTCCGTCTCTTTCCCTTTTGGTTATGGAGCGTTTTGAAGGAGCCGCAGTGCAGCGCACACGCAGAGCGGAGCAGGCCTGGGGCGGGCGTGAGCCCCCGGCCCCTCCCACCCGCGGGGACTGACCCACCCTCATCCCAGCCCTGCCTCAAAGGCACCCCTTAGAGCGCCCCACCCAGCAGCGTGCAGGGGCTCCAAGCTGTCAAAGTCCCCTGCTCCCAGGGTGGCAGCAGGTGGGTCCTGGGTGACCAGAGCGGCCTTGTGGAGCCTGGTCAGTCCGACAAGTGAGCTGTAGGAACATTACGCCGAGAGACTCTGCCATGCTGGACAAAGAGCAGGCCCGGGGATGTCCCAGATCCACTGCCTGTTCCAGGCCCTCTGTGTCCCTGCTTCATCTCTGCCTGTTCCCCAGAGGGGTGTGAACCATTCCCGACCCCGGCCTTCCTGTGTGGCCACGCGTGATCCAGGCTTGCAGGGAGACCTTACAGGGTGTCTCGTATCTGTCAGGCGCTGGTCTAGGACCTGGGAACCTTGAAGTGATGGAGGAGACAGAACAGGCCCTCAGGAAGCTTCCGTGACATGTGAGCCCAGAAAAATGCCCACAAACACATCCACTGAAAATGCTATAATCAAGGACATTCTTGGTACTTTCAGCTTTATAATTTTCTATGCATATATTTTTTTAAATTCTAGCCTGGAGTAGTAGTGCATACCTATAACTCTAGGAGGCTGAGGCAGGAGAATTCCAAGTTTGAGCCCAAGCAACTTAGTGACTTAACAAGACCCTGCCTTAAAAAAAAAAAAGTTTTGGGGTAAGACTCAGTGTGAAGGCCCTGGGTTCAATCCCCTGTACCACAAAAGCAGGAAATCCATTGTTACACTCCCCTCCTCTCCACAGTGTATTTTTCTTAAAACAAAAAGTACAGGGCCGGGGATTTAGCTGAATGGTTCTACCACCTGCCTTGCAAGCACAAGGACCCGAGTTAAATCCCTGGTCCCCCCTCCCAAAAAAAAAGTACAAAGAAAGAAAGCACACAGGGCAAGGTGTGAGCAGTGATGAATTCTGCATGGTGAACATATGCGCCCTTATTTCCTTAGTTGTTCTTTGATGTACTTTTTAAATCCCCCAATCCACTTTTAAATTTTAAAAAAATGAGATAGGGGAAAAGTGAATTCTTTGGAATTGGCCGTGAATGCGCCACAAAGCCAGGAATAATAGAAAGACTTTTTTTTTTTCTTTTCCTCAACTCTGTGGTAACCGCAGTATGGACGTCTGGCCTGGGCACGGATGCGGCTGTGGGAAAGCTGGGGTGAGAGTCCCCCCGGCTCTGTAGGGCTTCCTCCAAACCACCTTTCTGTGTCCTTAATTCTGTGAACACAAACAATGATTACCGCCCTGAGTAATTACTCAGCGTGGGCGTAGCGGAGACGCCTCTGGGTCCCCGAGTGGGTCGCATTATCGACCGCTCACAGTGACTCTGAAACATCACACTGCTTGCTCTGAGGGTCCCCGTCGCCCCGTTTTGTGCCTCGGTGCCACTTCTGCAAATGTATCGCCCGAGCTGTAATTTGTACTTGCTGTTCCCGCTCTCCCTGAGACCGGAAATGTCCCGTCAGAGCTACTTTGTTTGCAGGCCAGGTCTGCGGACCCCCAGCCCCTTCTGAGCGTTGCCCCTCGAGCAGGGAGGAGCTGGGCTTTCTCCTTCTTCCGCGGCCGGCCCACTCTTCCATTTACCGCACAGGCTCCTTTCTGTCCTTCCTCGCGCTGCTTTATTCGTTTTCACTTCCCCTGCCGAGTTTGGAAGAAGCTGGCGCCATCGCCTCAACCTCCCAAGGATCAGTTAGGGCTGGGAAAATGACCAGGAAGCCCCAGGACACTGAAAAATAAATTTGAAGGTATTTATTGGGTCCCTATTAGAACAAGGTTCATAGTAGATGGCGGCAAAAAAAAAAAAAAAAAAAAAAAAAAAAAAAAAAAAAAAAAAAAAAAAAAAAAAAGGAAGAAGGAAAAGTATAAATAGGGTTTCTTCCTTCAGAGTTTTAATTTACCAGAGGAGGGAAGATAACCACGCACCAAATGTTAACTCCCAAGATGGGACAGTTTGGGAGCAATCCGTTAGGCAGCTATAAATAATAACCCACCCTCCATCTCCCTTCCGCAGTGGGCACCTGCTGCCCGCCAGGTGCTCACAGGTCTCAGACACTGTTCTGCCTCCACATTGTCACCTACTCCACCCTGCGGCCATGCTGGTGTCACCTCCTAGGGGAGCCCATCTGGGCCCTCCCTACCCCCCGCCGTGGCACTGTACCCCTCCCCACAGCACTTACCAGAGTGGTCTCATTACATTTACTGAATTCTCTTCTAAGCGGTGGGTGTAATAGGGGACTGAACCCAAGGCTTTTACATCGAACTACACCCCCAGATCTTCTTATTGTTTTATTTTTGAGGCAGGGTTTTGCTAAGTCTCTAAGTTGCCCAGGCTGGGCTCAAACTCGTGATCCTCCTGCCTCAGCCTCCCAGAGCGCTGAGATCACAGTCCTGTGCCACACAGCCAGCTTCACCTAATTCTTTAATTAATATTCCCACCAACCAACTGTAAGTCTGTGAGAATAGGGTGACATCTCTTTCCCTACGTATCTCCTCTTCCTCCCGTGGTTCCTAGCATTTTGCAGATGCCCTAATAATTGATGCAGGGGTGAATGAATTCTAGTCTTCTAAAGGGCAGTGTTGCTATTGTTCCCATTCCATAGACGAGAAAACTGAGGCTCAGAGGGAATAAGTGTCGGAACCTGGGGCACCACCTTGTCCTGGCGCTTCACTGTCAGTCTCAGGTGCTCCAGCTCCCTGACACCCCCGCCGGCGTCACTGACAGACACCCACGCTGAGCACCGTATTCAGAGGCAGAGTTCTGGCTCTGTAGGTCTGGTCTCTGAGAATCCGCATTTCTAACAGGTCCCCTGGTGCTATGGCTGCAGGTCCCTGGACCAAATTTTATGCAGCACAGCCTCACCCTGCTCCCTAAGGGTGGGAGTTCGCAGGTTCAAGCCTAGTACTGCAAGCCTGTAATCCCAGCACTCTGGGAGGCTGAGCCGGAAGACTGAAAATTTGAGCCCAGCCTGGGCCACTTAGCAATACTCTGTCTCATAAATAAAAATAAAAAGGGCTGGGGAGGTAACTCTGTGCAAAGGCCTAGGGGTCAGTCCCCCAGTGCTGAAAAAACAAATCCACGACCAGACTTCCTCGGAACATCTGGGCTACCTGCGTGTGGCACTGCCGGCTTCACTTCTCCCCTGAGCCTCACCTGCCTGCCCCCAGCTTAGCCTCTGAGGCTTCAGATGGCTGCTTCCCTAGGTGAGGCCACTCATGGGCTTCTAGAAAGATCGTGACGAGTCCTTACAGAGCTCTTGGGCGCTCCCGGGGCGTGCAGCTCCCAGCTGGACCCAGCAGCTGGTTCTGGAGAGAGGCAGATGTGCAGACCAGAGCCCAGGCAGGGCCCTGCCAGCTGATGGAGGCTCCCGTGGGTCCCCAGGTGGCTGTTCGCCCACCCCTGCCTGGAGGAAGTCTCACCTGGGAGACATGTTGCAGGGCCTCGGCACTGGGGAGCAGTCTCCCGGGGTGAGTGCCCCCCAGGTCAGAGTGTGTCCACTGTCCCCAAAGCAGGGTGACATGGCTGCCCCGGGCCGTCTGAAGAGCCTCAGCCCCGCGAGACTTATGGTGTCCCCTACTCAGAACAGCCACACACTGCTATGAACAGTGCATAGCAGTGAACTGTAGCTGCTCAGATCCAACACAGTTTCAACTACGGATGAGCCTGAGGGTTCTCACAGAGGGGACCCCTGGCCAGCAGCAGCCACGCACTGTCTGGGAACCCATGAGCAATGCAGGTGCTCAGGCCATTAGACCTACTGAGCCTGAAACCTGAAGGTCCACATTACCAGTTTTGAAAGCCACCAGGTGACTGGCACTCATGGGTTCCTGACACCAGCTCCCTTAGGTCCAGAGAGGTGAGTTACCTGCCCAGGGTCACCTAGATAAGGAACTGTCAATTTCGGTTCAAAGCCAGCACCGGGACGGTGCTGGGAGACCACGGGCGGTCAGACAGAGGACCTGCTGGGTTTGCTTTTCTCCTGTGATGTGTCTTTTAATGATGGTTTATATGTATAACATATAAACTTTTGGATCCCCCCCTTTTTTTTCTGTGCGCCATCCACCTGCAAGCCAGCCCAGCTCCAGGCAGTAGGTTGCAGAGAAAAATGGAAATAGGCCTCGGCCTTGAGCGCAGGCTTCCTGGATCCGTGTGCTTTTCAGGGCCCCACGCCCCTCCTGAGCAATGAATGAGCTGGGTGAGTTTATTATGAACAAAGTCGGTGGTAGCCAGCAGGCGGCAGGCGTTGTGCCCGATTCTCAGGCGCCTGGGGGCGCTTGCTCAGTACAGGTCTCTGGACCCTGCTCGGCTGCCGACACAGGTCTCGGGTGCTCTCAGGAACTGCTGTCACACACTTCCCCGGACGATTCCTACGCCATCACCAGACCGCACAGTAGCCTGGATGGGCTGGGAGGTCTCCCTGCACAGTGTCGCATTCACAGAAATCGTGGGCGCCCACGAGGACCCCGGGCAGGTCTGATGCTTAGACTCCTGACTGCTCTGGACCTCGGCATCCTCCTCCGGAAGATGTCACCTCCTCTGTGGTGACAGTCCTTGCCTCACAAGGGTGTGGGCGAGCGGTGTCTGGCCCACAGGTGAGCCCTCGATGGAATTTTCTTTTAGACTCACAATAGGTGGCCTTAATCCTTGCAGAGGTCTCGCGTTTGGTAGTCACCGGGCAGCCACTGTTTCTCATGAGCCTTCCGGGGACAGGTGGAGAACTCCAAGTGTCCCTAAGAGAGGAGTCAGCTGGGAGCCTGCGCACCGAGCGAAGGCCCCTGCTGTCCTTCCTGCCAGCAAGCAGGGCCCTCCTCCTGTCCTCTGAGCCTGGAGTGCCCAGAGGTGGACATGAGCAACAGGGGACGCGAAGGAGCCCGGATCCAGAGCCAGAAGAGGCACGGACTAGGACCTTTAGGGTGTCCGTGGAACGGTGGCATCTCCTAATTCTTCTGGGTTCTGGCCCATCCTGCGTCCTGGAGTGTTTCCTTTACAGCTGTCCCCAGCTGGAAGCCAAGAATCAAAGAACATGTTCCAAGGCAGAACTGATTACATAGCAACGCCCGGACCCCACCGGCCCATTGCAAATGCCACAGGCCGTTTTTGGGTGGCCCTTGAGCCGGGGATTCTTTTCGCATTTTCGGTGAGTGGAAAGACTGACCTTCCGCAAAGAGCCCAGAAGGCCAGGTGCTCACCTAGCGGCTGAGACTTGGGGCCCGGGGAGGAGCTTTCTCTGTCCTTGGGGAACATTCCCGCCGACTGGCCAGGAGGAGGCACCTCGGACCGCAGGGAACGCAGCTGTTCAGGACCCCCAGACTCCAAGGCTCTCCATCAGGGAGGAGCAGGCCCTGGCTGGTGTCGGGCCTGCTTTCCCTCCTAACGTATTGCTGCACGGGAAGTTTATTTCCCAACAGTTGCACTCGAAGCCCTTTTGACACAAAGGGCTCTGGAGAACCTCATCCTTAGCACCAATGACCGCTTCACCGACCTGGCGCGCGCACACGGAAATGCCTGATGAAAAGGAAAGACGTGCTGCCGGGTAATTAAGGGGCCGCTGGCTTTCGTTATTATTTGGAGCAATGAAGACTAAAAGCCCTCCCTGGGCGGCCCCATTTGCCCATCCATTCCGAGCTCATTCTTTGTTTTCGGTACCGGGATCCAACTCGGGTCCTTGAGCTTGAGAGGCAGGCGGCAGAACCACTGAGCTGAATCCCCGGCCCCTGAGTCCATTCTTTACGACGACGTCCTCTTAGTCGCTGTGAGCTCCAGACCAGAGAAGAGGTCCAGGCCAGGCTGGCTGAGCCGTAGGCTGAGGGCCCTGGGACGCACCCTGTCCTCAGTTTCCCTCCAGTGCTGGCCTTTGCCATCCTTTTCCTCTCCCTTCCTCTCTTCTTCCCTCAGCCTTGCTTGCCGGGAGGCCTTGCTTCGAGGCGACTGCTGGGCTTCTCACTCTCCTACCCGTGGTCACTAAAGCCAGTCAGTGCCTGAGGTACAAAGGGAGAGACTCAAGGACCAGAGAGGTCGGGAAACTTGCAAAAGAACACAGCAGTGAGCAGCAGAGTCTGGACTCGAACCCTGGTCCTTGGATGTGCTGGGCGGTGTAGAGGTAGACTGGCTCCACCGCACCTGGGTGGGAGTCCCAGCTCTGCCTGACCACTCTGAGCACCTGCCTAACGCCGCTGGGCCTTGGTTTCCTGCCCTGTAAAGAGGATACTACGCGTAGTGCTTCCTCGTGGGCTGGTGAGGAGCATGGAGTGAGCCCACAGGCACACGCAGATCTGAGAGTCACGGTTCCCAAACCGCTGCAGTGAAGGCATGGGGCTGCTTCAGGGTATTTTTGATCTCCAAGGAAAACAGGGCGACACCTGTGGGATCCTGGGTGAACTGCAGGCCCAGTGGGCTCACGGTTCCGCTCCGCTGCCTGCCCTCCCGTGATAACCTCCCTTTTCAAAGTTGGCTTTTGGCCCTTGATGAGAGAGAAGGGCCAGCAGCACCCTGATCAGTGTGGGCAGAAGATGTGGTGCTGGAATCTGGTTTAGTCCAAGGCTAGAGGAATTGTGCAGTGCCCAACAGCCACACCCATCCTGTTTGTAACTATTTGTGATTAACGACAAGGTAAAAATGTTTTTATTTTCCTTCCAGTGGATGTGCGTTAGTCTTTGAACTGACTGCTGTTAGAACACAAATATTTATTAAGTTTTTTGGCGCTAAGTATGTAATAAACAGTGTTTAGGATTTCTTTTCACCTAAGGGCACCGTGAAAACATTAGAGATTCTTAAATGTGCCGTGAAGAGGAAAACTCAGAAACTTCTGCCTCTTGGTGCACCCTGAGGACTCCCAGGCCTTTGCAGCTTAGCTTAGTAAATGGTTTCGTGATGAGTTGGGGATGAGAGTACGTTCAGTTTCTCTCCTTCCGTGTTCACGGGGTAAGGAGAAGCATTTCCGGTGCGTGATTTGGAAATGCGCTGAGTTCCCTTTCCATAAGCATAGTCCTACTGGCTACCTGGCTCAGAGATGGGGCTGAGTGAGGTAAGGGCCCTCCCCTTGCCCAGAAGAGGACCTGGGGTTTGTGGCTGCAAAGCCCCAGACATTCTGCTGGGGACTTTCCACGGCACGGACAACTCAGCGATTCCAGCCACTGCACACGGGGTCTGTGGCCTTGGCTGGCAGAGTCTGGAGTTGGGGTGAGAGCAAGGTGGGACACGTCCCCGAGAAGCCGAGCTGGATGAGGACATGGTGCTCATTTCCAATGCGCAATCCAGGGGACAGAGGTGTTCTTCCGGTCACCCCACCCTGTGACACTGATCTCCGCTCGCCCAGCAGCTGCCTGCTGCAGCATGTGGTTGTGGTTGCCTCAGCAACAGTGGGTGGCAGCCAGGTGCCAGGGCTGAGACCCAGGAGCCTTCAGGCCTGGCACAGACCTCCTTGCCCGGTGTACTTCTGGAAGGTTCCACATGATCTCTCCTAGTTTGGGGGTCAGGGGTTCAAGGTGAGGACTAGGAAAGAGCTTTGGGTTGTGTCTAAGCTGCCAGATCCCGAGGAGCCCTCTGGGGGTCACTGTCTCTGGAGAGTCTCCCTCCTGACCGCTGTGCAGCCCCAGCTCCAGCCAGTCCAGCTGCCTCGGTCCTGTCCCACACAGTGGCCCACCCGTGCCTCCTGCCCTGACCTTGAGGTTCCTGCTGCCCAGACCACCCTCCTCTGAACACGGGCCCTTGGCAGGCTCCGGGCAGCTGGTTAGAACCCTGGCCAGAATGCTGGTCTCCAGGCTGACCTGTAAGTCTGCAGCTCAGGCCTGGGGATGCGGGCAGGAGAAGGCAAGCACGCGGGGAAATGAGGGGGCACTGCAGGTAGACACGCTGCCTCCAGAATAAGACCTGTGGTGGAAACGCACCTGGAGGCACCAGGGCCCTGAAACGCCAAGGCCCCTGTTCCCAGGCAGCTGCCGTCCTTGGTTCGCGGATGAGGCCAGCTGGAGCATGGGAATCCCCTGCAGGCTCCAGAGCGAGGGAGAAGGTTCATGTTTCCCAAGTCTGTATTCTCAAATTTGGGGGTGCCTGAAAATAAGTACTCACTAAAATACAGATTCCCCAGCCCCTGGCCTGCTGGGGTCAGGGTGAGACTCAGGGGTGTGCATTTTTAGTACACACACACACACACACACACACATTTTTGTGGTGCTGGGACCCCAACCCAGGGCCCTGTACAGACTTGAGAAGTGCTGTACCACCAAGTCACACCCCAGAGTTTTCCCCCATCACTGGGGATTGAACCCAGGCTACTTATTGCACCACATCCCAGACCTTTATTTTATTTATTTTATTTTTTTTTTTTAGACAGGATCTTACTAAATCACAAAATTTCCCAGGCTGCACTCTTCACCTGTGATCCTCCTGCCTCAGCCTCCCAGAGTGCTGGGATTACAGGCGTGTGCCACCCATACCTGGATAGCGGTCGGTAGGGTATTTTTAAATGGACCTCTGCAGACAGTTTTGGAGGCCAGGGGTTCCCTGATGACACCCTGAGAAACACTGGCTGTTCTGTGTCTACGCAAATGAAGGGGGACAGTTGCCCTGCTCAGGACAGCCCGGGGAGAAAGAACACTGCACTCACTCCTGCGGTCTGAGGTGCGGTTTCTAGAATCAGTTCAGGCTGCAGAGTTTGGGGAGACCTGTTCACAGCCCCCACTTCATTCTTTCGGCACCTACTTCTTCAGTGCAGGCTGTGTGCAGGCGCTGTCTCAAGTGCGAAGGTGCGGGCAGCGAAGCGGCCAAAGTCCTTGGCTGGGAGGAGCTGGGCACTTACGGAAGAGACGGACCCAACGAGGAGATGCACCGCAGGCTGCCGTGTGGCTCAGTGGGGCCGCACCCGCCCGGTCTCTGAGAGCTCTGGCTTCCAGCCCCAGCACCACAAAAGGAGGAGAGGAAGATACATAGGGGTTCGTGCACACTGGAGAGAGAGGTTAATGCAGGGAGGCGGGGGAATCGGGAGGTTGGGGACAGCCCCGCCAGGAGGTGGCATTTAAGCAGAGAGCAGAGGGAGCGAGGGGACTGTCCAGTCTGGAGAAAGCAGGCGGACAGACTGAGGCCTCTGGCCCCATGTGCAGGAGGAGGGAGAGGCAGCCCTTGGCAGGTGCAGCCCGTAATCACAGACCTGCAAACAAGCGTTGGCGTCCAGTCTCCCTTTGCGGGGTGTGGTGGGGTCAGCATCGCCCACAGCGCGGGCCCAGGAGGAGAGAGATCCATCCAGTCTGCAGGCAAAGCACAAGGAAGCAGCTGGGTAGGAGAGATGCGGAGCAGAAGTACAGACTCCAGGGGAAAGGGGTGCAGAGAGCGGCTGTGTGGGCAGCTGCTGTGCGTCTGGTATCTGTGGCTGTGTAGCAAGTGACCTTCAGCAGCCGTCTAGAACAGCGAGCCTCACTACTTCACAGGCTCGGCAGGTCGAGTCTGGCTCCAGCTGAACTGGACCAGTGTCTCACAAGGCTGGAATCGGGTGCTGGCCAGGGACGCTAGGCCCTCTTTCAAGTTCATGCCGTTGGGATCATTCTGTTCTATGCAGTTGTCACACGGCGGCGGCTGTCCCATTGGTGGCTGTTTGCCAGGGGCCACGCTCAGCTCCTAGAGGCCACCTGCAGTTCCTTGTCACGCAGCTCACTGAGGAGGGCCCAGGCCCTTATCACGTTCAACTCGTTAGGCCAGGCCCACCAGACGTTCTCCTTTGTCATGAGCTCGGAGTCCTAAGCATGGGCCGCAATCCTGTGGACAGATGTGTCCTAGGAGCGGCCTGATGGGACGGACTGTGCTGCCTGGGCACCGGGGCAAGAGGACACGGGGCTGCCTGGCCCAGGCACCGCCCTAGCGCCCTCGGTCTTAATGCATTGACGGTGGCATCCCTGGCCCATCTCCACACGCCAGCGACGTGACTGGAATGAACTGTCTCCCGGAGTCCAGTTAATCAGCAAAGAAATCACAAATCTGTGAACATTCATTCAGGAAATGCAGAGAGGCTTCCCTGGCTCCCTGGCCACCCGAGCGGATTCAGCTTAGACCTCAGGTGCCTCTGCTGAGTTTTAGGAGCCGTGTGAGTGACACAGGGACTTCGGCGTTGTTGCGGCCCCAGGGCCTGCACTACACGCACTCTGCACGGGGTCTCATCTCCGAGAGGTGCACACACCAAGTTCACGTGTCGGCCCATCCAGTTTTAAAAGCTGTATTGTTTTCCCTCTCTGCCATACCGGGAAACATTTCAGCTCAGCTTTTAAATCCAGGACCCTGCAAGGCGAGAAGCCTGTGAGAAGAAGCCCTCTGTCCACCCTGCTGGGCCTGGCCAAGGTAGGGCCTCCTGGGAGCAAGTACCGTGGGCCCCTCTGGGTAGGTGCTCATCCCTCTGGGAGCAAGTGCTGGCCCCACAGGGACCTCGCGCCTCTCAGCCTGTTAGCTCTCGGGACTCTCTAGGAGGGGCACAGCCCGGGGACATCGGCTCAGTGACCTTTCAAAGGCCCACGGCCTCTCATGCTCCTTTCCTGCCTCTTGTCCGCGCTGGACTCAAGGAGTTAAGGAGCCAGTCTCCTGCCAGAGGCAGAGGGGACCGGAAAGGGCAGAGGGATTGGGGTTTCCTTACTTAGCATCACAGACCGTCATCTGTCCACAGGTCCCACACTCGCATGTGGCAGGAGGCCACTTGGGGTTTCTGCACTTCAGGGATTGATCGTGGGCCTGCTGGCTCTGCTCCGGGCATTGTCACCCAGCCCTGTGGTCCAGGGAGGGGAGGGGGCACTGGTTTATGAGGCCATGTGCCAGAGTGAGGATGGGCAAAGGAGCCAGTGCCTCCCTGGAGTGGCCGCGGACATCCGTGGTCAGTCTCAGGACATCCGTGGCCAGCAGGGCTCTCGCTCATCGAGCCTTGCTTTAGTCCATCAGAGTCTGGCTGTGAGTCTGAGCTGGGTGCTACATCGGTCCCTCTTCAGGACCCTCCTGCAGCTCAGAGGACCATCGGGGTGATACCTACTGACACCTACAAGTCTGCCGAGCTGGGGGATGCGATCTCAGGCACACGGGCCACGCCCCGAGGCAGCCAGCTCGTCACAGCCACAGGGAACTTGCGGGGTGGAGGGAGCGGGTTAGAAGGGCCCTGGCATCCAATCCCATGACACCACCTTCGCTGAGTTATCTCTCCCTCCAGCTCTCTCCTTGCCAGAAGTCTCTGCTGACCCTGGCCACCCAACTAGCACCTGAATCCAGCCGCAGCGGCTGCCATCGTTGATGCTCCCGGGCGGCCTAGTGCCTCTCTGACAACCGCAGCTGGGCCTCCCTGCCCACTCCTCCTTCCTTTCCTCATAATTCTGCTGGCTCTCCTTCCCGCCAACCCACATGAAAGACACACTTTTACTGGACTTGGGGGTTCTGGTACCAAGTAGGGGAATAACACACCATTTGGAAGTTCCCTTCTGCTGATTTCTGAGGAATGACACTGCCCTGCATGGTGATGTGGACCAGGCCTCTGCTCACAGCCTGAAGGGGAGCAGGAGAGTTCAGCGGGATGATCTTGGCACTTGGGAATGGCTCTCTGAGACATGCGTGCTGTCAACCAGCTGGGGCAGAGTCCAGCCCCTTCCTGTTTCTCCAGAGCCCCTATGTCCCCCTCTGAGGTGCTAGAGCCATGGGGCACCCACTTCCCACCATATCCCAGGCCCAAAAACAACTGATGCTCAGTTTGGGGTGGACAGACAGACAGATGGGGATGGACAGATGGGTGGGTGGATCTGCTTCTCTTTATGATGAGCTACTCCCAGGTGGAGATCTGTCCTGACCTTATTTGCCTCCCCAGCACCCAGCGCAATGCCTGAAGCATATAATTTCCGGGTGTCAGAGAGAAGGATGCTGGGGCTGTGGGTGGCCCAGGTCACCAAGGTTACCTCACCTTAGTCAAATCTCACAGGCATTGGGAGACCCAGAGACCAGTGATCTCTTCTCGTTTGTTGTCTGTTTTTTGTTGTTGTTTTTGTTTTTGTTTTTGTTTTTTTTCCTGCGCTGTAGATTGGCCTCAGGGCCTCACACAGTCTAAGTTCCCAGAATGGCCTCTAGCCTGCGATCCGACTGCCTCAGCCTCCCAAGTAGCTGGGATTACAGGTGTGTGCCCCTTGCCTAGCGTGTCTGCTGACTGTTAGGATCCTAACAAGTGTAGCCCCCTGCCTTGGGGCCAGCAGGATCCTCTACCCGCACCACGCCAGGAATGGAGAGCACAGCCAGGCGTACACTGAAACCAGAGTGGGATGCTGAGGTGAGAATTTGCCTCTTCCTGAACCTCTGTGTTTTTGTTTTCTCCCAGATGAGACCCAGCTACTTGCTGACCTGAAATGGATGGGCAGAGACCCCCTGGGCTTTGAGACCCTGGCAGGCTGGCCCTTTGGGACCGGAGACTCTTTCAAGGCATGTTTCCCAAAGGCCAAGCTTGGATACGGTTCCAGTTCAGGGCTGTGTTTTGTGACAGACTCGTGAGGACCCTGGAATCTTTTTGAACTTTTTGCCTTCTGAGCCAGAATGCAAACATCTCCTTGCTGTTACCCAACTAAGGTTGCGGGCCTGCATGGTTCCTTTTGATGGTTTTGTTTCTCTGGGTGTTTCGCTTGTTGGGAAACACAGTCTCCTTCTGGATACCGTGAGAAAATGTGTGCAGAAAGAACTGGCCCCGTGCAGACTCCTCCCACTCGGAAAAAGCCCAGGGCAGGCAGGAATACCCTGCAGCTCCCCGTGAGCGGGATAAGCAGAAGGACGAGACCGCTGGAAGGGTCCTTGCTGCTTTCTGGCCACTCAGATGCCAGACCCGAGCAGCAGGGACCTTACGCATCTTGCTTGCTGTTTCTCCCCAGCACCCAGCACAGTGCTGGGCACATAGTAGAGGCTGAACAAATCATTTGGAACAAGCCACGAGCTGATAAACTTAGCAACGGCAAAGAACACACACTTCCATTTTATAGTAGAGGCTGAACAAATCATTTGGAACAAGCCACGAGCTGATAAACTTAGCAACGGCAAAGAACACACACAGTTCCATTTTACTCATTAACGTGCCCCTGACACTTGGTACCTCCGTAGATATGGACAGAAGCTGGTTCATTCACTCATTGACTCGCTGGACAACTACCAGGTGCCAGGGATCGACCAGCCCTGGGTACAGAGTTGTTGAGTCAGCTATGTGTATCCGTGCACTGAGGGAATGGAGATGAGCTGGCTACAAAAACCCAGTGAGTCGGTACATGCACCGGGCAATAAGGTGGCACAGACCTGAAATACCAGTCCTCTGGGAGGCTGAGGCAGGAGGGCTGCGCATTTGAGCCCAGCCTGGGCACCTCTGTGATTTAGTGAGATCCTCTGTCCAAGTAAGAAAAGGGATGGGAATGTAGGTCAGTGTGAAGGCCCTGGGTTTAAGCCCTAGAACCATAAATTGTTTTGTTTTGTTTGTGCTGAGTCCATCCCAGGGACAGCCGCAGTTGCAAGCACCAAGAAGGATAAGGACCCGAGCTCTGCCCTGGAGTCTCGGTGGCTCAGCGTGTCTTGCCTGCCTGCCCCACCTGCACCCGTGGCTTAGAAACAGAGGCATCTGCCCCTGCTCTTGAGCAGTGCCCAGTACTGAGTCCGGTCAGACACGCACTCCCATGTCTGCCACTGCCTGGGCCCAGGAGACCCCGACTTCAGTGGCTATGAAATATGGAAGGAGGGACCAGCTGCACCTCACTGGCCAGGGACCAGTGTGGGGGCCTCAGGAAGGACACAGGAGGCCAGGAGTAGAAGCTCAGGGTCAGGGTCACAACCTACGTCAGTCGCTTTTGGTAGGAAGTGACAGAGCAGGTAGCAATCAGCTGTCCTGGGGGAGCTCTCCCATAGCGACCTCAGTACTCCCTCAGCTGACTTATGCAGAATAAAACAAGACAAGTCCTAGTTACCCTCCAGTTGTGAGGAGTCACAGGTCGCCACTGGCATTAACTGGTGGGATTCTGTCCTTCTCCCTGGCTTTCAAGTCTGCTGTCCTCATGTTGGCTTTGGTTACAGGAAACTGTCTTCTGGGTCCTCCCCACTCTGATGAGCCCAGCTTCTGGACCACTGGGGAGCTGCTGTCACCAGGGCACCAGCAAGAGTCCTGGGGTGACCACAGGTCACTGATGGCTAAGAGGTTGGAAGATACTGATTTTCCCACCCACGGAAGAAGGGGCGGGTCGATCTTGACCCACAACAGGGCTGAGAATGAGGTTCCCTCACACAGAGTCAGGGTCTGGTACCAGAGAGAGAGGACGAACCAGTCCAGACAGACCACCCCTGGCCAGCATGCGGGGTTACGGGGGCCTCAGACGAGATGCCCCAAGCACCAGGGCCTGGGCCCCCCATGTCCTATGTCTGTCACTGGAGAGGCCCTGGGACATGGCTGAAAGTGACAGACTGTCCCGCAGTCTGTGGGCAAGTACTTCTGGTCCAGCTGTGCAACCTCAGGCAGGTCACTGAGACCCTCCAGCCCTTGGCTTCCTGGTCCTTAAACCATGGGATGGGGGGAGTCGTCTGACAGGCTTCTCCACTCCTAAGTGTGGGCAGCTCTCCTTTTGGGTACTCTCAGGGAGGGACTTGCTGTGCATGCCATCATCATTTGTGACCACGCCCCACTTGGGTCCTCACCAAGCAGCATCGACCTGCCCTTTTCACATACTGATTATACCCACCTCAAGCAGAGTAAGAGGTAGCACACGCTGTCAACCCCAGCTACTCAAGGGCCGAGGCAGGAGAATCACAAGTGAGAGGTCATTCTGGGCAGTTTAGGGTGAGGCTGTCTCAAAAGTATAATTTTTAAAAGGGCTGTGGAGTAGCTTGGGAGAGCTCTTGCTTAGCTTGTGTAGTTCCATCCTCAGTACTGGGTTCCATCCTCAGTACTACCAAAAAAAATCTAATAATAATGCCAGCATGAGTGGTAATAATGACCACTACCATGCTTTGTGTGATGTCTGTGGGCTGTGAGTTCCTTTCTCAGGGTGACCTTAATTAGCAAGACTACAGCCCTTTAAGGTAGAAAACATTGGCCCCGTTTTACAGAGAAGCAACACAAGCCCCCAAGAGTTTGGGAGGCCTTTGCAGAGTCACATGGTTAATGAATGGCCAGTACCACCAGATGAGGAGGAGGACGAGGAGGAGAAGGAGGACCTTAGTTTAAGTGTCACACACTCAGCAGAGTCCGCAGTTCCTAAGTCAACTGCTAGACAGATTGTCCCAGTAGTGAGACTCATGCAGCAGGACTGAAACCATGACAGCGGACCCTGGCCAGGACCCCACCTGGTCACTCACTACCTGACCCCGGAGCAGCCAGACTTCTGGCATCAGGGCCGCTGCAGGTCCCCCAGGAAAGTCTGAGCCCAGAGCTACCTCCCTGGCCTAGGTGTCCTCCTGCCTGGCACCTCGTTGCAAATGGACCATGCAGGACAAGTGGAGAAGTCGAGGCAGACGGAAGAAGGTCTTGATGAGCCCATCAGATCGTCAAGGACCTAAACAGCAGCTTTGGCTAAAAACCCAGCTCCAGCCCGCGCAGCCACTGCCCTCGGACCACAGCAGTCACCATCCTGCGACCAGGACGGGGAGCCTGCGGCACAGAACCAGCCCTGCCCACGGGCCTTGACCGTGAAAGAATAAATCTGTCTTCCCTCCACCAAAGGGCTTCTCTGCAACTGTTTTAAAAGGATTAGCAGCTCAAAATAGATAGGAATGCTCGTGCAAGAAGGTAAATAAAGACTCCCCGAACCCTGGTGGGGGTTTTTGCTCTGCTGGTAGCAAAGCCCGGAGTAATTAGCACGGTGAGAGTGTGTGTGCTGGGCGGGGCAGGGGGTGATTGTGGCTCTTGCTGCTCCTATAGCACTCTAATTAACAGTTACTAATAATCACAATAAAACCAAAAGCCGGCTTTTTAATCTCGCCGCGGTGACTGCTCGCTTTGCACGGGAATCCGCCGCTCTGCAGGCCGCCAAGTCGGACCAGCTCCTTCCCTGACGTCGCGCTGTGGGTAGGGAGACGGTGATCGCCCACGCTGGGGGTGAAGGGGGTCCAGCACCGTGGCCTGCTCCTCTGTGCAGAACTTTAGACAAGCACTGCCTCAGCCTCTGTCTCCTGTGACCCTCGGGGTCAAACTTAGCTGGCGTGACGGCCACCGCGGCCCGCACTGCTTGTCTTTCCACTGCGGGCCCAGCTTTTCCGCGTCCTAAATGGCCTGCGTCCCCCTGCTGGGTGCACTAGGGCGACACACGGGATGGGGTCTCCTGAGGGTGGTCTGAGCCCTCGGGGAACGGCTGCCCCGCGGCTAGAAAGTGATTCAAGCTGGCTGGAAAGGAGCCGTCTTCCCTGCGCTGTGCAGTCAGGCTCACCCCAAGCTCTGCCCGCTTTCCGGGAGCCGTTCTTGGGTCTGGGCTGCAGCTCCGTGCAGATGCGTGCTTAGCGTGTGCAGGGTCCTGGCTTCCATCTCTTGTGCCGCAAAGAAAAAGAAAGAAAGAAAAAAGCAAGCCACAGAATCACAGCGGACTGACGATGGCCCGTGCTCCCGTGGGGAGAGGCAGTGCCGGGTCCCTCCTGCTCAGAAGCCCCTCCGACGCTCCCCGGAGGATGACTTTCGCTTGGCCCGCCGCCAAGGTGCACATCTCCGCCCGAGCCTGTGGGTGGCGCTTCTGGGGCGGGGAAGAGCACAGGCGCACGCTGTCCTGTGGAGCGCGCTCGGGGCGGGAGAGGCCAGACCTCTGCGGTGTGGCACGGGGACTGATTAAAAGTGGGCCCGGCCCCGGCCTCTGCCTTCCGTCCCTGCAGGAAGAGCCCCCGCCAGGCAGACAAGTCAAATGCAAGTGCAGCCCGCCGAGCCCTGGGGTGCGGAGGGAGGGAAGACCCAGCCGGCAGGTGCAGAGCCAAAGCCTCCCACGCAGGTCCTCCACACAGGGGCCTCAAGGTGCCGGGTCACCATGGCTAACGTTGCACTGCAAACCTGCACACGTGTCTCCGCTCTGTTTATCCGCTCGTCCTCCTGGACGTGTGCGCTGGTTGTGCGTCGTTTCCACCTGTGGGTATCACGAGCAGCACTGCCGTGAACAGCCGTGTGCAGGTGGGCGCGTACGTCCCCTTTCGGTTCTGCAGAATGTGCGGAACTGGAACTGCTGAGTCGTGTGGTAGTTCTGCTCTTGTTTTCTGGTACCAGGGATCGAACTCGGGCCCTTGTGCTGGTGAGGTAGGCGGTGGAACCACTGAGCTCAATCCCTGGCCCATCTGCATGTAACTTTGATTCCGTGCTGGAAACGGAACCGAGGCCTTCGCACTGAGCTGCATCTCCACCACCTCCCCGCTTTAACTTTTTACTTTGGGGCGGGGTCTCGCTAAGTCTCTTAAGTTGCCCGAATGTCCTAGCCCTCCTGCCTCAGCCTCCCGAACTCTGGGATTGCGGCGGGTACCACCACCCCGGCCTGTACTCAGCCTGTTGAGGAATTGCCACACTGCTGCTTGCAGCTTCGTGTTCCTACCAGCACCGCACGTCCCTGTGTGACCCTGTCCCCACCCGCCCTGAAAGCGTCCTCCAAGGAGTGGGGCTTACTCTGGCTCCGGTGACAGCTTCTTTGTTTTGAGAAGTGGCGGCTTGACTGCCGCCCTCATTTCCAAATATTTCAACTTTTACTCATCCCCGAGAAAAAGCGGTGCGGAGACAGGTGCCGGGGAGGAGCCCAAGAGCAGCCGCGTTTCTGGTCATCGGGTGCCAGCCTGGGACACCAGCCCAGCCCGGGGCGGCCCGTGGACAGCACCGCTTTTCGGTTCTGCCTGGTTCTTCTCAGAAAGAAGGGTGGATTTCCTCTGCCAGCTTTTCTTCCGGGAAATCGTCTTAAAGCGTGAATCTAAGTGAGCTCTCAAGGGCACAGGGACGCTGAGCCCCTATCCAGTCTTCCTGTCCCATCTTCACCCCGGGTGTGAGGACCCAGTCGGGGAAGGAGAGCCCTGGGGAAAGACAGGAGGGAAGAGAAAGCCGCCCAGCGGGCTCAGTGCCGTACTAAGTGTGTGACTCTGGGCGAGTTGACCTCTCTTTCTTCTGTGCCTCATTTAGCCCATCTGTAAAACGGGGCTCCTAGTGGGCCCTCGTGGAGTTCGTGGAAGGAGGCCATGTTTAACGCATGTGAGAGCCACACAGTCAGGGCTCCTGTGATGAACCTACGCTGTGCCCGCCCGGTCGGCATCTCTGACCTTTAACCCCTTCTAGAACACGGGGCTCATAATGGCTTACGTTTCTACAGTCCTTGTGCCTGTGACTGAGAGCCAGTGCCTGTCACACACCGCAGCGTGGGCCCACAGTCCTTGTTCAGTCAGCATGTGTCTGTCGCTGCTGCCGTTTGGACCTCAAGTGTCCCCAAGGCCCGTGTGTTTAAAGGCTTGGTCCCCAGCTCAGGGCCCCGTCAGGAAGGGAGGAACCTCAGCATGGGAGCCTTGAAGGGACTCTGGTGCCACGGCCCTTCCTACCTTTCTTCACTTCCGGGCGCCGTGCGGAAGCTGACCTCCACCACAGGCTCCTGCTGAGGAGTTCTGTGCCCCCCAGGCCCAGAGCGACAGGGCCAGGAGGCCACGGCCTGAACTCTCTGAAGCCAGGAGCCCACATAAACCTTTCCTCCCTGGGAGCTGGTCTTGGAGACGTACATCATCGCCGTCCTGTTGCCCTGCTGAGACTGCTGGTGCTGAGCGAATCCATGTCTGAGCCTCTGCTTCCTGCGCTACAGGCCTCTCTGAAGGGCGGTAAATAAGCATGGCCAGCTCGCCGCCTCTTCCTGTGGTGCACATCACCACCGGGAGCCCAGGCTCCTCCTCCGGGCCACGGAATCCCTCTCAGCACAGCGTCCCCAGCACATCCAGCATCCGCCACAGGGGCCTGGTGACTCGAAACCAGCGCCACATTTGGGTGGAAATCTCAGTCCCCTTTGTGGCGAGCTCTTCCCTCGAACTGCTGGAAAAACAGGCCAAAGGGCTGAGTTCTTTAACCACCTCCTGTTGGCCTTAGCCGGCGGCTGAGGACCCCTCAGGGAGCAGGACACAAGCTCTGAGCAC
>NW_022900935.1:692054-735794 GCF_012274545.1 Fukomys damarensis
TTCTTCCCTCTGCTTCCTAGTTGTGCTCTATTTCCTAACATACGTCCACTCATCCTTTCAACATGGTCCCCCTCCTCTTCCTCTTCTTCCTCTTCTTCCTCTTCCTCCTCCCTTCTCCTCCCTCCTCCTCCCCCTCCCCCTCCTCCTCCGACGGTCAGCTGCCAGCCTTGGTGCTGGGTGTCCCCTTGGGCTATACCCAGGGTAAGGGAGGGGAGCAGGCTGCAAACACGGGGGCCTCTCCTGCTGTGTGGGGGGATCCCAAAGACTGCTTCTGCATGGCACTCCTCTGGCTCTGTGCTCAGACCCCTTCTGTTTAGGTCAGAGGCTGTGATACCTCTCCAGCTTCTCCATTTCCTGCCTGATTTGGAAGCCACACTTCCGGACCTGACATAAGGGACCTAGGGATTCACGTCGCCTCTCTGGGCCTCAGTTTCCTCCTTGGGCCAACAGCGACAGAGTAATACCTTCCTTCCTCGAAGACCACCTCTCAGATCAAACGGGGTTCACGGTGGCTGTTCGGTGTCTTATTTGTGACTCTGGGTTACAAACCTGAGCAGGAACAAAGACATAACCCACCACCCCCAAGAAAAGGCGTGCCTCCGGGCCCTGGTGAGATCTGAGCCATGTCCAGCGGGGAGAAGCAGGACAGTGGGCGCAGGGACCTCCTGGTACTGTCCTGGCAGCTTTGCAGGGATGTGCTGTTATTTCATAATAAAAGGTGGCCTAATGGGTGTGTCTGCTCGTCTTGATCGTCAACTGACTGGGTGGAAAAACACCCAGGAATTAGTGAAGCACACTCGGGGTTGTCTGCCGATATTTCTTAGATGATTGGAACACAAGGGCGCCAGTTTCATCAGTGGATTCAGCCATCGATGAAACCCTAGCTTGATGGCCTCGTTGGAAGAGGGAGAGGCTCAGAAGGGGCCGAGCTGAAGGAGGGGTCGTGGGGGTGCGACCTTGGGCACTGGGTCCAGGCCCTGGCTCCTTTCTTCTCTGGCTGCCCGGAGGTGAGCAGCCTGTGCCCACCACACCCTCCCGCCATGGTGCTGCCGCCTTGCCCCAGGCCTGAAAGCAACAAGGCTCCCTGACCGGGGACCTCTGAGACCATGGGCCGGAGCACATCTTTACCCGCTAAGACCGATACGGAGACTGGAGAACGCAGAACCCCTCCAAGACACTCTTTGTGGGTTTGCTGCAGGCGCGAACTCATGGCCTCGTGCCCAGGGGCTCAGGATCTCAGCAGGGAGGCAGAAGCGGCCCCTGTATGACCAGCACACAGGGCTGAATGTTCTGCTCCATTTTGCAGCTAGCCATTGACCTAAATGACGGCTCAGATGGTCCAATTTCCAGATAGGACTGCTGAGGCCTCCGTGGGTAAGCCCAGTGGGCTTCAAAACCAGCTAAATTTTTAAAGCTTTACTTATTTTTCAGTTCATGGTTGTAGCACATGATGATCATGTTCCTTGTGGGGTCTCAGCCCACGTGTGCACACAGCACATCTTGATTCTGTTTTCATCCCCTTCCTTCCCCTCCCTCGCCCTCCCGCCATCTCTTGAGCTCCTGCCATTTGCGAAAGATCTGTCTCCCCATTTCCTACCATCTGTCTTTATTTATACTTTGGGTTTCTCATATAAGAGAAACTAGGCAATATTGAAGCTTGTGTGTCTGATTTATTTCACATTGACCTCTGTAATCCTAGCATTCTGGGAGGCTGAGGCAGGAGGATCACAAGCTTGAGCCCAGCCTGGGCAACTTAGCAACTCAGTGAGACCCTGTCTCAAAATAAAAACTAAAAAGGGACTGAGCAGGAAAACTCCTAGTACTATGAACAAAAATGTGGTCTCAAGGTGCATCCTTTTTTCTAAAAAGTGACTCAAGTTTATGCTTCTTTATGGCAGAGTAGTACTCCATTGTGAGCAAATATCACATTTTCTTTATTCTTCTGTTGATGGTCATAGGGGCCGCTTTCAAGGTTGAGCTATTATGAACTCTGCTGCTATATATATGGGTGTGCACGGATCGCCGTAATATGATGTCTTTTACTCTGTAGGGAAGGTACCTAAAAGGGGAATAGCGGGTCAAATGGGATTTTCAGTTTTAGTTGTTTGAGGCCTCTCCATGCTCGTGTCTATAGTGCTTGTCCTACACAACTCTTAATTTAGCATTTCCCTTCTTTCCAGCCCCATAACGGGATGCCCAGTGGCAGCCTTCTACCTCAGAAATACGGCTGCTTTGATTTTTTCCATATGTGACACGGTTTCTTTTCTTAAAAAAGAAGAAGAAATAACAAAAATAAAAAATCTTTAAAGCCCATTTGTCTTCCGTTCTCTCTGCGCAGCGCAGGAGCCTGAGACCAGAGAGAACCGATGAATTCTGAGGCTTGTTAATTACCGTTGTGCGGAGGCTCTCCCAAGCTCTGCTGTCATTTCTGGGTGCCGCTGACCGAGGAGCGGCGGGGGTGTCTGCGCCCAAGAAAGAGTACCTGACTGCAGATCATGGCGGGGGCTCTCGCTGCAAATCTGCCCCCCGGAAATAAGCAGCCAACTCCATGGTGGGCACAATTACCCGAGACCAGCTGAAACCCTGAGGTGGCGTCTTTGCTCCCAGATAATCGTGGGAGGAACTGGGAGGGAAGGAGTGGTGCCCGGGCCTGACCGGTGTCCCCGGAGAGGTGAAAGCTTAGCGCTCACTCGTCTAAGTCTCTCGGCATAGCTTTCTCACCGAGGGGAGGTCGCGCGTGGCTGTTGCGGGTTGACCCTAAGTCTCGTCACCAGGAGCAGCGCCTTTAACACTCCGGCGAGCGTTCTCCTAAATCTCCTGGTGACCTCAGTCACACGCGAATGCTATGTCTACGCGGTGCGACCGAAAAACATGGTGAATGCTTGCACTTCAGAACTGCGTTACAGTAAAAGACACATAGCACATCGCCGTGGGTCGCCCTCCCTTCAGATGCGCTGGCCCCACCATTCCTGCCACTGTCTGAAGCAGCTCTGGGGGTCCTCTTTCGTGAGCGTCAATGTCCCGAATGAATTCAAGACCTTACCTTTCGTGGTGTCCTTGACCGGGGAAGAGCCGGAAGTCGCAGGGTCGGAGCTGGTGAATGAGGCCGTTGAGGACATACAGTAATGGTTCTACGAGCCTGCTTTCCACTGGACAGCACTCGGCAGCAACATTCAGTGTTTTTTTAATCACAGCTCATCAAGACGTGGATCCACTGTGAGTCTGCATGTGCGTCTAACACGTCTCTGAGTGCTGGACAGAACCTACTCTTCCAACGACACCGTTCAGGGCGTGACAGTCCCCTTCCCTGTCTGAACTCCGCCCTTCCCCGCCATCTCCCGCACAGTGAACGCTTACGTCGCGCGTGACTGGAGGCATTAGTCACAGAATTTCTCACGCTGTCTTGTTTACTCTTTGTCACAGCCGACGGGGCGGGAGGGGACACTGTGGCTGTGTCCGCTCTGTAGCTGAAGACACTGAGATCCAGAGCAGGTAGGGAACCAGGCCACGGTCACTCTCCTGGGGCTGACAGGACCCCAGAAGTTGGTCTGCGCTCTCTCATGCTGGGAGCACTGCGGCTCCATCCTGAACCCTGGGTCACCGACTGCTGCTGGCTCCGGGATGGTGACTCCTCGTCATGCAGGACCTGTCGCTCAGCAGGCATCTTGTGCGGTCTCACTTCCAGGCAGACCTCTGTGTCATCCCAGCACCTTCCCTGAGGACGCCACCCAGGGGTCCGTAGGGTCCCCTCTCGTGGTCATCGCGGGCAGCCACTGTGTACCTCGATCTTCGGGAGAGGGGCTGCCAAAGCAATCACCGGGGCCACTCTCTCCACCCTGCCCATCATCTCCCCGAAAGGAACCAAATGCCCACCACCCCTGGGTGCACCCAGATTTTTTGCAGCCCTAATTGCACTGCACCACTCAGAGCTGATACCAGAGATGGCATCAAAGAGGGACTACGTAGGGCCACCCCATCACCAGGGTGCAGAGGGCCCTAGTGATGTCCAGACGGTCGTTTACATGGTAGCTCCGCACATGTAGGTAGGGGCCAGGTCAGCCGCCAAGAGTTCAGAGGCCTGAGACAGATGCGGAATTGTGTCTAAAGGTAGGCTGTTCACTCGCTGAGTAAGCATCTGTCTGTCTCTACCAAGCCAGCCACCATCCATCCATTTCTCCGTCCATCCATCCATCCACCCATCTACCTATCCACCCACCCATCCACCCATCCCATCCATCCATCCATCCATCCATCCATCCATCCCTCTGGTTTTACGAGACAGGGTCTGACGATGTAGCTCAAAGAGGCCTCTCAATCCTCCTGCCTCAGCCTCCCAAGTGCTGGGATGACGGGTTTCATAAGCATCTATTGAGCACCTCCTGTTTGTTTACGCGATGACACAAGGTTCACATACATGAGATGACCACAGATCCTAAGAAATGGCACCAAGAAGAGTCATCTGGGGAGGATTCTTCTCCCACTGCAGTTTGACTTCAACGGGAAATGAAAGACCCCAAAGTAAGACAAGTGGAGAGCACCGTGACCGTGCCCAGGTTCTTCACCCAAGCTGCAGGCGGGACACAGGGCTGCAGGCCCCGCCCACCCCCTACAGAGGTTGCTTCCCCACCGCCAGCCCCCAGGTGGAGGCAGGGCAGGGTGCTGTGCCCAGGGGAGAGTGGGCGAAAGGCTGGGTTTTGTCTCCTGAGCAAACCAGCCAGGCAGATGGAAGTGATCAGGAGACGAGAGACAAGGGTCCTGGGGTGTGGGTGACTCCCCGAGGGACCCATGGCCAGGGCTTGGATGTTGCACCCTCACCAGCCCTGCAAATTGAGGGAGAGAGACAGATGTGGGTCCAAGCCAGGATGAAGTGGAATTCGGGACCTCTGTGGAGCCGGTTGCCAGGCTTTTTCCCAGAGTGCTATGGAGGAGGAAGAGTGTGGTGGCCAGAAGGGGGCACTGCATTGGCTACAGCTGCTTATGAAGCAGGGCTTTTAAAACCTGTGGAGCAAGCCTACAAAATTCAAATCCTTCAGTCCAAATTTTTTTTTTTTCCTGGTACCAGGAAATAAATCCAGGGCTTTCACAGTGTGCTACATCCCTGGCCTTTTATTTAGTTTTAATATTGAGATAGGATCTCACTAAATCACTAAGTTGCTTGGGCTGGGTTTGGATCTGTGATCCTCCTGACTCAGCCTCCCAGAGCACTAGGATCACAGCTGTGCACTACTGTGCCCACTCAGTCCAGATTCGTGTAGGCTGACGAATTCTGGCTGGCAGGTGAAGTCTGGCCAACACGCGGGGAGGAGTGAGTCGGGGGAGAGGATGGGCCTCGGAGCCTGGGGATCCTCTCTGAAGCTCAGCCCCACCCCTGCCGCGGTGTGCCCACTGCAGATCGCCGAACCTCACTGAGCCTCTGCCCCTCCCCACATATAACATGGAGATCAGGATGAGGGCTTCCTAGATTGGGGAATTAAGTTAGAGAGACTGCACAGTGCCTTGGCTAGTCTGTGCCGACTGCCCCGGCTCCTCCAGACATCAGGCACCATCATACCTTCAGAAAAAAATGTGTGGAATCTTTACCATAAAAAATAGATAGAAATGTAGGCCTGATGTGGTGGCGCACGCCTGTGATCCCAGCACTGCGGAGGCTGAGGCAGGAGGATCGCTGTGAGCGTGAGGTCAGCCTGAGCTATGCAGTGAGACCCTGCCCCCTGTAACACATGTATATGGGACACGGACACACACACACACACACACACACACACACACACACACACATATTTTTTAGTTCAACTGGGACGTTAGGTGGTTGTAGATTTTACAAAAGGAAGGTGCACAGGCTCCTGGGAGTAGGGATCTGCAAAACACCTGAGCCCATTAGGTGAGGGCCCCGAGCAGATTCCCACAGTGGGAGAAGGAAATGAGTTGCAGTGGACAGGTCTGCACCATCGCGGAGTCTCTGCCTCGTTCCGCGATGCAGAGTGCAGCATGGAGGGCGGCCCCTGCCTGGCCCGGACGCCCTGTGGGCCCAGACTCTGCAGGGTCCCCCTCGGAATGGCGCTTTAGTGATCGCCTGAATGGCGTTTGGCCTCCAATTACGAGCGCGAAGAAAAGTGCAGCCAAACGGGGCGACTGTTCCAGGGACTTCACCCTCTAGGGGAGACCCGGAGAACTCACCCAGGCACAGAGGCGCCCCGTGACTGAGCAGATGCCTGAAGTCTCCGCGCACCCCCGGCTGGGAAGGAAGCAGCTGGCCTGTGGAAGAGCTGTGCCCAGGATCACCCTGGACGGAGAGGAGTGCAGGGGGCCGGGCTGGCGGGCACTGTGCCCTCTGCCGCTTACCGCGCAGCTGTCCTCTCCGTGAGCCCATCCCAGCCTCCCCGAGCTCGCAGTGGAGCCCCTTGCCTAGGCCTTCGTGACAGCAAAGCCTGTGCCGTGAGTGTCCGTGTGCACCCTGCTTCCTCCCAGCCGACCTCTCTGTCTCCCTCCCCTCTGCCTCACGACTTGGTCCCTACTCTGAGTTGAGTGGGTCTGAGCAGGTCAGGAAGGCCAGCCCTGTCCCCTGCAGCCACCTCCCACAGTGCCCTCCACCCGGCACTGATTACTCATCTAGGGACAGTGTTGGAAGGGTTCCTTGCAGGTCTGACAGAGTACCAGAGACCAGGACTGGGCGTGGTGGCGCACGCCTGTAATCCAGCACTTCGGAGGCTGAGCCAGGAGGATCTCCGTGAGTTCAAGGCCAGTCTGAACTGCACAGTGAGACCTTGTCTCAAAAAAAACAAATGCCAAAAAAGATCTCTCCCCAGAAATGCCTTCTTTTTCTAAACACTCTGCAGCCACAGATTGGCTGAGAGCTGGCAGTGGAAAAAGCCTCTCCCATCTCGTGAGCACAGAGTCTCTATGGCAGAGAGGGACCCCCAAGGTCTGGAATGAAACCAGATCGGCCTGCTGCCTCCCAAACCCCGGCATTGTGCGTGTAAAGAAGGGGACTCTCAGGCTTTGGATGTCTTCTAGCTAAGAAGTTTGCTGAAAGAACAATTAATCTCTTTATCATAAGCCACTTGGCCACACTTCAATACTGGAGGGGAAAAAAAAAACCCAGCAGAACAAAACCTTTGTGTTTCTGCCAGCCAAGGATAAAGACCGGCTTGTCACTTCATACACCTTTTTTTTGGCTAAGTGTCCTTTTACCTTTTAATTGGTACATCGAGGCTTCAGCTATTCTGTTTTGAGAGAGAGATTGTCAGTTGTGTCCGGAAAGGTGGTGAAACTCACTGAAGAACCTCCCTGCAGGAGCACGGAAGTGTACGGAAAGGTCAACGCCCGTCTCACCGCTCCGACCCACGCCTCGAGCATCGCCCGGCCTCGTCCCGCACCCCGGGCCCCTAGCGAGTGAAAAGTGACCCACACACACTCGGGCACAGAACCATGCACCCCACCTGCCCGTTCCCGCTGCCTCTGCAGTGCCCCATTTCTGAGCCACAGTGGGAGTCAGACAGAGCTGGCCACTGAGTCCCGCAGGAAGAACTGGGAGGCCCAAGAAAGAGCAACGACATTGCTGTCTGAGGACCGAGTCTGAGTCCAGGCTCCTGGGAGTAGCAGTTCTGCGATTTCAGGCGGATTAGCTGTCCTCTCTGGGCTTGTGCCTCCTGAGGTTGTAGGGGCAAAGGGATAAAACGTGTGCCGAGTGTGGTGAGGTAGTATGCAAAAGCTACACACCGCTGGTAACTTAAATAGATGGAAGAGGGTCCAAGAAGCGAGCTTGTTTTGTAGGCCGCTATTTCGTTCATTTGGAACATTGTAATAGCACCAGGCCCTCTGCGGTCACTCGGGAAGATGGAGATTCTGCCTTTGAACCCAGGAGTCTGCCGATGTCTTCCCTTGGGAGACGCTCATTACGTCTGGATATGGATCCAGAATTCATTTTCCAGATCGTGCAGTCTGTTGTTTCTGTCGCCCCTCGTCACTGTGATCTGCTTCCTGTGTGAGGGAAAGGAAGCGGGGAAGAGAGGGAGGGAGGGAAATGCTCGCTTGTCTGAGTTAATGTCTTTACTGCTGGGACAAAATACCCAGCACGGAAGTTAAAGGAAGAGAGACTTACTTTGGCTCACAGTCCATTCTGGCTCTAAGACGGGGAGGCAGGAGTCAGCGTGAAATCAAGGGGGCGGAGGGATATATACACCCTTCCAGGCTACACCCACAGGAGCCACCTCCTCCCACCAGGTCTCCCCTCCTAGTGTCACACCCAGCTGTGAACCCATCAGTGGACTGCTCTCGGGGTATGAGTACCACACACCCATGACCCCAGTCACCTCCCAGAAGCCCCACCTATGAGCTCATGAGGCTTTGGGGGACATTGAATAATATGAACCATAATAGTCATCAGGGACCTCACTGCCTCCACTAGAACACGTAGCCAGAAATTCCTAGCTCGCCTGCTTTCCATAGAAGAGCTATTTCACATCACACAGCCGTGGCCACCTGGTGGATGTGGTGACTTCTGAGAGAGAGACTTGCTTCCGTCAGTGAGATGCTAGCTGGTGTGACACAGACAAAGCTCAAAATGAGATTGGCTGCTGATTTTTTTTTTTTTAAATCTATCTGTTTTTGTAGTGCTAGGGATGGAACTTAGGGCCTTGCGCTTACTAGGCAAGGGCTCCAGCACTGCATCTCTGGTGCTTTTCTAAATTTTGAGATAAGTCCTCACTGAATTGTGCAGGCTGGGCTTGAATTTGCAATCCTCCTGCTTCAGCCTCCCAGTTAACTGGGACCCAGACCCCTACCGACTTGACTTGGACCTGAACCAGGTTGGATCCTGGGGACAGTTGGAGAGATCATGTGAAGGGAGGGAAGAGCCCTGGTGGCACGTGATGGCTTTTGCCTGGTCACATCTTAGACTGGGAGTCAGGAGCTGCCTCGGAGGACGGGCGTGCAGGGCAGCGGCGGTGGGAGCGAGTTGGTGCCACCGCATCAAGGTGCCAAGCCCTGACATTTCTTATTCCGATAATGGATGTGGCCAAGTTGAAGCTTGTCACCGTGATCGTGTCACACCACGGCTTTGGTAGCGTCTGGCTCTATGAAGAGTGAGAAAAATCAATTTCCACTGTCCACGGAGTGTTGTTTGATTTATTACTGCTGGAAGGAGAAATTCTTTATCTCCCAGCCCTTCTTGGAGATGCCCGGTTTACACTCTGCTGTGAGGGACTCTATAAAGGGGCCCGTATTTGTCAAAACTTTGGGATTCTGATGACCTTCCTTAGCTACGCAGAGGACTCAGAACACTCCCGATTTTTCCGACCCGCATTGGTCTTTCATGAAGTAATTACAGGCACTACGAGACATCTGCAAGGCAGTGTGGCCGGTGCGCCCAAGGGGGCCCAGGCAGAAAGCACCAGGGGCTTCCGTTTTTCCTGATGGGAGGAAGGAGGGAACCACTGGGGAGGGGTGTGGAGGATGGAACCGGAATCCTCGCCAACCGTGCAGAGGACAGCCGTGCCCATGCGTCCCGTCCCCTTTTCTGAGCAGATCTGTGTCCTCCACCAGAGCTTGGGGTCGCTTTACGCCTTCGAACACCCACACCTGTTTCTGAGTGCTTTTGCTCCTAGGACCCTGAGCTTTCGGCCCCTTTTCCAAGAATCCCACCTGCCCACAGGTGATGGATGGTGGTCAGACAGCAACCGCTCATGGGGGAGAGGAGAGCCAGCTCCTTACTCTCTGAGAGCCACTCACGTGGGCTGGCTTCTGCTCCAGGGCCCCCTGGCTGCAGGCAGAGGCCCCCCTGGGAGCCTCGCTCTCCTAGGCTGCTCTTCTGCCCTGGCCTTCTGGCCCGTCTCTTACTCACAGGCCTCCTTGGCTCAGCCCTGTGCCTGATCCCGGTCTCAGGCTCTGCATCTGAAGAGCCCCATCGAGGACAGTAGACAGGGGCTTCCTGCCAATTTTTCGCAAACTACTTAATTAATTGGGTATCAGTATTTCTGTGCTGGGCATGGAATTAAGTGTTTGAGGTGCGTGATCTCTTTTAAGCTTCTGATAATAAAGACTAGGGAGCTGTTTGCATGACGGCTATCATGAAGCCAGAATCAGCAGCTCTGGCCCGCACATCTCTCCCTGGTGCCCTCCTGCCCCTTCCAGAATTTCCTCCACACAGCAGCCAAAATGGTCTTTAAAACGTATCAGTCCCAACACGTAAAACCCTCTGGTGGCTACTCAGTTGTACATCAATAAAAAATACAAACTTCCAGACGCTCGTGGTGTGCCCACCTGTAATCCCAGCACTTAGGAGGCTGAGGCAGGAGGATAGCCATGAGTTGGAGGTCACTCTGGGCTACAGAGTGAATTCAAAGCCAGCCTGAACCTCATCACAAGAGTCTGTCTCAAAAAATTCAGACAAAGACAGACTGCCTGCCATGATCTCCAAGGGGGCTCAGCCTTTCTATAACAGGCCAGATAGTAAGTATTTTAGACCTCTGAGTCATATGATCTTTCATGAACTTGTTCAGCTCTGCCACTGTGGCCCCAAAGCAGACATACGAGGTATGATCAAAATGTACTATGGATATCTCAATTTTTTAAATACTTCTTTACAATGTCTATTATAATAGAAGATGCAGTACTATTTATGGTCCTCAAAATCCTTGCCTGTGCTTCAAACACATTCATCCCACTGTTTGTGCTGCTTTCTGCAGCAGCTCTGGAAGTGCTCTTCGTGAGTGTCTTCACAGAGTGTGGTCAGAACTCTGGCGAATGCTGTGCCCAGGGCCCACGCAGTGGAGAGGCAGGCACGGAAAGCATGATGCGCGTCTCTGTCGGCTTCAATCACTGCACCTGGCACCGTGCAATGTCTGGCTTGTCCCCCAAAGTCAAAATAACCACGAAAGGTGAGCATTTACCTGAATCAGTTCAGGACATCAAGACAGCCGCAAGAGCTCCACAAAAGGAGGGCTGGGGTCCACTCCCTGGAGCCCAGGGCCATGGCTCCTGCTCGTTGCCTGGTGCCACACGTGTGTCTCCCCTCCAGACGTGCCAGGAGTGAGGAGGCAGCGGTCCCCTCACCCCATGCCCTGGCTGTGTCAGCTCGGTGACCAATTTAGTTTCTGGTCACTTCCTGGGGTTTTCCAATCCCTCTGGGAGCAAGGTGAGCTTCCGTGCTGCCCAGGGGTGGCCCAGGGCCTGGTGCCCACTGGGTCCTCAGGGTCTGTTCCTTGCTTGGACCCTGGGGGCCCTCATCACCTCAACCCCATTAGAAGAGCTTTTCAGGGATGAAGAACACTAGAATTTCAGGAGGTTGTCTCGGTTGTAAGGCAGATCTTCAAAGCCTCCGATGTGCCTCTCGTCCGCATCCCTGTCAGTTATCCTGTTACACAGAATATCTCCCAGGAGAATTTGCCCAAGCGAATCCGCACTTTCCTTTCTCCAGTCCCACGCCCGGGGCCACAGATCCTCATTTGAAAGGCTGGAAACGCTAAGAGGAAGGCGTTCTCTGAGCAGGGTGCCGAGATTACCCAGTTAATTAAAGAGGGATTTAGGAGATGGCAAACATCTGGGTGGCAGGTGTTGTTTCCACTCAGCTTCGGAAAAGGGAGCACCCCGAGTCGTGCCAGCTCTCAGCCCGGGGCTGCCTCTGGGCCCAGCTCCTTTCTGCAGGAAGCAGCCTGCGTCTTTCCTGATGCTTGGCTTCGAGGCATCTGATGCCTTTAGTGGCATCCGCCTGGCAGAGCAAGCTGTGTGTCATGGTGACCGTTGTGATCCCAAGGGTGCTGGCTGCTCCTTTCGTTACATGACACTGAGGGACAGTGGTTCCCCAAAAGCAAGTGTTGCCGGAGGGCCAAAGAGGGCTGCAAGGGGTAGTCAGAGATATGGCTGGCATTTGATGGCGGAGGGCCTTGAGTGCCGTGACAAGGAATTTGAGCATTAGCCTGGCCAAGGTGTTGGAGAAACGGACACTGTGGAGGGGCCTTGATGATGCAGGTGGGAGCTGAGGGGCAGGAGCCAGGTAGAGAGTGTGCAGGGCTCCCTGCAGGGGGTGATGGCAGCAAGGAAGGAGAGGAGGCGGTGGATGAGTCCAGACGAGGCCTCTCCACCACCAGGATGGTGGATACCAAGCCTCCGACCGCACACGTCATTTTCAGGGCTAATTCACAGGCTGTGGTGTTGAGATCACCCCACTGATGGGTCAGCCTCAGCCCCAGGCACCTGGATTCTTCCTGGAGCTGAGAGCGATGGTGATGATCCCTCCCTCTCTGGGTTAGGGAGGAGGGTAGAATATTTACTGACTTTCTGTGACTTATCTGGAACGTCTCCTCCTAACCCTTAAACACCAGTCGCATTGCCCCCTCTGCAGTGCCTCGCTTAGACAAGGCCACTTTCCGCCTTGGGCCAGCCGGAGACCACACTGCCCACGGGAGCCTCCGCCGGCCGTGGCGACGACTCAGGTGCCTGCAGCCCACTTTTCCCAGTGGGCCCGAATGTCCTCAGGGAGCCACCGGCTGTGTCCACACCAAGGCCCCAGCACCCACATCCTCGCTAACCTTTGCGAGAGGAGACCCACACGAGAGAACGGGTTGGCCGTCAGTGCTGCGTCCCCGCCCACCCGCCTGGGAGGTGCGCCCAGGTCTGCTTCTGGGGCCGGGCAGAGCCAGTAACCTCCTGAGGGGCACTGCTTTCATCCTTCGCCGTTGCTCAAGGCAGGACAAGGACAGGTGGATGATAGTCCTCCTGGGCAGTGTTCAAGGCCCTCTGCCACCTAGGGCTGGACAGATCTCCGCCATACATCTGCCATTCGACGCTGTAAGCTGATAGGGCCCTGTTATGTCCCCTTCCCAAGGGAGAGGCGGAGGAGATGTGCATTTCGATGTTTGTTTAACACCGGTGCCTGTGTTTCCCCAGTCGTGGGTGGAATACATCTCCAGAAGCCAAGCGGTGACCTTTATCTACGTCTTGGCAGGAGGCTCCCTTGGAAAGACCCGAGGGAGGGCGGGAGCCCATCTGGCTGGCAGCAGCGGGGCTCGAGGCTCCTGGCCTTTGTGCGGGCTCTGCCTGGAGCCCTCCTTCCAGCTCAGTAAGCCCCCCGCCTTCAGGTCTGGGCTCCACTGTGCTCTTTCTCTGAGCCTCTCCGACCACCGGTTTCAAGTCGTCACAGACCGCACATGCAGGCACCCAAACCCTGCCCTCTGTCTCCCCCGCCTCTCGGTCACCTCCTCTGCTGTCCCCCGTGATGGGCTCCGGGAGGGTGAGGCTGATGCCTGTCTTCTTGACTGATGGATTCCAAATGCTCAGAGCTCCTAATAGGTGCTCAACAAACCTCAGTTCGATGAAACATGAGGCGGAGCTTGAATGAGGTGCAGAATGTGTGCAGAAGAGCAGCGGACTGTAAGAGAGCTGTGCTCAGGCTTCCTGGGTCCTGTGAGCCTTTTCTGTGCCAGTGAACCCAGGTGCTCTGTCTGCTTTATCGTCCGTCTTCCCTACCATGAGGCAGTGTAGTAGGAATTATCTCCGTCAGGCGATGGATAAGGAAAGGAGACCCCCAAAGTCACACTGCGTCCGTTGCTAGGGTGAGTGCAGAACTGGGCCGGGGCCCTTAACCGCCTGGCCCTAAGTGGATTTGTTTGTTCCTCAAGTACGCATCTGGCCCTTCCAGCAGGCCCCAAGTCTGGTGACTGTCCTTCCAGGGGACACCAGCGTCCACTCGGGACTGGCCTTGTGAGCTGTAGCATGTCCAGCAGCCCCCCACAGCCTGCCCTGCCGGCATCCCCCACGATTCAGCAGCCAGAATGTCTCCACGTGTTGCTGATGCCTCTGCGGGGACACAGGCCTGCTCTGGGGAAGGTGTGAACCCCGCTGGGGCTGACGTCGCTCTCGACCTGCTCAGGCCAGTGCGGACCGCTGGAGAAGCTGCTCGGTACAGTTAGGTTTCCTGGGTCAGGTGGAGGATGAAGAGGACGGGTGAACTCGCACACGGGGATGTGGGTCCAGCTCCTGACAAAGGAGGAGCAGGGGAGGAGAGCTGGGGGCAGGAGTTTCGGAGCCAGCACAGTTCTGAGGGTCTCAGCCAAGCTGATGGGGGAGGCTGGAAGGGCCACAGGCAGAGGGCCACAGATGTGCCGGCCACAGCACTGAGACCGGAGCAGAGTCTACATGAGCTGGAAAAAACAGCCATCTGTCTTGGGGGCCAGGGGAGAGATGAGGCGGGCACCGGCGGACAGGCTGGGTGGCCTCTTGCAGCCTCCACACAGCCCTGGAAGGCACGGATTCCATGTCCTCACTTTGCAGTGACCCTCACTGAGGGTCCCGGGAGCCAATCACATCTCTTGCTGAGTGGACCCTGAAGGAAGCCAGTACCACTGTTGCCCGGTGCACAGGAAGCCAGTCAGTGAGCGAAGAATGGGTGGAGGTGCGGCTGGGGTCACTGAGCTCCGGCATCAGACCAAGGAGTGACCAGACCCAGACGTGTCTCCACGACCCACATCTTTGAGCCCCTGACCTGCTCTGATAGGGGCCGGGCAGTTGCAATGTGCGTGCTTCCAGACTCTCCTGGCTTCCTGTCTGGCCTTCTGGAGGTGACCCCCGGCCCCGTCAGCTCGAGTTTGCAAGGCTCCCTAAAGACAATACACACAGGGAGAGTCTGGGGGCCACTTTCCAGCCCACTCATCAGGCACAGATTCTACTCACTTGTCTCCGAGCACCTAGAGGCAGACAGGTGCCACTGTGGGTGCTGCTGTGGGTGCTGCCCGGGTGTCCTGCTTTCGGCTGCTCTCAGCTGTCACTGGCCGTGAGCCTGAAACAAGCAGATCGCTGGCTGCAGAGCAGTGATATCCTCTGGAGCAGGGAGATGGCGCTGCGCTCACCCCATTCTACAGATCAGAACGCTGAGGGAGAGCGCCCTGCGCAGGAAGACAGAATGCTGAAGTCCAGGCTGCACTCCCAGAGCCTTAGCACTGTGGGAGGCTGAGGCGGAAGGATCACCAGTTCAAGTCTGGTTGCAAAACATTTTTTAATTACATTAAATTAAAAAGGGCTGGGATGAAGCGCAGTGCCAAGTCTCTGGGTCTGATCGCCAGTGTGCCCCCAAAGGCAGTGCTACCTCCATAGTCCTCAGTCTGCCTCCCACCCTCCCCTATGCTGCTACTCGTGGTAGACAGAGCTGATTCCCTCACGGAAATCGGGAAACACTGTCATAGATGAGATCCAAGGAAGTAACTGGGATCTTGACCTCAGCCCCGCTTCCCACAGACTCACGTTGCTGGCTTTCATCCCAGAAAAGCATCGCAGGATGCGGCGGCGAGAAGGTCGGAGGATTTATTAAGCAAAGTCAAGGGGTACACTCGGAAGCAGTGTGGGCACCTGAGGGGTGACGTGAATCACGGCCCGGGCCTGTGCCGGGTCTGTGCTCCTGGGCTGGACACGGTACACTGAATCCGTGGTATTGGAAGAAAAGCACAGGCCCAGTTCACAGTCCAAAGGCGCGGGCCCAATCTGCAGTCCTAACGTATCTTTTGAGACTCCCAGAAATTCTGCGGGGAGCTGCCTGGAAGGCAGGAAAAGGCATTTGTCACCTCGGGTGACTTTGCATCCTAGAGCCCCAGTTTTCTCAAAAGTACAACTTTGAAATTATAATTTTCCTTGTTTCCTCCCCACTTTATTTCTTCTGTCCTGCTTCAATATTATGACTTAACAGGGCCGGGGATTTAGCTCAGTGGTTCCGCCGCCTGCCTCGAAAGCACAAGGACCCAAGTTCGATCCCGGTACCTAAATACATAAATAAAATAAAATAAAAATGCTTTAAGAAAATGGACACGGACGTAATTAATGAAAACTGAGGTCAGAGAAGACTCCCCAGATAAAGTGACAATATCGTGACTTAACGGTCTGTTTTGTACACAGGAAGCACTCAGCGCCAGGTCCACCGGAAGAAACGACAGAGGGGGTTATTGCATAATTTTCTTTTTGAAAATAATATAGAAGGCCCCAGAGATAGCAGCTCTTACTCATTTCGCCCAGAGATAGAAAAAATGACAGCATCGTCCTGAGGGTCCAGGCCTGCAGGATGCCACCATCCTGCTCCACGTGGGGGCGGCACACACCTCGCCTGAGGTCCCCCTGCCCTTGGTGGCAACTTCCCTTGGCTTCCAAACCCAAAGCTGAGCCGCAGTGGCCGGCAGAAACCTGTAGGTCAGGTGGGCCTGGGTTGGAAGCTCTCACTCCGGTCACCTCACCTGTGAGAGGGGCGATGGTGGCACTTTCTTCATTTGGCTGTTGTGAGGGTGAAGCAAGTCGATCCGTTTGGGTGCGCTTGGCCCGCTGAGACTCAGGGACTTAGCTTTGTGGGAGTGGTGAGGTGATCATTCTGCGGGACTCTGCCTACTTCTCCAAAGCCTAGGATTTAGCGGCAAGCTGAACTGAAGGGTGAGGGGAAATCCCTTGGCAACTAGAGAGTGTACATTGCTCCAAAGAGACTTAAAGACTCATTTGCCTTGCCAGGTGTGGTGGTGCACACCTGTGATCCCAGCACATGGGAGGCTGAAGCAGGAGGATCACAAGTTCGAGGCCAGCTTGGGCTAAATATTTAGACGCTGTCTAAAAAAAAATTTTTTTAAAGACTTTATCCTAGAGACATTCACTCTCATCCTAAGGACAATAAAAATGTGAGGGACCTTTCCTCTCCCCAGGGGGAAATGGAGTAGCGGAAGAATTTGCAGATTTAGTTAACCCAGTATGAGCTGTAAGGTTTATGGAAGGTGCCTGGTTTATCTGCTCCGAGAATGAATCTTAAACCATTCATAAATAACCAGACAGTTCTAGGCATGGGCAGATTTTATTCACAGGTCCATGGAGAAGGGCAGTCACACTTCTCCCCAGAAGGTGTGGAGTCTGGTTTTCACTAGGATGGGGTTGTGAGGCGGGCAGTGTGCATGGCTGAGGTCACCAGAGATTTTCATGCGGAGGTGAAGAGATTTCCAGGAGTCAAGGGGACGCCCCTTTCCTCCTCCCCTAATGTGGGCATGGTCAGATCTGCCCTGGCACCAGTGGGTGTGTTTTCAGTCATAAGAGCAAGAGCACAGTGCTCTCGAGTCACGTGGGGGTCAACATGGTGTCGGCACCAGACAGAGCTGGTATGGAGCGCCCCTCCTTGGTCGGGAAGCGGTGACAACTCGCTGGCGGGCAGCTGGGAGCACCTGGTTTTCCTGCCACGCGGTATCTCTAAGTAAACAGCTGATAGAGAGCAGGGGATATGAAATTCGGGGCTCAAGCTGGTGATGCTGGCCCTATAGCGCCATTGCTTGAGACGTCTGGCCTGGGTGTCCTCACCGGTGGGCGACAGGGACACAGAGAGCTGGGGCTGCCGCGCTGCTCCCTGGGGAATGAGTGCTCAGTTCTCTGACCTCATGTTTCCGTAGATAGATACTACAACTTAGCAGATTCTTCTCTCTCTTGAGAGCGGGCTTTTGGGGTGAGCCCCTTGCAGGCACGTCCCTGGCCAGCTCAGAGCTGATGGCCAGAGGCCTCCTGAAGGAGGATCCTCTCACCCCATCTTGGTCAGGACGGTAGGGACAGGTCCCCTTCCTCCCATCAGAAACGGCGATGTTACCACCTACTCCTGTGACCCAGCCCAGCTCTGAGTCACACAGGCCGCCCCAGGAAATCGCTGTTGCTTAGAGGAATGTGGACAGGGGTCTGCTAAGCACACAGAAGTTGCTCTAAAGTGCTCCAAGTGTGGCTCTGGGTCACGCCTTTGAGTTTATCTTTCAGACCACCTTGGCCAGGCTGTGGCTCTGAGAGAGTCAGGGCCTCACTTGCCAGGATCACAGCTGTGTCCCCACCTGGGAAACATGCCAGGCCCTTGGCACAGCAGAGATCTGCGAGAGAGGTGAAGACACGCCCAGCCTGGCTCCTCCTCCCTGCCGTCCTCAGAGGCTCCCGGCAGTGTGGCCTGCTGTGCTGCAACAGGGCTAGAGCACCACGCTTGCCTTCTTCCAGCCCACGTACCAATGTACCAATGGCCAGGAGCAGTTGTCCTCTAGACCTTGGGTCTCCCCAGGGAGACCAGCACCAGCATAAAGATGGCGGGGTTTCAAAACCTGCTCTCCATTCCCAGGACCTCGGGGCCATTCCACTGTCTAACTCCAGGGGGCGCCACGAACAGAACAAACATAATGTCAGTGGTGTTCCCTGGAGCTGTGGGACACGGCAGTCCTGCGGGCACCCGTAACAGACGCCTGTCTGATGGGGCCTTCCGCGTCCCTCGACAATCTGGGGTCTCACGGACCTCCCAGAGATGCTCCAGAAAGCCACTACACGCTTTTCATTAGCTGACCGGTCCTACTCCCCAGGCACTCCAGTGAGATGAGACAAGGGCAGGGCACAGTACGGAAAACACAGACAGAGGAGGGAGGGAGAGAGGGAGGTGCCCGGGATCGGAGAGGGGCCCGGGGGAGCGGGAGGACCTCACTCAGAGGTGTGACGTGGAAGGTCCCCTCCACCACATTTGCCAAGAGCCGAGTAGCAGCGTGCAGAGGACAAAGGTGCGGGCTGTCCTCCGGCTGGTACTCGGCCCAGCAGCGTCAGCAAGTGCAGAGAGTAGGGGGGCGAGGGGGTGCACCACGTCCCTGCCACCGCTGTGAGCCTGTCTCCCCATCTGTACCTGAGGTACCTGTGGCTCCCAAGACGTGCGAGGTCCCCACGGGGTGCTCCTGTTAAATGCCAGCGCCATGCATGCCCAGGAGTGGGTTCCTACTCTAGCTGTCCCGGGCCACAGAGAAGGCCAGGGGACCCGTGCACTGGCTGGAGGACTAAACTACAGTGGGGCACGTGGAGAAGCCTCCCTGGACACTGCACCCTGGAGAACGGGCTGCAGGTCCTGACCCGCAGGGAAGTGGGGGGCACATCTCCTTTTCTTCCCTTTGGATTCGGCAGGCCCTGGCGGCTGGGGTTGGTTAACAGTTAACATGGAGCTTGGATTCCGGCCGGACTATTTACTGTGGGGAAGGCGAGGGCGCGGGGGTGAGAAGATTTGCCTAACCATAGCAGGCCTCCGGATATCCCTCTTCTTATCCTTATCTGTCGCCCACAGTTGGAATTCCCGCCCGTGGTCGGAGTCACTTCTGTTCTCCTCCTGAACCTGGGACAGGCGTGGGAGGGACCTGGTGCGAACCAAACACAGCCCTAGAACAGGAGGCTACCAGCCTCAGTTCTACCCGGAAGGCCCAAACCTGGAGGAGCTGGGAGGAGATAAATTTGAATCCCACAGGGCAGGAAGGAACCCCGCCTTTATTTCCCTGAGATTTCACTTAGCTCGTAGGCGCACCCGGGATCTGGCTGCTTTCCACGGTGCGAGAGCTCTAGTATTGGCTCAGGCTTTGGACGCAGTGCAAACCGAAACACCACCTCCAGTCAAAGGGCGGGCACAGGAAAGCAGCTCTTCCGAGCCTCTGGACACTGTGAGGCAGCCAAGGCCTGTGTGGAGCACCTGCTGCTAGGGCCCGGGGGCCGGGAGGCTGTCATCCCTGGTGACGGTGGTGGACAGGGTTTGGCTTCCGCCCTGGCAGTCACAGGTCCCTCTGCTAAGGAGACCTTCCAGGCCGGCTCCAGGATTTTAACTGAGCTTCCGGGGGGTGGACCTCGGCTCTGGAGTGATAGCCCGGGGCCATAGATGTCACTTTCATCCTGGAGGACCTCACCCAGGGCCGCTGCAGTTCACCTCCCTTTCCCTCCATTCTACCCGAGGGTCGGTGCAGAAGGGGCCTCAGCCTGGGCGTGGCCTTCATGCAAGGTGTGGTCTCCCAGATTTAAATCCCTCCTCAGGATTAGAGACCGGCAAGCAATCCGAGAGGCCAAGAGTGAGCTCTCCCTGTGGTGTGAATTTCTCCATCTGGGCATTTTGGGAAGAGCACAGATGCCTGTGATGGGAGGAGAAGACCTGGGAACAAGAGTTGCATTTTTATGGCTGTTCGACCATAATTATGTGCTATAAATGAGTTTGCGAAAACATAAATGAGACGGGCACTTGGAGAGCGCTTCTCACAGGCAGGCGTCGCATGCAGGATCCACAGACTTTTTGCAACAGGGCCGCAAGGAGGTAGAACCACTCCAGTTCCTGATTTCTGACCTCATACTGGGTCCATTTATCCCTCTCCCAGTGGCAGACTGGATCACAAGACCAAGTGCTGACTGGGCAGGGAAGTAAGGAGAGCCTTACTCTTGGCCAGGAACAGAACCGGGAGATAAAGCTTGCAAAACTCCTCGGCTCCTGAGTGTCAGGAGGCTGTGGTTAGGGGAAAGAGAAACAACAAGAGGGAGGAACCTTCCTTCTTTCTCTGAGAATCCGGGGAGTGGAGCTTTTCCGGGAATTCGGCGCCGCCTCTCTGGCACTCCTGTGGTTCTCACCACGACAGTGGTTGGCATGGTAGCAGTCAACTGTCATGGCTCTGGGGTATGTCCTTTAGCGTGCAGGTGGCAGTGTGGGGAAGGTAGAGGTTTCCTGGCGGTCACTGACCCCAGCCTTTTCCAGCTCACCCATCTGCAGAGAACCTCGGATGAAAACAAGGTTAGGGTGGGGTAGTGACCCAGCCAGGTCAAGCAGACACTGGGCAGTGCTGGGCGTGGTGGTGCACACCTGTAGTCCCAGCGTTAGAGAAGCTGAGGCAGGAAGATAGGTATGACTTTGAGGCCAGCTGTCCAGGCAGGACAATAGTATGCAGGTGTGGCCTGAGGCCGGGCCCTGCAGGGCAATGCAAACCTCAGGAGAGTTGTGCAGGGATGAAACCCACTGACCTGTTCCTTAGAACAAAGATGGAGTAGAATGTGCAAAGGCCCTGATGCACAGGGAACTGGGACCGTGGAGAAAGTTCTAGAGCATTGGGAGTGGGGGTCGGAGACTAGGTCACACAGCAGGTGCCGGGGACAGCTGGGACTGGAGCCTAACAGGAAGGGCAGCAAGGAAGGGTTTAGACAGGAGGGAGGTGTGGTCTCCACCTCCAGAGAGGTCTCTAGCTAAGTGTGCAGAACAGGTAGGGACCAGGTCAAGCGTGGCAGTGGGTGCTGGGCCCATTATCAGAGGCACCGAGTCGGGTACCCCAGTGGGGATGGGAATCACACCAGCGATGGTGAAAGGCTTTGCAGGGAGAATCAGCATGACTTGCTGTTGGCTGGCTGGAGGGGGGCAGACAAGAAGAAAGTGGTCGCCTGGCGGAACGGAGGAGACGGATCCTTTGCTGAGGCTGGTGATGTGCAGGTCTCAGAGCCGCCATCACTCAGGCTACAGTGTGAATGCTTCCCCAGCACCCTACGCCGCACCTGCTCTGGGGCCAAGTCTCAGATAATTCTTCGTTATCGCCAGACCAAAACGTGGCCAAAAGTTAGAAAATTGCATTTTCAAAGGAAGTAGGCCCTTTGAAAAGAACCGAGTCCCCAGTGCTCCTGAGAAAGGAACGCATTGTGAGCTGAGCCCCGCCCTGCCGCCTAGAGCGGTCTGCGTGGGCTTGCTGCGTGCTTGGATCTTCTGTGCTTGCGTGAGGGTCCAGGCAGGGTCCGAATGGCGGTGGGGTCACCCGCCTGCTGCGTCCCCCTCGACCACCTGGATGGAATTTCCATGGGGGGCCTTGCCTCTGAGGTTCTGCGGAAAGATGACTTTCAGGGTCCAGTGGGTGTCCTGGTGCTGGACCAGGGCAGCGCCTGGTGGGAGAGTTATGGGTGCCATTTCTTACGTGGGGAAGCAGCTTGGAGAGAGCGAAATGCCTGCCTCCCCGAAGCTCTGTTGGCTACTTTCCTGTCCCTGGGACACAATACCTATACCTGTAACTTGGCAGAGGAAAGGTGTATTTCAGCTTGCAGTTTCTGTGGGTTCGGTCCGTGGTTAGCTAGCACCAAGGAAGAAAGGGCAGGGTGGAAGGACATGTGGAAAGAAAGCGGCTCACCCCATGGTGACGGGGGTGGGGAGAAGAATGCGCCGTGGCCTCAGTGACCCACCTCCAACTAGGCCCCGCCCTGGCCGCTCAGTGAGCCGTCAGCTGACTGAGCCCACTTGTGAAGATGGCTCCCCCACGATCCAGTTCAGCTGCCAAACACACCAGACTTTTGAGAGACATTTTGGATGAATGTCATAAAACATCGGTTTAAATCGTGTGCCGGCTTTAAAACACCTCAGGATGAAGGTGCCTCAGGGGCCATGGGGAAACAGATCATAGTGGCCACCATGGGGCTGTGGGGCACAGTGGTGGCCCAGGGTCCACCTCTAATGCATTTGCCTCCCACCCACCCAGGATGCCATTGCTTGTCAGTCCCTTCAACAAGTCCTCTGGCCCTGCCCCTGCCCCGGCCTCCCTGATAAGCTGTAAACCCTAAATACCCCTAAGGAAAAACGCTGGGTGGCAAAATGACCTGGCCTCCCTAGGCCTCAGTTTCTTCATTTGGAACCATGAAAAAAATGATGTTGATTTCTCAGGGTCGTGAGGCGATGGAATGGAGGTCAGGTACCACTTGGCACCCAGGCCCTTTTCTCCCTCTGCTTAAAACTCCACCAGGTGCCGCAGCAGATGTGCCGGGCATAATTCCGCCTCACTGTACTGCCAATGAGGCTCCACTGGGGTGGCTTCCCCAGCGTTTCCTCTAACTAACCGAGCCGTCCCTAGGAGTGTGGCCAGCCTGCCAGGCCCGCCCCTTCCACTCACAGAAAGCCTGTCCCCCAGGGATGGTGGCCCTGAAGGAAGCGACAATGAGACAGAGGGGGAAGAGCTGTCAGCACAGATTATGAGAAAGGGGCTCTCAGGCCCCTGCATCCAGCCAAGTACCCACCCTCTTCATTCATGGCTCCCGGTGGCCGCCATTTTGGAGTTGACCATTAGACAACCGGATTTTCAGGTCCCTAGAGGGCACCATTTTCTCATTTTTTCAACCCGAACAGCGCTTTCTTTCCCCATTCCCAGCCTTCTCTCTCCTCCTTCACCCCGTGTCCTCTCAGAGGAAGCTCAGGGGAAAAAGTGACTTGAGAGCCGGTGTGAGGGAGAAGCCAAGTTCTGTGACTCACTGTGGTCACACTGGCTGTGTGGAAGTGACAGGGTCACCTGTCTGAGGCTCACTTCTGTTCAAATGGGATTACAGTGCCGGCCCCACAGCTCCTTGGAAGGAAGAGGCGATGTGAGCGTGACAGCCCTTAGCCCAGAACCCTGGACGTGTGCAAACAGCAGTGTTTCTGAGTTTTCTCTTTTCTGAAACCTTCTCATACCCACACCTATCCGCAGAAATCTTAGTTATGCCATTTCTTCGTTCCTCCTTTTTATTTTTATTTATATTCTATTTATTTATTTATTTTGGCTGTGATGAACACTGAATCCATGGCCTGATACATGTTAGGAAAATGCCCTCCCTCTGTGCTGTATCTTCAGCTCTTTAAAAAAAAATCTTTTTTTTTTTTTTTTTTTGAGACAGGATCTTGGTAAGTCACTAAATTGCCCAGGATAGGCTTGAACTTGGGATCCTCTAGCCTCAGAGGCAAGGATGGGGCAAGGCTGGGGTTACAGGCCTGGGACACCGCACGCAATTGAGGTCTTGGATCTCGGAGATCTTTCCTTGCCTGCTAGACCTCTGTGGGGTCTCAGACGCCTCCTTTGCCTTTGGAATGCTGCCTGCTACTCACCCACTCGTCCTCTCCCTTCCACACTGCACAGGACAGTAGGCATCCAGAGCCCACTGCATACCCAGTTCCTGACTGATCGAAGTACACACAAAATCAGAGGCAACGGGGCCTG
Organism: Fukomys damarensis; assembly: GCF_012274545.1. Lineage (NCBI taxonomy): Eukaryota > Metazoa > Chordata > Mammalia > Rodentia > Bathyergidae > Fukomys > Fukomys damarensis. Next base: position 715,793 of record NW_022900935.1, read on the forward strand.
AGCATATAACTCCAGCACTCTGGGAGGCTGAGGCAGGAGGATCAGAAGTTCAAGCCCATCCTAGGAAATTTAGACCCTGTGTCAAACTTCTAAAAAAACTTAAAAGGGCTGGGGATGTACCTTAGCACCAAGGTGCTGGGTTCAGTCCCCAGTACAACCAAAATAATAATAATGATAATAATAATAATAATAACTTAGACATGGCCCTGACCTTGTGGAGCTCCCATTCCTGAGGCAGGCAGATCCTCCAGGGAACGCTGAAACCCATCTTCAGCCTCCGACCACACACGGCTTTGCAGACACCCGCTCCCCCAAGCCAAGTGCCTCGGAGCAGGCCGGCCTGGAGGTTTGCGTGGGCGGCTTGGCCTTCGACCCTCACGTGTGAGTGAGGACCTTACCCAGAAGCGGTGTCTGAGGACCAGGGCTGTCCTCTTCCTTCTCCTCCTCCAGCACCAGAGTCCTTCGTCACGCATGTCCCAAAGCTCCGAGAGGTGCCCCTGGTGCTACAGCTAAACAGAGAGCAGGCCGGGACTCAAAGCCCCCCGAGTCCCAGGCCTCCCGGGAATGCACTCAGTGTGACGTCATCGCTCTGCCGATGGCCTCCTGCTACCGCCAGGTCGGTGTCACTTCCCCAACTTCAGCCCTCTGCGGTGGCTCTCCTGCTAGAGGCTCCCCCAGGTCGTACGTGTGCAAGGACTCTGGACTCCGCCCCTGAGCCATCACGGCATCTCGTCCAGATATCCCAGAGTGGGTCACAGCGCTGTCACGCAGCCTCCTCTGTCTTCTTCAGAGCGCTGTTTCTCCCGGAGCTGAAATGATCTTCTGTTTACCAAGTACAGATTGGCGTCCTCTTCCCGCTCCCGGGGACTCCACAGAGCATGTGAACTCCCAGAGGCCAGGAAATCCCTGTGTTGTTCTCCGCTCAGCACCTGCCCGGAACAGGGCCCGGGAAAGTCTCGGGTGCACCTGATGCTTCTTTGGTCCTGCAGCACAGCTTCCAAGCTTGGTCAGAAGCCTTTGGTCAAGAACCTCGCGTGTGACGATTTGATTTCCCCAAACTACAAGCGCTCAAGTAACTTCCAGGCCACCCTGAGCTCGGAGGAGAAAAGGAGGAGAAAGTTTTGTAAAAGTCCTTTTAGAGGCCGAAGCTCCACACTAGTGCCACCTCCCTCCTTTTGTCACAAACCCATCCCTACAGGGTCCTCGGGGTGCCCCCAAAGTGCCATCCATCCAGTGTCTCTGTTCTCTCCTGCTGCATGACGAGCAACTCCACACAGCACAGCATAACAACAGCCACTGTCTCTGCTTGTGAACCATAGTGCAGGATCCAGCGAGCCGGGGAGAGGGGGCTTTTCTGCCCCATGCGGTCAGCTGGGGTCGTCATGAGGCTGCATCCACAGAGCGGCTGGGCTAAATGTCCCAAGTGGTGTCACTCACGAGTGTGGCACTGAGTGGGACACCTGGCAGCCTGAGACCTATCCCCTTCTCTCTCTGAGTGGACCCCGTCACATACTGATGGGGGTTGAGGTGCCCGTGCAAAAGCGGAAGCTGCAGGTATCCGAAGGCTGGACCCCACACGTTACTCCATGCCACCCCCCCCGAGTTCCGTTGTCCTAAGCAAAAGACAAGGGCCCCAAATACATGGTCAAGAGAAACCACGCCCTCCTCTGCACAGGACCGAGTGACCTTGTGGGATGAGAATACTGCTGCAGTCACCTCTGGAAATAGGTACCCTCCACCTTCAATTTCTGATTTGCTAGGAAACCTAGTGCTAACCTCTTTAGGACCCAGAAGGAGACTTTTGCACATCCTGCCACTAGGAGGCAGTGTGGGCACCCCTGGCTCCCCTTTGGGGCCCTCCTGGTGTGGTCAGGCCCCCAGCCCCTGGCACTGTAGAAAACAGCAAGATGCTTCCCAGGTCTCTGCACCTGCTGCTCTCACAGATGACAAATGGGGCTTCACCTGTGCTGCGAGAAACTCCTGAAGGTATTTATTTACCTCTGAACTGAGGACCATAACAGACTGGGACGGCCGCTGACCTCCAGGAAATGGCGAATAAACAAGAGCCAGTGCTTTCACTTTGATTACCAGAGCTGATTAGTATTGATTATCCGCTGTGCACTTTGTTGATTTCCTCCGGACAGGTTGTCTTCTCTAAACAGTTCTCGGGAGGGGTTTGAGTTTGTTACTCTATCCCGGGACTCAGATGCTCTGTTTTCTAAACAAGCTGACTGCTCAACAGAGAGCCCTTTCGACTTTTCTTTTGTTAGCCGTGCATGCACCAGACACCTCTCTGTGGGGCAGAGACAGGCAAAAGAGCACGCAAGCAGTGCGCCCCTCTGTAAGGGTGTTGCTGGGCGGGGATGGCTGGGAATGGGCCCCCACTGCTGATGCCGACTGTGCTCCACCTGGGCTCACGGTAACTTTGCAGCGATAGTGGGCATTTAGTTTCTGTCAGAATCGGAGCTCGACAAACTGGGTCTCATTAATTCCTCCCAGGAGCTACCAGGTCATCCGGACATGTTCCTGGTGCTGCCTGAGTCTCATGGGAGCCTTAGAATGCAGAAAGGCTCGTGGGCCCCGAACTTATCCTGAGCCACACACGCCTCTCATTTAGGGCTTTCAAACTTAATACCGCGCCTGCCCGAAGCCTCCAGCCCCCGTGGCTCATGCTCTGGGTGGCAGCAGAGCTGTCTTGTGTTCCAGAGCCACGGTCCCCTCCTCCGATACGTGCAGAAGCCGGCTTGCGGGCCCACTGATGCCTCTGTCAGCCCCTCAGCTCCCCGTCGAGTGAATGGACAAAGCCCTGTGCTCCCGCCTGCCGCCCGGGCGACCTTGGCAAGTCCCTGATTTGTCTGAGCCACTGGTTTCTCATCTGTGCAATGGGGTGGTAGGGAGAACCTGCTCCGGGCGGTGGATGACGGTCCGGATAAACATCTTAGCTCTTTCACGGGCATAGGCGTCCAACGGCAGATCGAGTGCTGTCCGGGAGACTAAGGGTGCGTAAACGGAACGGAATGGAGAATAATCCACGCTTAGCGTCGTGCCTGGCGCACTGGGGGCGCTGCAAGGCCACTGGTCGGCACAGCCTTCCTGGGGACACTGACAAACGATCTCCCGCCAGGGCTGGATGGAGTCCTGGACTCTATTGCTGACCGGGATAAACACGGATCAAAACTTGAGGTTCAGAGGCATTTTTGTCTTGACTTAGAAAGGGAAGAGAGAACTTGAGAATCTGGTGTCCTGAGAACCACAAAGTGTCCCACATGCCTGGTGACAGCCCAAGGGAAGGGGCCCAGATGGTGTTGGGTGGGAGGGGAGGGAGCGGCAGGGCTCGTGAGTAAACAACGTACATTAAAAGGCGTAAACTTCAGATTCGAGTGCTAAGAAATCATCCCCCATTTGAAGAACTATGTTTCAGGTGCCAGACGTTAAAATGAATGACCCAGTCTGCTAGGCTCCTGAGCGCAGGGTCAGCGTCGCAGGGGATGTTTACAGCTACAGACGCGAGCCCCACAGCAGGCACCACAGACGTGGGAGGCGGATGCAAACGGGCAGCTGTGATTTGGCCTAATTTGCGCCAGCAGAGGAAGACTTGGAAACGGAGGGGCACACACAGGAGGTCGCTTCTCTGGATGTTCTCCGTAGGAGGCTGCGGGAACGGGGTGCAGTTTTAAAACCCACTGAGAGAGCCGGTGACTGCGGAGTCTCAGTTTGCCCCTCTGTAGAACAGGAATGACGCTACACCCTCCTCACAGGGGGCGAGCATGAATTGCAGCTCAGAGGTAGAGCTCCTGCTGCAGGTACCAGGCCCTGAGCCCCATCCCCAGCACCAGAGACGGAGGGAGGGAGAGAGGGAATCAGTTGTCTGGTCACTGGAACAGCAATGAGCTCGATAAAAGTTGGTCACTGATATTTTTAAGTGAAAATTGAACCACCACGCAGTAAGAAGTCTCGGGGAACCAGTATTTGTACGCGGGCCGAATGCCCCGTCCACGTGCTGTGCATTGTGGCTCTGACTCCACCCTGCCTCCCTCTGTGGCCTCGGTCAGTGTCACTTCCCTGAACTCCAGCGTCCTCCACGAAGACCCTTACGGGCCTGTAAGAGTTTGCAGAGCTTGCCGAGGCGTCTGCCCCGTAGAACTCGGCTCCGCTGTGAAGCGCCTGCCAGGCGTATGTGAGGCCCTGGGTTGGGTCCCCGCAGGGCCAAAGAAAACGTCACACTTCTTTCATCCTCAGAGTCATGATTAGCGAGAAGCAGACGCTGTTGAGTACCGGGGAAAGGACCTCCACTCCCTTCAGGCAAATGCACTGACGTCTGAGATTCTCCCGCCACCTATGCGAGCTTCCTTCAAGTAATTGAAGAGGCTTATAAAGCAAGCATAACTATACTTAGGTTTCTGTGGAAACAACTATCTAATTAGGTTTCTCCTTAGTCGGAGAAATCCAAGCGTATCGACATGAGCGTGTTTCCTGACGAAGGCCATCTGAGGGCCGCCCAGGGCAGAAGAGCCCGGTCCCCAGCCTGGTCCACACCTTGCTCTCCTCACAGGTGTGGGCTCACTGGCCCCGGTGAGCTGCTCAGTGCGTTTGCCCAGCAGCCTCTTCGCTGTGGTGCTCTCAGCTCTGTCTCTTCCTCCTTGGTGGCTTCCCAGAGGACCTCGAGTAGGTGCCCGACAGAGCCAGGGTGGGAGGTGCAGGTCGCTGCCCCAGGGCACCGAGCTCAGCTCCGAAGTGCTCTGCACAGATCGGCGTCGCGCGTTAGGTGTGGCAAGGCTGATATTTGGAGTGTGTTACTCAATGCAGTTCCTGCAGAATGCCACGTTCACACCTGATTCCTGTCTGGGGAGAGATTAGAACAGTTAGCTTTCATCTCAAAGGTCATGCAGACATTCGTCCTGCCTACGGGTCCAAAAGCACACAGGTGGCCACAGAAATCTCATCAGCAGGGATCCCTTGTGTGGACTGAACCACAGCGAAGAGAAGAGGGGAGTCCAAGGGTGGAAGGCAGCCTAAGACCAACTACCCTTCAAGGTGACTCTGAAAGCCAGGCACCCCGGGGCCTCTGTGCTCCAGACTCCTCAATACCTCGACCCTAGACAGGGAAGCCTGCACCCTGCATTCGGTCCAGAAAAGCTGTCCACATGCCAGACCCTGGAAACGCAGGAGCAGACAGGCACGGTCCTCATCCATGAAGCACACATCGAAAGACGCAGAACACACCAAGGAACGATCCCCCGGGTCCCTCCAAGCGATCCAAGCATACAGGGGCATCTCAGGGCTGGGGCCGTAGAAGCCAGAGGAGGCACTATGGGTTCAATGCTGGCCCAGGGCGAGTGTTTTCTGGCCGGCAGGCATGGAGGGGGCTCCGGGAGGAGGGAAAGACCTGGACACAAGAGAGACCTGGTCTGGAAGGTATGTGATCGGGTTCCTGGGTGGTGGGGTCCAAGGAGCCAGAGAGTCACAGTCAGGAGGGCCAAACTGCAGAAGCAGGCGATGCTGTGTCTGAATGCATCCCCCAGAGGCTCACCGAAGACTGAGCTCTAAATGCATATGTTAATGGTATTTGGTGGTGGGGTCTAGGTTGAGGCCTCCGTGGTGGCATCAGTGGCCTTGTGAGAAGAACACTCGAGCTGCTGTGCTCACTGTCTGGCCATCTGATGCCCTCTGCCGTGTTATGAAGCAGCACAAAGACCTTTACCAGATTTTGGAGCCACGCTCTTGGACCTCCCAGCCTCCAGAACTATAAGCTAAATAAACCTCTGTTCTCTCTAACTGACCCACTCAGACATTTTGTTATAGCAACAGAAAACTGTCAAAGACAGTGGGGACCATTCGGCCCTGGAATGGGGGTGGAAACTAAAGAGCATGTGCCAGTCCAACTTCATGAGAGAAACCAAACCAGTGGATCTGTTTCCATGAACTGGTTTCAGTCACTCCGTGGGACAGGCCGTTGGGAAGGGCAGCTGGCATCCTCACTCACAGGGGAGCTGCTGCCAGGAGTAGGGCGAATTCCTGCCCCCATTAGGGAGCCTCACTGTGCTCTGGGGCCTTTCAGCTCTGAGATCAAGCCCTCCCAGGTCTTCTAGAACACTCTCCCTTATTCACAGTCCACTGATGACAGGCTTGAACCACATCTCTAAAATACTTTGATTAACAGGAGACTCTGTAGCCCAGCCAAGTTGATACAGAAAAATGATCTATGCAGGGAGATCAGGGGCCTCCTCCTCCTCCTCCCTCCCTGGATTAGAAGGGCCGTGCTCAGCATCGGAAGTAGCTCAAGGTCCCGCTCCTGACCAGATAATGCTGCAATGAATGAAGGGCCCTCCTGGGACTGGGGGCAGCCGACGCCAGCACTGGGCTAGAACAGTATCGCCAGCTCCAGGCCGGCCTCCCGGGCAGCCCAAAGCCACACAGCTCTAACGGTCAAATGCAGCATGACTTCAGTACTAGTGTGACTGCTTGCGTTTTACTGAAATCTGTGAAGTGAGAAAATGCCTTGATTACATCAAGAGAGTAAAGAAATGAAAATATGCAGGTGCGTAATGCCAGGCTTCCGGAAGATATTTAACAAGGAGCTGTGCCCCTTAACTAAGATTCATTTGGCTACAACTAATAGGGGCCAATTTGAGCTAAATAAAGTAGAAAATGGAATTTATCGGACACCCAGGCCCCAGGATAACTGGGAAGCAGGGCAGCCCCTGTGAACCTCCACTGAAGGACCTCCTTGACCTTCCCTTGGGAGCTCTACTATTAGCTAGACTCAGCACTCAACAGACCCCAGGACTGAGGTCTGGCAGTTCAGACTCTTGAAAAAAAGACTCTTATTGGATGGTTGTAGTCAGATATTCATCCAAGATCCTATCAGCTATGGCCTAAGAGTGGTAGCATAGAGGAAAAAAATACTGCTGAGAGAAAGAACATTATTGGACAGTTCGGATCAGATGTTCACCAGGATCCAATCAGCTATGGCCTGAGAGTGATGTCATAGAGAACAAGTATGGCTACTAGATCTTACCCTATAGGCAGAAAAGCTGTCCAAGGAGAGTGCCTTTTCTGACAGAAAGTTGCCACACCTCCTCAGAGGGGAGCTTCCTGTTGTCCTCTGTCCTCAGTGATCTTCAGGCTCTGACCCTGACTGTCCCTTTCTTGTCTGTTCTGTCTGCTCTGCTGCAGACCTTACATAAAGCCCAGAACAAGCTTTCTACCTCTGTACGCCACGGTGCCTTCATCTCTGTGTTTCTATCACTGTCACTGTTATTGTTACTTAATTAATTACGTGAGAAGTAATGACAATATTTTTCATTGTCTAGCGGGGCTTAGTGCTAAAACGAACAGACAGACCAAAAAAAAATTCCTGAAAAGCAAAACAAGTGTAAATCACCATGACCAGGGGGAAGGCAAGGCCTCAGGGCCAGTTGGGTTGAAATCTCATCCCTGCCACTTAGTGTCCAGGAGATATGATTCAACATCTTGTTTCTTCCTTGGATAAAATAGGAATAGTAACAGTGGTCTTGCAGAATTGTTCCTGGATCAAATGATTTCCCTATGGTAGTATATTTAGCAAAATGCCTGATGGGTGGGTGTTAATAGAGAACAATTTTTAATCACTATATTTCCTATAATTATTAGATTACTATTATTATATTTCCTATTATTTTGTTTTGTTGGTGTTTTTGTTTTGTTTGTTTGCTTTGAGACAGGGCCTCACCATAAAATCCAGGCCAGCTTGGATTGGTATGATTCTTTTGCCTCACCCTCAAGAGTGCCAGGGGTCCAGGCAAGCGTCACCAGACCCCCACTCTTCAGCCATTTACAGTAATCCGCTTCTGAGTAACATGGCCTGCAGCTCCATCTCACAGAAGTCTAAATCTGATGGACTTTTCTCTCATTTGTAGCTTGGGTGCCCGCAGGGCTGGCTATTCCTGATTACAGCTTACAGCTCTCCCTCACACACACTCCTGCAACTCTGCAGTTCACATTTCTGGGAGCTGGGCGGTGCTGTCATAGACGTGAGGTCAGCACTAGTCTGGGAGCAGAGGCCTGATTTTTGCCTATGGCACTGGAGCCACCTCTTTCTTGAGATTGGAGGGACCCTGGAACCCCACCCTGGGCCAGGCCGGCCATGACAGTTAGGCACCTTGAATCAACTGTGAGAAAATCAAGCTCAAAGAAGGAGCCACCGTGAGCACAAAGCATTTTCATCTGACGTTTACCAAGAAAGGCCTCTGCCCTGCATCTAAATAACCCGAAAGTGCCCATCTTTAAGATGCACTCACTGGCTCCCTTTCCCACTCACCAAATCGGGATAAAGAAAAAAACACCTTTCTCGCTCTCTGAGGAGCTCCTGCCAGACATTTAGTAGAAGGACGTTTTGCTGACACCTCGAGTCCCTGCACCGAGACAGCCGCACTGACTGTCCTGGTAAACAGTGACACTGGCTGCAAAATGACCCATCTCCGAGCCAATGGATAACGCTCATTTACGGGTAAGAGTCGACATCCTGAAGGCTGCTCTTCTCCTTATTCATTTCTTGACACCGACGTATTTGGACCGAGGGTGCGTTAAACAAGCAGTGCTGATGCCTCTCCGCTCCCTATTTCTTGATTCCTCTCCTAGAAGCCAGGGTCACCCCGTGGTTAGACTCACCTCATTCACCAAGTTCAAGGCCTGATTTGGCTGCTTGTGACCTTGGATGTGCTGATAGAGGGAGAAATATTCACAGAGGTGGCGCATTTGGCATGTGCTAAGGAATGTTTTAAGCATTCCGCCTGCATTGACTGGGCTCCTTAGATTGACAGATAGCACTATGCGGGAGGTATTTTTTTATTTCCAGGTAGAAACCCACATCTGGGTTTCTGATGCTGAATAACTTGCCCAAAGTCAGGGTCCAGCCGATGACGAGGCTGGCGTTTGAACCTGGGTCTTGACTTTGGGGTTTTGCTCGCACCAAGTGTATGCAGCTGGGTCTCTCTCTTTCAGCAGCCTTTTCCCATCCAGAAAAGACAACAGTGCTGCTACCTGCTTCTGGGATTGTGGTAGGGATTAAGTATTTGATTGAATGCGTGCCAAGTGCTCGATGCCTCACCCGGAACGTAGTATGACCTCAGTTAATGCTGGGTGCTCCTGTGATTAGCAGCTGCTTTGCAGGGCCTGGGCCTGGCACAAGTCCAGCGACATCGTTCACACGGATCACAGGGCAGCGCTCCGAGTCCTCCTGCAGTGGGGCCACATGGCAGTGCTACGAGCCTGCCTCCCTCACCAGCGCAGAGCAGGTATAGGCTGGAGGGAGGGACAGACATCAGAGAGCTGCAGTCACCAGCAGGTTGATGCTGAGGCCCGACTAGGGAAGTGGCCGAGGGGAGAAAGCAGGAGGATCAGTGCGATGAAAGTGTCACGATGAGCAAGCCAAGGTTTCTGCAAAATCAGCCAGACTTGGGATCTGTCAGTGGCCCTGAAGAAAACTGAACCCATTGACAGTGACAGCGAGGCCTCTCTGGCTACGTAACTTTGGGGACCTAGTGCACAATCTAACTGTGAGATCCCTTTTTTAAAAATATTAAGAATTTCCACTGGGCACAGTAGCACACTCCTATAATCCCAGCACGTGGGAGGCTGAGGCAGGAGGATCACCATGAATTCAAGGCCAGCCTGAACTACATAGCAAGACCCTGGCTCAAACAAGCAAACAAACAAAATTATCAAGAAATCCAAGACAACCACAGCAGTGCACTAAACCAAGCATGGGGCATTTCTGAGCAGCAGGCCCTCCCTGTCTGTGTGCCGGCCCAGATCATGAGCCCAGGTGACCCTGGCCCCAGCCCTGACTCTGTGAACTGCAGATGGGTGGATGTCGGCTCTCAGGCTGCCAACCTCACAAGCCTCTCCCACTTACTCCCCTTCACCCTCCTGGGACACGGGCAGGGGACAGATCTGTGACCGGTGGCAGAAGATGGCCTGGACTCCAGCGGGAGTGGGGCAGAGAAGATAAACCCGAGGCCCAAATGAATCGTGCTTAACCACAGACGCTAAGGGGTGCTTCGGGGAAACCAGAGTGGGGAAACTGAACTCGCAGAGCGGCAGCTCACAGAACCTTGGGGACCAGTGTGTGTCCGAGAGGACTGATGCAGGGCCCGTGCGTGTGAGGTTCCCTTCCCCGCCTCCGGTTATGGAGGGCTGAGCCCTGGCCACAGGCACCTGTCCGCGTGAATAAAGGACACAGCTGAGGCCCTGAGCGCATGGGAACCACAGGGATCCCTGAGAGCGAGCCTGAGCACCCTGTAGTGCCATCGTGGGCGCACGGGCCCGGTCTCTTGGGCTCTGTCCTAGCAGGGTCCTGAAGGACAGTGGACAGGTTCGTTTTGAAAGGGACATAACAGAGTCGAGGGTGTGGCTTGGTGGTAAATCACTTGCCTGGCAGAAGAGGCTCCAGGATCCATCCAGCACTACAGGAAAAACTTTAGAAAGACTTGACATGGGGACGGGAGTCTTACGTGTCAGGAGCACTCGTCCCTTGGTCCCTTTGGTGCTCACCGGACACCTCGCCGCGGCACATGCCTGCAGAAGCCACCAGCCTTAGGCCCTGGAGGATGCCGGGAGTCTGGCAGATGGGACAGCGGAGACCCCTTTCTGCAGCAAACCTTGCCCGCCTTGCTGTGTAGAACGAGAGCCACCCCAGAGGCAGGGATGGATTCAGTCTCTTCCTGGAAAGACAGATTACAACACACAAGATTCTCCGCCCTTCCAGCAGCTGCCTTGCACCCCATCCGCCTTGCAGAGCCTTCCCGTGTCCCCTCTGTAACCACCATGCAGGCTCACTAAACACAGGCATTTCCCAGCCAAGCCTGGATCCTGCAGTGCTGTCCTGTCCCCAGGCCTCTCTTGCATGCTCACCATCCCCCCAGGTCCACCTTCCCGTCCCCTTCCAGGCCCGGGTGACCCAGGAGCTCCGCCCTCCTCGGGGCTGCTCAGACCGCTGCTCCAGGAATGTCCTTCCTTGTGCTCAGGCTCGGGTGTCTCGGCTTAGTCCCATCCTTACTCTGAGGGCAAGCACACCAGACAGTCTCCTTGTCTTCTAAAAAGTTCTAGGGCTGGGGATTTAGCTCAGTGGTTCTGCCGCCTGCCTCGAAAGCGCAAGGGCTCGGAGTTTGATACCCGGTACCAAAAATAAATAAATAATAAAATAAAAACTAAAAAGCCCTAAAGCCGGCCGAGTGTCTGGTGCGCTGTCCCTGTCCCGCACACGCTGCCCCAGGTACCGGGAGCTGACAGATGCACCCCTCCGTCTCTCACAGTCTTCCTCTGGGTTTCGTCCTCTCTGCGCAGTACACAGTCCGCGCTGGCTCCTCGGCACAGCTCAGTGTTCCCTGACGTTCCTCACCGGGGGTGAGAACACAAGGGGCCTCGCTCGTGTGTTTCCAAATAGTGAAGCAGAACTCCAGTCACGTGGGCCAGGACTTCCCCAGAGCCCCGTGCAGTGTCTCCTCTGCCCAGCTGTCACTCGGAGGTGTGAAGGACCTTGCCAGGGGCAGAAAAGCCCGAGGGGGCAGCTCCCCTGCTCACTCATTAGTCAGCGACTTAGTCACTGAGGCCGACTCTGAGCCAGGCATGGTGCTAGGTGCTAAAGATGCCAAAATGTGTGATACCAAAAGTTATAGCCTGGGTCTTTGTTTGCATTTGGTTGTCTTTTGCTGCTGTTGTTGTTGTTGTTTTTGAGACAGGGTCTCACTACGTAGTTCAGGCTGGCCTTCAAATAACTCACTGTGTGGCCCAGGCTGGCCTCAAATTAGCAGAAGTCCTCCTGCCTCAGCCTCCTAAGTGCTGGGATGACAAGCCTAAGTGCTGGCTTTGTAGCGCTGATCTTAAATGTCCCCAAGGCATGCATGGGGCCTAATGACAGGAAGTGAGGTCATTGGGGGTGGGGCCCAGAAGGGGACAGTGAGACCCTGGGCCCTCCTCTCTCCTTCCCAGCTGCCATGAGGTTGAACAGCTTTGCTCTACCACGCACCCCCACCTGCCCTCGATGGACTGGGCTGCACAGGTCAAGAGCAACAGCACTGTGTAACTGTGGATTGCAGCTTCTGAAACTGAGCCAGCATCAGACTTTCCTGCTTCTAAGTCGATACTCTGTGTGTTTTATCCCAGTGACCCAGGCAGACTCACACAGCATCCCCACTGCCGAGGCTTTCAGGCCCTCGGCGGCAGCTGGGCAGACCAAGGTACGGTGAGAGCCCGAGGCTGGAAGAGCCCTGGGACCGTCTCGAAGCCCTCTCCTCAGCCTAGAGCCTGGTGCATCCGAAGGGAGAGGAACCTGGATGGGCATCAGGAGGAACCAGGGGGCAAGGAAACGGGAGAGAGGGGCAGGCACGGGGCAGTGTGCACGTGCTAAGGCCCCAAGGCAGCAGGGTGGAGCCTGGGCACCTCTCAGCAGGACTGGTTGGGTTTCACTCCACAAGGATGTGGAAGAGGCGAGGTCAGGGCACAGCCTGTTCAGAGATGACCGCTGGGGCCCAGGCGGAAGCCATGACAGGCACATCGGCCTCTGTGTCTGGCTTTGCAGGACCGCGGAAGAGGAGGTATGGGAGGAGCCCCAGGTGACCACCAGCTCTCCCCAGGTCCTGGGACACGACCTGCCCCACATCCCGAGCACTCCCTGAGCTTCGTGGCTGACTTCTGCATTCCCCAGCCTGGGAAGCCTGGTGGTTGGGAGTCTGGAACCCACCTAGGTGGGTTCAAACCCCAGCTCGGCCACCTGTTAGCTGAGCGGCCTCCAACAAATGTTCTGACCTCATCCTGCAGCTGCTAAGCCTGCTGTAAGGTGAGGACGGGGTGGCCAGAGGGCACGGCTGTAGGGTGTGAGGAGCGTGTGTGTGCAGGGTGTGTGCGGGGCGTACGGAGTAAGCTCCCATAACTGCCCACTTTTTTCTCGCTTGGTGCTGTCCTTATCTTCTTTGGCTTAAGACAGGGCAGAGAGAGCCGGGTTTGTAGTCGAAGCCAATGAAGAAACTTGGCGGGGACGCGACACAGCCAGTGCTCTCTGTGGCTCCTCTTCTGGGGAATGAGACCCCGGCCCCACCAGCACCTGTGGACCCACTCGGCCTGCGACTCTGCCAGGGGAAATTAAAAACGAGATTGGTTTTCTGAGTGTAATCAGAAGTAGTAGCCGAGGGCATCACCTTCTGTTCCTGAGCAGTTATATAAATGGTCCTTTCAGAGACCTCACCTGCCGCCTGCTGGGCCCCAGGACACTGCCTGGCTGGCAGTGGCCTTACAGCCGCTCCTCAGGAAGGTTCCGGGCACTGAAGATCGAACCCAGGGTCTTGACACTGAGCTAGTCCCTGGCCTCCCTGTCCCTGCTATAACCCCAGCACTCGGAGGCTGGGGCGGGAGGATCATGAGTTTGAGCCCAGCCTGGGCAACGGAGAAATTTAGTGAGAACCTGTCTCAAAGTAAGAAATAAAAAGGAGTTAGGGATGCAGCTCGGTGCAAAGACTCTACATTCAATCTCCAGTATCCCCTAAATGTATATTATATCGTATCGTAGCATAGCTGAGAAATTCTATCGCTCAGTGATGTCCTAGCCATCTTAGTTTGTACAGTCTGATGTTCTGTAACAGTAAAGTCACCTATCAGTGCAACATCCCTGTCCTTAACATGTGACCCTCGTACTTAGGGGACCCCGGGGAAGCCCCACTCCAAGCCTCAGTGTCCTTCGCTGCAAAATGGTCGTGTTTCTGCTATGTGTCCCCCTCACTGAGTTATACAGAATCAGTAAAACCGGTCTCCGGGGGAGCTCAGCTCGGTCCCTAAGCCAACACTCAAAAGATGCTAACTCCTTATTTGTTTATCACACTCTAGCACCATATTACACCAAGGGACCTTTCCAGAAGCCGCACAGGCCCTAGGTTCCCAGAGGGACCAGGAAAGAGGAACTGTTACTTCCCCACTTTGCAGCTGAGGAAACTGCGGCACAGAGGGCTAAAGAAACTGTCCGAGCCACACAGCTCGGAGGTAGTGGCGGTGGCCTCTGCCTCTGCCTTCTTCAGCCTCCTACACCGTTCTGGGCCACTCGTGCCATCCCTGGCCCTGGGGCAAGGCAGCGTAGAAGGAAGGAAGGGGTGGAAGGCGCGGTCCGCCTCATGCGTCCCCCGCCGTCTTCTCCCAGTGCCTCTGCCTCACACAGCCCTCTGATTACAACGCGGGAACTAATTCAGAGGTGTAGCTTCCAACAGCTTTGCCAAGTCAGCCAGGAGACTTCCTCATCTCCACACAGAAATCGCGGTCTTCACACCTCAGCTTCCCTCTCTGCGAGGCTCAGGCGGACAACGGTGGAGGCCCGGAAAAGAAGAATGTCACCGTGAGCCTCCCGCAGTGGGCGCGTAACCTGGCTGTCCTGTCTGGCGCGCCCTCCTGAGGTCTGTCTGCGGTGTGTTTGGAGGACGTGGGCAGTGCTCACTGGCTCGGTTAGGGTGAACTCTACCCGCTGGATGGCTCGAGGGCCACAAAAGCTGAGACTTGCCCACAGAATCTTCTGGGACACCCGTGGGGATGCCTTCCGCTTTTCGTGTTAGTCAGTGTTCAAAGCCCTCATTAGCTGTGGTAAATTATTCACCAAGCATAGCCCGTCGAACCCCTTCCGAATATCGGACAGTCCCGCAGTTAGTGGACAGTTAGTGGAAAAGCACCTCCAGGGCCAAGCGTGACTTCCACGGAATCTTTAGGGGGCTCAGGCCAGCTGTTAAAATGATCACAATCGGGCCAGCACTGGTTCTGCAAGCAGGGGGTGTCACTGTGCCTTACATCATACCATTAACTCAGCCAGGTCAGGTCAATGCCAAGAAAACAAAATTCTGCTTGTGCCGGGAAGGCTCGGGATGCAATAAATGAGTAGATTTGGCTTTATCTGGACACGCCTTAACTTTTTTTTTTAAAGCAATAAGCTTAACTAGACTTTAACATTTAACTAAAGTTTAAAAACTTACGGTACAGTTCCATTTCATTTCTGGAATCTTACACAATATTTTACAGGAAGCCTGGGAAAGCCCAGTCAGAATTATTTTCCATATCGTGAAGCAGCTAATAAAACAGTGTTAGATCACAGCTGCCCCCGAAGGCCCCAGGGAAGTTGTCACGGTATCTGACTGACGAGTTTCTTCCCCCGAATTATGAGGGCGGTGTCAGAACGCTTGTGTGCAGAGAGGTCCAGGGCGGTGCCAGCTACGGCTGGGGGTGTAAAGATTGGGTGTGTTGTGAGTATGATGACGGGTCCAGGATGAGCCGCACGGGAGACAGCGGGCAGGAGGGTGACCCAAAAGCCCAGCTCCGCAGCACCCCAAGACCGATCTCACAGCTTTTATGTTCACCAAACCAGGACCCGAGCAGTCTCACCCCTGGGAGGCACCCGTGAGGACTGAGACTTAGGTCCGTGTCGGTGACGTGAGCGTCCACAGCAGCGGGGATCACAACAGCTGGGGAAGGAAGCAGGTGGGCGCTGCACACTGGGCTTCATTTCAGCCACGCGGGGGATCGAGCACGGGTACACAGCACGCCCCGGGAACCTGGAGAGGTACGAGTGCAGAGACACTCACGGGGCGCTGCATGTCCTGCGTTTCCGCGCCTAGAAGGAGCCCAGAGAGGGCAAATCCACACAGGCGGAAAGTTGGAGTTGCCACCGGCTGCGGGGGTGGGGGAGACGACTACTGGGTGTTTGCTGCTTTGAGGTGATGAGAATTCTCTGGAGCTAGGTAGTGCTGATGGTCACGGACCTTCGGGAAGACACTGAAAACCGCTGAATTATACAGTCTGCGAGGCCATACTTTAGGGCCTGTGAGTTACAACTTTTTTTAAATGTGACAGGAAAAGAAGAGGAAGTGAGGATGCGATAAGATGGCCCTTTCAGACCATCCTGGCCAGCAGGACCACGAGATGAACCCAGAGCTTCTTGGCAGCTGCCCGCCAATGCTGAGCAGAGCCAGGGTGCAACATCACCATGTCTCCCCGCAGGTGCCCAGCAAGCCCGGAGAAGGGGCTGTGGTTGTGGCTGTCACCTGTCAGTGTGGCGGAGTGGCAGGGAGTGCAGGTGTGACAAAGCAGGTGCCGTCCACAGTGAGGAGCCCGGAAGTTAGAGGTGTCCCTCAGCCTTGGGCTGTTCTGGGCTCTCCTAGGACCGGAAGGACGCGTGGTGACTTCGCATGGGCCACTCTCAGAAAAGCCTCCCTTGCCCAGAGCAGCGGGGGCCTCTTGAGAGTTGCTGCCCACTCAACACACCCTGAGCTCCCTCAGGCCCCTGTCACAGGGCGCTGGCGAATTTCCAGATGCAGGACTTGCTGAGGGTTTCTCTTAAGCCCCTCCTTCCCTGTTTCTTCTTTGTCCTGCAGACCCTCCCGGCACCCCCACCCCCGTGCTACTTGCTTTTTAGAATG
Source organism: Fukomys damarensis (assembly GCF_012274545.1). Lineage (NCBI taxonomy): Eukaryota > Metazoa > Chordata > Mammalia > Rodentia > Bathyergidae > Fukomys > Fukomys damarensis. The sequence goes on from NW_022900935.1 coordinate 732,214, forward strand.
ATCTCTTTCAGGAAGCCTTCCCGAACTCTCCACACAGTAGTTCTCAACCTGGGGCACCTTTGCCCTTGAAGGGACCTCAGGTGATACCTGGAGACGTGTCTGGAGGTCACACCTGGTGGGGAGGTGCCACTGGCATCTGATGAGTGGACCCCAGGGACCTGCAGATGTCCGGCCATGGCTGCCCCACCGCAGAGCCACAGCGGCCCCAAGGTTGAGACCCCGGCCTCCTGTGGACAGGCTTCCTCTGTGGTTTCCTTGCCCCGAAGTTCATATACGGTTCCCATACTCTGGCTTTATGCTGAGGCCTTCCTAAGGATGCCGGCTCTGTGGCCAGCTGGCTTGTCTTTAGGGCTAAGTGTGGTCATCGGCAGGACCGGCGGCCTGGCACTCAGCGAGTGCGTGGCAGCATTGCCCATTTTTCTTGTCACCATTGTTTGGAGGGCACGCTTGAAGCATGGGACGAACCAGGGATGGCTGCCATGCACCTAATGTCCTGGTCCTGTCCCCAACCCAACACAAAGGCTCCGGGCAGCCACTCAGCCGCTCTGGGCCCGATTTACTTGTTGCTGACGTGGAAACTGCTCTCTGACCATCCTCCTGCCAGCGTGGACACAAACGCAAGGTTAGATTACGTATGCGACAGTGATTGACGAGAAAAGGAGAGATTTCATTACTGTGCCTAATACTGTACTCCGGCTCAGCTGGCGTTTATTGAGGACTAACTGCAAAGCAAGTGCTACACTAAATCAAGCCCTTTGTCTGCACAGTGTCCAGCCCCCATTTTACAGATGAGGAAACAGGCTCAGAAAAAGGAAGCAAGTTGTCCCAGGCCACACAGGTGGGGATCAGGAGAGGGAGGCTTTGCACCCTATTATAGCTGACCCAACTCCTCACCGCTGTCTTTTGTTGTTTCCGTGATTAATGCGCAGTCCTGCCATGTGCTGCTGCCAGACCCAGATGTCCCTCCTGTCCCCAGTACTCGGGTCAGCCCTGAACGTCCACGCATCTGCGGTCCCCGGAGTAGGACCAGGAGTGCTGAAGCCATCCTCCTCCCTGATCCCACACACACGAGGCCTACCAGTTGGCTAGGAGGGTCCCTGAGTACAGCTGCCGCCATCTGCGCACCGTGGCCCAGGCTGTCCTCAGTGGGGGATGCCTCAGCTCCTCTGAGATGAGGCAGAGCTGGAGTGCGTCCCACAAATGCAGGGTCCGCTAGGCAGAGCCACTGGACACAACCGTGCGCTATGACAACCGCCTGGAGAGGGGCAGCCTGGGTAGCCTCCTGTGGCCTGACCCATGTGCGAGTCTCCAGGAGCCCTGGGGCAGAGCCTGTCCCCAAGGTGGGCAGAACATTTCATCTGAACCTACCTGGAACCTGGCAAGATAAGCACTGTCCCCTCTTCTTCCCTCCCTGTCCTGGCCCCTTCCTTGCTCCAGCCCCACCCTGGTGGTCCCATCCTGCGCGGCCACCTCCCGCCCCAGTGGTGTCTGCTCTCAGTCTAGCTGCAGGGCTCAAAGATGGTTTGGTTTGGACTCTCGATACCATCTTTCAACATGGTCTGTGCTGTCCCCCTCTGCCCTGGGCTCCTAGCAGCTGTCTCGGGCAGTGGATTTGGTGGCAAGGAAGAGCAATCATCCCTGGAGGACACGGGCCAAGGGTGCATGACTGGAGGGAGGCGGTACAGCTGTCCAGAACGAAGAAAATGCAGACGAGCAGGGCTGGGACGGGTCAGGACTCGGATGGCTGAGCTCCCGTCTGTCAGGCTCCCCTGCTGGGCCGCATGAACTTCTGGCATTTGAGATGTTTGTCTCCACCGGAACTCTAGCACCAGAGGTTCTGGGGCCTAACTCTGCTGGGATGGCAGTGACCTGCACTACGTGTCCTGAGAGTGAGGGAGGTCTCCCCACAAAACCCGGGCGCTGTCGCCGGAATGGAGGATCAGAAGCCAAGTAGCATCTGCCAACAGATCGCCCATGTTTATCAAGGCCTGATCCTCCCAAGTTCTGGGCTTTACAGGGAAAAAGAGCCCTCTGCCCCTCCCTCGGTTAGGAGCACATCGGAGTTCTGTGTAGCAGCTTTTCAAAATGCGCAGACCCAGGTAGAGATCAACAGCACAGACTCCGGCAGAAGGTCTGAGAGAGGAAAGCAGTGTGAAGGTTGGTCACAGCCAGACTCGGAGGACTCAGGCAGATGTGCCAGGTCCACCCCTTCCTACTGATTGACGCCGGACAGCTGCATGTCTTCCCCAAACTTCACAGTCCCCGTCTACCGAGCAGGAGGAAAACAGTACCTGTCTTGTGAGATGATGCCAGGGAGTGACGGCCATGCAAGTCGGGGCACAGGCTGAGGTGCCATCGTGGACACCGTGGAAGGCAGAAGCCGGCTGCACCGTATGTTCCTCTTTCATACAAGTCCAGAGTTCCAGGGTCTCTGCACCCGTGAGATAATCCACAGAATTGGGTTCCTGACGCCCTGCTTCTCTCCCACACCCTGGGTGCTGCCACAGGACCGAAGCTGGCTCCCCAGAGCTATGCAGCCAGCAGCAGGGGCAGAGGGAGTGGAGACAGAGCCTTTGCATGGGTGTGATCTGTGCACTCATTTCGCACGGTCGGAATGAGCCACTGGACAGAATCAAGTGACAAAGAGAGCTGGGAAACAGGATCCCCAGATAGCCTGGTGCCCAGGGAGAGGTGTGGGACCTGGGCATCAGGACAGTTTGCCGTTCCACAGCTGCAGGTGAGGGGGCGACACTCAGCACTGTAGGGGGCAGTTAGCAGTCTTTGTCATTAGCAAGACTCTGTGATTAGGGAAAACGTGACCCACCGTAATGCATAGTAAGAGCCCAGGAAAGCAGCTGTCATTTTTAGAGGACACCCCCGGGAGGGTCAGGCAAACCGCCTCAGTGTTCCGAAAGCCAGACAAGAACAGTCTATGTGAGGATGCATCCCCATCCCTGACGTTCTCTCTTCCCAGGCCGCTTCCCTGACAGCCCGGGACCTCTTGGGAAAGCCCTCTGCCTGACTAAGGCAGGCCATGCTTGAGGCACCTCTGATCCCTTCAAGTCAGCACCGGTGTCAGCCCCTCTGGTCCCCGCAGCCCACAGGGGCCCAGAGGCATGATTAGCACTGTTGGGGGTGCTCCTGGCCACCAGCTGGCATGGCAGCCTTGCCCTGCAGTGCTCACTGCTGTTGACACTTAATTATCCTTCCTTTTCATCAGCTGTCAGGCCAGCTTCCTGACAGGACACTAAATTATGCTTGAAGCCCGCCATCCCCTGCAGACACCTTCTCCTCTGGGCCTTCTCAGCCCAGTGCCTCCTAGAGCGAACAGACACAGGCCTGATCGGCAGAGAAGAGCCTGGGCACCCAAGGGAGCCCATCAGGCCCCACCTTCCACTTCCCCACTGACGTCAGCCCTCCTTCAAAAGCATGCAGGTCACTCAACTGTGATACCACGAGGCATTATAGACATATTTAATTATTTGTTGATCTGTACAGAATATAACATAACATCCCCATCCTAATTAGTACTGTCCTTGTCTAATTTTTTTTTTTTTTGAGACAAAGTGTTGCTGGGTCAT